>NC_136433.1:359553190-360075690 GCF_052849685.1 Lactuca virosa | reverse complement strand
TTATTATTATTACTTGTTTTTATACCATTATATGTTTCTCATACCATTATTATTTATTGTTAACTAGTAAAGGTTCACCCCGTTGCGGGGCAGAAGCCATCGGTTACTAAATATCGTTAATCATTCATGGTCCCAACGAAACTGCAACCATTTTCATTTTGGATGTTTGATGAAAATTCAATATGTTTTTGGAGAATTTTTCAGCCTAAACTTGCTCATTTACCTTTACGTCGTCATTATCATATGATACTTTAGACAAGTGAACGGACTATAAATACAAAGAATCATGTATTATAAATAAAACCACATCACCAACGTTAAGCCTTTTTGCGCCAACAACATACTCCACCCCGTAATCACTAAGTGTCGTTTTGGCTGCCTTGCATATAAAATCATGGAGGGTATTTTAAACATTTCACTCCCAAATCTTTCAAAAAAGATTGAGAGGTAAAGGAAAAAGGAAGTCTTTTGCCATAAACTTATGAAATAAGTAATTAAAACTTGATTAAAGAAACACGTTTCTTTTACATATATTTGTCATTAAAAATATTTAATTTAACACTAACCTAAAATTCGTTTTGTAGAGACTAAACATAATTAATAACTTCCTCCAACATAGGAACTTTTCCTGTTATATCTGGTTATAAAAATATGAAAAAAAATCAGTTATCCACAATCTACTATTCATTCATACTTAAAAATAAAAAGAACTTAAAATTAATTGATTTTACCTTATCACGTCATGGAACAATGGTTTGTAATGCCTATCTTCTATGGAAATTCAAGGATATAGATAGTACCCTTTCAACAAGACTATGACTATCTGTTGCTTCACTTCTTCTTGTTCTAACATAAACATACCCAATTTTCCCTTCTTTAGAGTATCTCATATTCTTCTTTTTTTTTTCTTGCTTAATATTGCTTTTATTTTGATTCTTCTATTTTCTGAATTTTTATTTTGTAATACCTTACAAAATAAAACCAAAATATTAATCAATTAATAAACTATAACAAAATAAGAAAAATCAATTAACTTTATTATTCACGCCTATTAACTATTGCCACAATGGAATGTAATTATTAACAATAGAAAACCATCATTTAAAACAATATATGTTACAAAAATCATTTAGAATAAGAAAATAATTAAATATCATATGTTAATAAACATTATGAAATATAAAAAACGCTTTATAATATAATATTACCAAAAAAATTGAACTTTAACTTACATAAAGTGTTTGCATCTGCTATAAATCTACAGGTCTGTTTTGCTTCAACTGTTATAATGGAAAAAAATAAAGTAGTATATATATATATATATATATATATATATATATATATAAATTACATATGAAATCTTGTCATTAAAATGTACCTCCTCTTGTCTGCACTTTGGAATAAGTTCACTAAATGGACTGGGCTCAAAAACATTTCTAGATAATATATATATTCATGTAAACAAATATAAATTTGCTTCAATTGTACATCCGAACAATCCTAAAAGATCAAAAAATGTACCATTTCAACTTCAAATTATCATGAGTTGAGATATAAAAGATAAGTTATAACACATGCACTTCATATGAAGAATGGGGTGTTTAAATGTCTCATAAACAACAATAATGAAGTAAAATTAAGTTTAAATAGTATTGATTCTAAATATGAAAATGAGTAACTTTTACGAATGTTAAGTAAATGATAAAGTTATTCTTATTAATCTTCAATGGATGGATAAATCAATTTTGTTTCAGACTATTTGACTCTTTAGGTGCCACACAATCTGTTTTTGATGTTCTATCCAAATAATGTCACATACAACTCGTTTAAGTTGATTACTTGATCTTATTGTCAAAATACTCAAATTGAGATTACCCCTTTCAAAAGTTGGTAGTTTTAATATCTATCATGGATACCTCTTTCATTTACCAATCACTGGAAAACAAACTCAGGTTGCATCTCAAAAGCTGTAATTGTATCATGCTAAGCAAACTTGAACAAAATATGAAAATAGATGATCAAACAAATATAATCAACTAATGAATCAAGTAAAGTAAGGCGAAACGAATACCTTAATTAGCTCATACATTTCATCGAACGCCATATAGGCATGTTTCTAATCCAAAACCCACTTCCCAAACCTATAGTCAGGAAGTCCTCCCCTTTCTCATGTTCAATCACATGATTCTCCAAGTGTAACAATTACAAAGCTAAAAGACCGACATGTAGCGAGAACTGGTTTGGGTTTAGCCTTGATTTTATAGTTGTTTGTTGGTCGTGTTTGCTGAACTAGTATAAACCCATATACATTTGTCAAAAATTTGTTCAAGCTTGTTTCGACATCTGAAATCTTTTCTCTTCATGTAAACATCGACCGAATCATAGGAACGCCGAGATGAAGAGCTTGTAGGGACGACACAAAATCAGGGAAGCATGTGATGTCTAAATCGGTGAAAATATGGAAAAAGTGGAGCATGCACCATCAATTTAGACCAAAAACATCGACATGGTGGCGGTGGCTGTACCGGTGGCGTTGGCGATGAACGTCGACTTCTGCCTCTGGTATTAGAGATGGAAGCGAAGCAAAACGAAGGTGCTGAAGGAAAGAGGTAAAGAAGAATAGAGAGATAAGACGGTAGAAGATTGGCGATGGAGGGAGCAGCTTCGAGGAGGTGTTTGTATTTGAGGCAGTGGATCAGTTAACCCCAAAAAACGTAGCCACTGGATATCCCGACGCCACCACGTGTACATGAACGCTCTCAAACCAAGGAGACGAGTAAAGTTTCATAAAGGGGATATTGAAAATTAAAATAAGAGACAAAAAGAGGGCCATATTACTAAACAAAAAAAATGAAAACTTTTTTGGACCAATAAGAAGGTAGTACTGTTCATACTGTTCAGAAGAGAGTTGTAAAATTTATATATATATATATATATATATATATATATATATATATATATATATATATATATATATATATATACTAGCCGTCTACCCGCGCAAAGAGGCGGGCGACGAATAGTTTCCGGCGGAAATTAATTCATTTCATTGAATAGTTTTCATGCGGCTATTAGATAAAACCATAAAAATAGTTAAGTATTAAACAAGATACAAAATATTGATAATTCTTTCATTCCTTCAATTAAACGTTGATAAATAAATTTACGTGTTGCTTCCTTGTTCAACCACTAAATCCCATTCTTTCTTGATATGCGACTTGTAAAAAGTAAAAACTAATTAAAAACAAAACTCTAGATTCTAAACATCAAAATTACAACTCAAGATATAGCAGTAGCATACACAATTTACGTTTAAGTCTATTATAGTCAGCTTTGACCAAATAATAATACTTTTATACACAAGTAAGGAAAGCTATCTAACCATTAATATGAAAACATATTGACCCTTCAATCTCTAGACTAAATTTTAAATATCTCGCCATTTGTAGAATAGATACTTGACATATATAGGAACTGACCAAGTTTTTTTGGTTCGTTCTGCCTCACGGTCAGTCTCATCAGAAATCTCCTTCCTGATAGCAGCTGCACAAAAAAACAATGAGTTTGGAACAGGACCCACCTTGAATGTTTAAATTAAAAACATGTTAATGATTTTTATTGCTAAAATAGACATGGTAGATGATATGGCCATTTGAAGAAACTTATGTGTATATTTCTCAAATTTGCATCTGTAACATAAGGTTGACATACTTCAGATCAACCAATAAAACATAAAATGTATAGTGGTAGATTAATAATAGAAGGGTTTATAGTGATCATACTTTCTATGCTACTCAGCCAAAGTAGGACCCTCCCGAGCTTGACTTATGTATTGCTTTCTTCTTTGTTTATGCTTTTTGTTCTATTTCACTGCTTGCAAGTGTAACTTTAGGTGTAACTATCTGGGCATCTCTTTGAAATAGTTGTTGTTCCTGCTAACAGAACACCAAATCCTCATCATAATCACACAATATGCTAAAATGATGCTTGTAATGAGATAAACCAAGAAGATGAATATAAAACAAAAACCATTATTTTTTGTTTTTTCAACCAAAAAGAAGTGAGTACCCAAATATAATATTGTTTTCTAATTCACACCACTACTGTAACGTTAATAAACAAATTAGTTTAAATTTTAATACCTCATGTAAAAGAAATTAACTAATGAGACATGTCCTTAAGAAGCAATTTATTCACTGCGCATACTGACCACCATCTTTTGTATAAGCATCAAAAGCCAATTACAGAATGAGTATCAGGTGGGAGAATTTTCATTTACCTTCATTAACATGAATGACCTCCTTATTGCTTATAATTCCATGTGTCACTGATGTCATATTTCTGAAATCATAACCTACATTTCACTAAGAATTCAATAGATTTTCATGAAAAAAAAACATAAGATGAGAGACTATATATACCTTGGTTCTACATGATGAAACTTTTAATCATGGAAGAAAGAAACTTTTTTAACATGCTCACATCCTCCTAGTGTTGTATAGTCTTTGCAATACCACCACCATTGACGATGATGTAAATTAGAACTATGTTACCTCAAAACAAGATAAAGAATGTAGAGTCATTTACTATGTTACATCTGATGTCTCCACCAGCATCGTTGATTTAGATGGAGATAAAGTGAAGCATCGTTCATATAGAATTTCCTGGTCTTCATCAAACCCTAAATAAAAAAAGTAAGAAGAAATTAAAACCCTGAATATTGAAGACACAAGGGAATATGAGAGAGTGACATTATTTATGTAGAGCGGGAAAAAGAGAGATATGCGTGATGTTTCAATGGTGATGATGGAAGGCAACTAAGACCTTGGTGGTAGAGGAAGAGCAGTGACGGTAATTTTGCAGCGTCATAGGACTGATGTTGGCGTTGGTGAGAGAACGTTGCGATGGGAGAGACAAAGTGATGGTGCGGTGATGGTGCGTTAGTGGCGAGGGAGAAAGGAGGAGTGAGCACCGAATCGTGGTAGGTTTTGTTGCCGACGAAGTCGGCGGATGACGACACCAAAGGATCTACGGTTTTCAAAAAGAAATTATGAGTTTAGATAGAAAGAGAGATTTCAAATGGGAGCGTGTTAGGTTCCGTAAATTAAGCATATTCCATGAACAAAGGTAAAGCATAATATGATTGTACATTATGTATTAGCATTGATACATCTTAATTTTTCAAGAAACATCTAATATGCTTTATATAATAGTAAATATATATATATATATATATATATATATATATATATATATATATATATATATATATATATATATATATATATATATATATATATATATATATATATATATTCGAATTATATCATCTAATATATAATAACATAACATATTATAATTTTTTATTGTTAATAATATTTAAATTGATTTATTTTAATGATGAACTATAAGAAGTGATTTCATAATACTTTTACTTATACATAATAATTTATATTTTAAAAAGTTATCCACTATACGTAAAAATTATTGTTGTATGTAGATAAAATATATTATGCCCAAATACTTCCATGTTCAAACCAATCGTCATGAAATAGTTAAATAGTTTGTAATAATTTTTTTTGGATATATATATATATATATATATATATATATATATATATATATATATATATATATATATTATGCATACAATAACACAATAATTAGTTTAAACAAATGAACATAGCTCTATATATATATATATATATATATATAAATAAATATATATATATATATATATATATATATATATATATATATATATATATTTATATAAATATATAAATATATATATATATATATATATATATATATATATATATATATATATATATATATATATATATATATATATATATATATATATATATATATATATATATATATATATATATAGAGAGAGAGAGAGAGAGAGAGAGAGAGAGAATGTTCAACATAAAACCATTATTAATGGTTTTCCAATGAAACAATTTTTTGTTTCATGTTTTAGAGTTTTTTCTTTAACAAAATAAATACAAAATAAATAAAAATAAAAATATCTAAATTCGTAACTTCATATTATGAGTGCTTATATATTTTTCGGATTCACCGTGTGAATTCAGATTGACAATGTGAATCTGCACAGATTCACACTGTGAATTTGAAGAAAAAAAAAGTAAACTTTTTTTATCGAATTCGATATCATTGGAAAAATGAAAAGTTATTAATTGATGTATTTTTAGTTTTTTTTTATGAAAAATAAGTTGTAAAAGTTGAAACAAAAAGATTGCTTTTTTGGTTAAATGCTTAATAATGATTTTCTACCTAACGTCGCCATATATATATATATATATATATATATATATATATATATATATATATATATATATATATATATATATTGTGTGAATGTATGACTAATTCTTGACCAATCAATAGATAGGGGCATTATAGTAAATTTACTAATTAATTAATTAACAACCAAAAATTATAAGACTATAATTGTGGACTTAAATTGATATCCTTTATATATTATTAAAGATTTATTTATTTGACCACGGGTAAAATCCTTTTACGCTCAAATCCTCTTACTACCGTCTTCTCCATATTGCCTTCATGAATGATACACACGTATCATAAACAGAATGCTACGACCACCATGATCATCTTTATTATCCAGCCACCATAAACAACCTTATAACAACACCGCCGACCCCATCACTAGATTCATCATTAAAGAAGCAATCATCGAAACAAGACCCAATCGATTAGGGTCCGGATCCACTGAAATATCTTGTACAAGTGAAGAATTAACAATTTCCGTGATGTTTAAAGACGGAAGCGAGGTTGAATCTTGGCGATTGGGGCTTAAATCAGAAGAAAGATCAATTGGTGGTGGTGCACCCAAATCGGCATCAGGTGAATGTCCATCTGTCGGGGATCGTTTCACCAATAAATAATCTCGCAACCAAGACTCTGTAATCAGTCATCAATTTACACTCATTGCTAAAGAAACGACATGTCACACCCCAAAACCAGAACGACGGAATCGTTCGGGGGTGGAGGACGTCATGCTCAGTATCACAACAATGAATAGTAGTAAACAAGCAACAACATCATCCATTGTATTAATAATATATTTTAATACAAGTGTGTTCTGTCAAGTTAATAGACACCAAAAATATGAATCAAAATAAAAGATGAGTCTTCAACGAGCTCCATCTTCTCAAAACCTGGCACCGGTACCTGTCTACTGGTGACCTGAGAATACAAGTTATTTTGAAAGAGTTTATCAGCTTTAAAGCTGGTGAGATCACAAGTATTTTAGTGTCATTGTTTGTATGAAAGTGTTTGTAAGTATGTGATGTGTAAGTTTGTAAAAGTTTGTAAAGGTTTGTAAGTGTTTGAACTCTCCTAGAAAACCCTATGTTTTATACTAAAAGTAGCCTTCTACCAAGGCATCAACTGTTTGTATGTAAGACTCTTGTAAGAGTATGTATTTTCCCAAATCTGACTATCATTAACCAAAAATATAGTTTTTACATTACTGTTCCTTGTGTGAAGATCACAAAGTGAATGCAATGGGGAAATAAAATAGTACTGTAGTGTTGTATTAAGTAACTACTGCTGTACTAACTATCTTAAACCAATTGTTATTTAAAGTACCATGTGATCGGCCTGTACCATACTACTGACTAGAAACACGACGATGTAAGACGTCAGAAGAAATGACGTTTGGCACCCGTAGACTTGCAAGTCCCACTATAGCTAGCAACAAGGTGTAGGATAGTCAATCCAGTATAGATCTATACACAAACTCAACGCTCTCCACTTAAGGAGATTCTAGATACAAAATGTGACAACCCGAAATTTCTAACTTATACATTCTTCATTTTTATCAAAGTTAGCCTCGTGTTGCGATTTTGTTATGAAGTTTTGGGTCTATATAAGTGCTTTAGGCTTAATACAATCGAGATATGAGTCGTAGGGAGGGTTAGAACGTGTGTAGCATCATAAAAATTGAGCCAAACACACCCAGCAAGGTGTGTGCGGCCAGCCAGCCGCACACAGCCGACCGCACACCCCTTCTTCGGCAGCACACTCGTCTGGCAGCACTCACATACCTATAAGAAAGAGTCTTGGCCTTCATTTCACCCTTTTACACCCTCTTAGTCAAGAACTCGTTTTCTCTCAAGTGTTTCCCAATTTTTTCACCTAGATCTTCAAGTGGTAAGTGTTTCTAGCCTTTGATTTATAGATTCCTTACTCCATCTAGTGTAAATCACTGATTTCCTCCATGAAATCAGCTCATTCTAGTGAATCTTCAAGTGTTCTTCAAGAACACCAAGAACACCAAGAACATCTACTAAGTTCTTGGGCTCCAAACACCCCCATACGCTTCTACACTGTAAGTACCCTACTCCTACATGTGTTTAGATATATTAGAGCCTTGTTAGAAGCCCCAAAACTCGATCTGAAAGGAGTGTGCGGCCGCACACCTTCATGTGGCCGTACACCCCTTATTTTGGTGCTTTAAGGCCTCAAACTCAAGTAGTATTCTAGCACATGATCAAGGACACTTAGGGGAAACAAGATACGAACTTAGAAACACGTTTTAGACCATTTTTGCTAGGACTGTGCGACCGCACACACCAATTGTGACCGCACACACCCTTTTAAGGGTCCAAAATAGCAACAAACTCTCAATCCGGCTAAGCAATGGCCAAAACACCTTCTTAGGATCATCACAAAGTCTTGGAAAATCGATTTGGACACATTCCTATGGGAGTGTACGGCTGCACACAGGCCTGGCCGCACACTCTGGCCGCACACCTGGCCGCACACACATAAAAGTTGAGTTTGGTGGCCTTACACTCAAATCTAAGACCCTACACTCATTTAGGGACTTCCATAGGTGTTTGTAACACTTAATTCTAAGTGTTTTCATGTCCTTAAGGCATGTCCCTATCACCATTAGTGGTTATATACATTAATGTATTCATATATGTGTAATTATATGTTAAATAGGATTCATTTGTGCTCGAGACTCCATTTGACACCCAACGATCCTATATCGATCTTCCATTCGAGTTACTCAAAACATGTGACTTCATACCCCTTTAATTAACCTTTTAAATGTTTTTAAATGCTTTTATGGGGGGGGGGATACAAGTTGAATCATGATAGTTATCATATCAATCACATGTGATTAATAACTATCAAACTATGGAGTTACTACACTTTTAGATGTTTTACCAAGCAAACTACTTCAAAATGAATTCTCGAATGCTTTTTACACGTTGAACTTTCATCAAACTTGTTTTCTAAACTACACCTTTCCTTTCAAATTCTGTTATGACTAAGTTTCAAGCAAAGGTTTTCATGTACTCAAACTGTGTTCCAAATAAGGGATTTCTTATACTTTAAACTGTTTATATCAAACAAACTGCTTTTAAATCGTTTTATAAATTGACATCAAGTCATCAATTCTTCTTATTAAACTTTCCTAATGTTTTACAAAACTTCTTTTAAACGTTTATATTATCAATTGCATGCCTATATATGTATAGTTATATAAGTAATGTTTAAAGGACTTAGGACTGCTAACCCGCCTTATTTCCTGTTCCTTGTTTGGTTGTGGACTTAGGGTATCCTGTTATTTGTCCGAAGGTCGTCTAAATATTAGTTATATATTATGTATACATATATAGACATAAAAGTTCTATCAGTCAGTTCAGTACCTTTGGGTAGCAAAGGCATCCTTCCATTATTCATATACATATATTACTAGTAACTATTAAGGGTATAGTTAGGAGATACTATTTACTATTTCTAGTACAAGGAATCACACAAGAGTCAGTTCATTCATGAGTCTATACAAATATTTAAATACTATAAATAGAATGTGACATACTACTTCTCGATACGACACTTCATTGTGGTATCACCTTGTAACCAGAGTCTCCTGGAGGGAGAGCGGTCATTATGTGTATAGATCTATACGGGACAGACACTCCCACATCCCGACTGCTAGCTACAGTCCGAGCCGATAAGGCCCAGGGGTGACAAAATGTCACCTCACTATATATGACCTGGAGGGTCATCAATTATTCAGCGTCGATCAGCATGGTTACATACGAGTTCACATTCAAATCCTTTATTTATCCAATTAAGAATTAAGGGCCAATTTAGACTTTTCGAGGCGTGTCGTTCACTCGATACCACCTGGAGTCTACACTTCATTCATTTAGACTTTTCGAGGCGTGTCGTTCACTCGATACCACCTGGAGTCTACACTTCATTCATTTAGACTTTTCGAGGCATGTCGTTAATTCGATACCACCTGGAGTCTACACTTCATTCATTGAGTCTATTTTTTATTCACTTTATAGTCAGCAGTGTCACTGCTGAGGTAAAATATTATTTTCCCCATTACACTTACTTTGTAATTTTATCACCTACACGTTTATGTATAGCTATATTTAGATAATAATAGTTATACGAGGGGAAAAACCTCCATTTTTACAGAGGCGCAAATCTTCAAAACAGTCGGGTCTTGGTAGAAGACTGCTTTTTATACTAGTAGGAAATATGGGATTTTCTAGGGTTTTGCATACTTATACCAAGTTTTCATATAACAATTTCAAGTCTTTTCTTTACAGTTTTACAAATCAATGACACTAAAATACTTATGTTCTCACCAACTTTAAAGCTGATACTCGCTTTCAAAATAACTTGTATTCTCAGGTCACCAGTAGACAGGTACGATGACCAGGTTTTGGAGAAGACGGAGCAGTCAAGACTCGTATTTTATTTTTGATTTCTTATTATCATACCGTATACTATGAAAGAACACACATGTATTAAAATTCTACTATTAATGCAATGGATGATGTTGTTGCTTGTTTACTACTTTACACTGTTGTGATACTTTACATGACGTCCTTCACCCCAGAACATTTCCGCCGTTCTTGGTTTTGGGGTGTGACAGATTGGTATCAGAGCATTGTTTATAGTGAATCGAGTATATCAACCCATAAAAGATATACAGACTATAAATACAATGGGATTAAAATACTCTGACCAAGAGTTTATACTTTTAAATAATAAAATATTTAACTAAGTATACATGCCTGCATTCATACTAAAATCAGTGTCACTAGGACAGAACAAAAGTATTACGATTGTTGGGTAGCACAAGTAGACTTAGAGACATATAGTCAAATCTGGGAAGATATAGCCTGATCAACTATATTATCCGAGGATTGACTAACATGTGCCTAAGTGTGGTTGTGAGGTTGCAACAAGTCTAAAAACTTACCAACACTACTACAATGAAAACATTAGAACATAACATAAACCTAAAATACTATAGGGGTATTTTGTGTTACTATAAATTACTTATGTGCTTATTCCTTATATCCCTTTTTCTCGCATAGATAATATGGCTGGATTCCATCCCCACGGAAACTTGTACTTCCCTAACCAAGGTAATGGAGGAGGGTTTGAGCAGAGCCAGAAAATGATCATCCAATCCCTGTGGGTGATCACCAGGCTGAAGGCTTTGCAGATGGTTCTGACTCCGAGCCTGAAGTCGAGAACCTACCCCCGATGGCTCCCCATCCAAATCCTAACCCTCGTCCGACTTTTCAAGGCCCGACGCCTCCTTGGGTAGAATATTTGGAGACGTGGAGCCAAGATCAGAATCAGCCCATACCATTCGACGGAGACCAAAGCTTTTATGACCTCAGCGAGGGAGGCTCAGAAGACAGAGTCTTGCCAATCCTGGTCCGCAGAGTGGCCCAAAACGAGATTCAGGGCAGGACAGCTCTCCATCGAATCACGGAAGTTGACGCCAATGCGAGAATGCATACCATCCGCACCATTCGTCTGGAAGATGCTCACGAGAGATCTAGGGGAGACCATGAGACCCTGCTACAAGAGCTAGCTGAAACTCGAGCTCCGAGTACGCCAGAGAGTGTACGAAAGACACCTGCTAGATATGGAACGTCAACTGGCTGAACTAAGGATTCACCAGAGAGATGACCGTCACCAGTAAAAGATGCCTTATTTTCCCCTCCTTGTTATAGGGAATCGTTTTCTTGTCTATGCCCTACGTATCACTTTTCTACGTAACTACCCCAGCACCGTGAGTACTTTTAGTTAGGACTTTATGCTGTCAAAACTTTTCTACTCCAGATATGATGTAAGACCTACTACAAGGTCAATTTTCCCAAACTTATTACATCATCAATATCAACGATGTGGAAAGTCGGCGAATTTCCGTGTCAACCTTTGTTCAAATACTTTCATCCTACTATTGCTAAAGTTCTATCTGAAACTCACTCTCGTCAAATTATCGAGCTATGGTAATATAGCTCAAGGATCACTTCCAAATTCTTGTCGAAGGTTGGATAGCAATCGCCTTATAACCATTCTATGAAATTGCTTCTACTCTTTACTAGGACTGCATCATAGGGATGTAGGTCAAACCCTCGAGAACTTACTCCTACTCTTTACATGAATGGTCGAAATGCGTCTAGGTTCAACTATAATCACTCACGAACTCATTTCCTTTTGTATAACAGAATCATGTCGTCACCCAAAAATAACCAGCCGAGCAACGAAACCCCGATCCTTCATATCGACGCCGCTACCTTCCAAGCAGCGGTATCAGCTGCCGTGACAGCTGTCCTTGCACACCTCAACACTAGTAACGAAAGCAAGGCTGAAAAAGGTGGTGACAATTCAAATTGTTGTAACCACCCGGGAAGTCAACAAATGATAACCGTTGCGAACACCCAAAGCCACAACTCAGAGTTTAAGAAACGAAAGCGTCAAGCTCAAAAGGAACGCAAGCGATTCCAAAGGCTTGCCATGTAACAGCAACTAGTGGCGACCCCTGCCACCTCAGCACCGGTCAAGCGATATGAGGGAACACTCCCAAAGTGTAACAAGTGTAACTACCATCATAATGGAGCTTGCCGGGTATTGCAATGCATCAATTTCAACAAAATGAGACACATTGCTCATTTCTGTAGAACCACCTCTACCATCGGAGCCAGCCAAGTTTGCTATAGTTGTGGTGAGGCAGGACACTATTACAGGAATTGTCCAAAAAGGAAGATCAACGAAAACAACCGTGTCCACATAACTCCGACCCAACACTTCACTTCCACCACTAATGCCGGTAAAAGCCAGATATGTCATTTATGTGGTGAGATTGGACATCTCCGGAAGGATTGTCCAATAACAGAGAATTCTGGCGCAAACGGGAAGATACTAAGGATCTCAGCCGCAGGAGAGACTACTCCGGACCCACATTGAAATACTAGGGCGTTTCGTTATAATAGACTTGTAAGCTGTTAAACACTAGTGCAACTCGAGTCTTGTCTTTTGCAAGACCCCGCCAGTTAAGGGGCTCTCGTGCTGCGTATACTTGCTTTTGTAGTATACCTTATTCGCAGTAGTAGTCTTGTAGTAAACTTAAGTACTGAAACTCTATTAAAAGTTGCACCGTTGTGTTTAGTTTGTAATACCTTTATGAACTAAGTCTAATGCCTTTTATTCCGAGTAGTCCAACATTTTCATATAACTTGAGCTAATCCGACCCTCACAATACCAGTCTCACGCGTAAATTCTTTTCTCCGAAACCGCCTTTCTAGCGAAGCCGTCATTTCAAAATTCCGAGGTACTCATGTGGAGAGTATCTTATGCTTCGTATCCTTCCCGAAGACACCTCAAAAAACCTCCTCGGAGTACCACTCGTACAGTACGTCAAGTTCAACCCGAAGACCCATACGGTTGATCTATCACTAGAGAAGGTATACGCAAGGGTGGTATATAATCAAGATTCTATAGGCTTATAATTAATGATTCCGCTTTAACTTCTTTTCCTTGTTTGGATGTGAGCTTAAAGAAGAATTATTCATTCAACTGCATTTTCAGTCTTAATTATATACGACTCGTATACACGAAGCTGTGATTGATGAACCAAATATGACTTCTGATAGGAACTTTAGGACGGAGACTGCCCAAGACTACGAGTGATCGTACTGCCATGCAGATAAACTTAGAATCCAATCAAATGCCTTCTCACCGATCGAGACAATAGATTCAGATAGAACAGAAAACTCCCAGGATTACCTCCGCAACGTCAAATCAAACTTAGGATCGACTTAGTTCCAGGGGCTACCCTAGTAGCCAAACCGCCCTATCGTCTAGCACCTGCATTGAGGCAAGAACTGTCCGATCAACTTAACGAACTGCTTAGCAAGAGTTTTATAAGACTAAACTTCTCACCCTGGGGAACTCCGGTCTGGTTCGTCAAAAAAAAAAAAAGCTGATCACTGTCGTATATGCATCAAGTACAGGAAGCTCAACAAGCTAAACCATAAAAAATCAGTACCCTTTTGCCTATCATAGACGAATTATTTGATCGACTGTAAAAGGGCGATCTTCTTTTCAAAAGTCGATCCGACATCCGAGTATCGCCGACTACGAGTGCTAGGGGAGGATGTTCCGAAGACAGCCTTCCGAACTCGTTATGGGCACTACAAATTGGTAGTGATGCCGTTCGGATTAACCAACGCACCGCAGTATTCATAGATTTAATGGATAAGGTGTGTCGTCCTTACTAGGATCAGTTCGTCATCGTCTTCATCGGTGATATACTTATCTACTCTCGTAGTAAGGAGAAGCATAGTCAACATCGTCAACAGATCTTGGAAACATTTCGATCAGAGGAGCTCTAAGAGAAATTCTCTTAAACGCGAGTTTGGATTCGAAGAGTCAAATTCCTGTGTCACATTGTTAGTGAAGAGGGAATTCAAGTAGACACTTCCAAATCCAGGGCTCAGTCGCATTTTGATGTAACGAGGTAAGATCATTACCTAAGCCTCCCATCAGTAAGAAACCCTCAAAGCTAGCTATGAAATTCACGATCTAGAGTAAGAGGGCATCTGAGATTTGTTGTGACAACCCGAAATTTTCATTTGTATAAACTCCGCAGTCAAGCACATCAAAAAAAAAAAAAATTGTAAAATTCACCCCAGTACATTTTTGGCCGGTTTTAAGTCCGTTTGGGTGTTTTTATTTTAATTTTTGTCAAACGATCAAATAAATGGAAGTACCCGTTAGGAGTGTTGTGAAACAAATAAACGATTAACACCTTGACTAGGTGTTTACGGCCAAACAAGGGAGTTTGGGACGTAAACTCCCTTTGACCGTGGACTCATGCATATAGCATGAGTTTACCCTTCATTCTTTCACTTTTCACTTCCTAGTTCAAGAACACCCAAGTTTTTCTCTCAACTATCATAAGATCATCTCTTCAAATCCGCCAATGTAAGTGTTTCTTTCCTAGATTCGAACATGCAACACTTAATCTAGTGTTTTTACATCATTTCATCCATGGATTCTTCATTTTTTATTAGATCTTCAAGTGTTCTTCAAAACACCAAGAACACCAAGAACACACACTAGTGTTCTTGGCCCTTAAACACTCTTACAAGCCTCATATAAGTAAGTATACTCATCCTAGCTAGTTATTTGCGTAGTATACTTGTTAATCCATGGGAAAATCATCAAGATCCCCAAGAACATATGTGTTTACGGTTTGGGGATCTCCCAAAACCGTAAACACCCCCAAATGGGGTTTAGGTGCCCCTAACACCTTCTATGGCTTGTATAAAGGACTAGAACCTTGCATGCATGAGCTAGAAACACCAAAACACGGAATGGTTGGGTAACCATGAATTTACGGCCGTAAACTCATGGGTTTACGACCGTAAACACATGTGTTTACGACCGTAAACTCCCAAGGAGTGGTCCAAGGACCGTAAACTCCAACAAAGGGCCATTTCGAGCCCTAGTCACTTCCTAAGCCTTGGATTCGAGTCTAGCTTACTTCCTTGTGTGGTGTACGACCTTAAAACACCCAATGAAACCATTGCGATGAGTTTACGACCGTAAACTCATGGGGGAAATGGTCCCAGAACCGTAAACCCATATGGTGCTACCATATGGGGAGTAAACTCCAATGTGAGGCCATACTCTCTTAAGATGCAACCCTTAGCACTCCTAGCACTTGAAACAAAGTGTTTTCATGTAATTGAGTGTCTTTACTTGCTTAATTAGTTATTTAATGACTAATTAGATACATAAATGTATCATTGCATGCTCAATAGGATCCGCGTATGTGTTCAAGTCCTCACTTGACACTTAGCATCCTATACCACCCGTTCATCCGAATCACCCACTTCAGGTGAGTTCATACCCCTTAATCAACCTTTTTAAATGATTTTAAATGCTTTTATGGGGGGGGGGGGAATACAAGTTGAACTATAAAGTTATTATATCAATCACAGGTGATTAATAACTGTATAGCAAAAAGATTTCTACATGTTAAACTGTTTTATCCAGCTAAAGGTTTCCAAATTTTGTTTTCAAATCTCTTTTAATATACCAAAATCTCTTTTAAATTACCAAGCTTTTATCAAAGTCTTTTAAACTTATATTCTTGATAGATCCATGTCTATATAGATATAGTTATATAAGTAGGGTTTGAAGGACTTAGGACTGATAACACGCTTTATTTCCTGTTCCTTGTTTGGTTGTGGACTTAGAGCATCCGGTTATTTGTCCGAGTGTCGTTGAAGTCCTAGTTATATATTATGTATATCTGGTTAGATGTTAATACTCTTATTCCAGTTCAACACCTTTGGGTAGCAAAGGCATCTAGATAACCTCTCGAGTAAACTATAATAGGTATAGTTTAGAAACCAACCATAACTTTCATGAAGGAGAACTTAGTTATATCTATATTCTAAACACTTGTACTTATAGTAAAAAGAAAAGTATATAGAAATCAAAACACGAGATACATCCTCATGACGCGGATTTCACCGTTGTCGAGTGGTAACCAGAGTCTCCTGGAGGGAGAGCGGGCATTGTGTGTATAGATCTATACGGGACAGATCATCCCACATCCTGACTGCTAGCTACAGTCCCGACCGACCAAGCCAAGGGGTGACAAATGTCACATTCATTCCGACGCCAGTAGGTCGTCATGTTTACATCCGTCAATCAGTATGGTTACGAGTATCTTTACATTTACCTTATAATTCATGGCTTTAAGGTAATCAGTATTATCACGGTATTTTCTACATATGAAACCATCATAATATATTTTCCTAGTATACACTAGGCCTCATATTAAACCTTTAAACTGACCTACTTAGGATTAAAGGTTAACTTAGACTCTCTGTGGCGTATTGTTCACTTAATACCGCCTGGAGTTTATATTTCATTCACTTAGACTCTCCGAGGTGTATTATTCACTTAATACCGCCTGGAGTCTGTATTTCATTCACTTAGACTCTCCGAGGCGTATTGTTCACTTAATACCGCCTGGAGTCTGTATTTCATTCACTTAGACTCTCCGAGGCGTATTGTTCACTTAATACCGCCTGGAGTCTGTATTTCATTCACTTAGACTCTCCGAGGCGTATTGTTCACTTAATACCGCCTGGAGTCTGTATTTCATTCACTTAGACTCTCCGAGGCGTATTTTTCACTTAATACCGCCTGGAGTCTGTATTTCATTCCTTTAGACTCTCCGAGGCGTATGGTTCATTCGATACCACCTGGAGTCTATGTTTTATTCACTTTTAGTCAGCAGCGTTACTGCTGAGGTAAAATAGTATTTTTCCCTATTACTTTTACTTGGTAGAAGACTACTTCTATTAGAAAATATAGTTTTTTCTGGAAAGAATTCTAATACTCTGTAAACTCAAATCACCATTATCTAGTGAGTTTATTTTGAAGAAAAACATATATATATATATATACCAATGTCATTAAATACTTATGAACTCACCAGCATTAAAATGCTGATACTCGCTTTCAAAATAACTTGTATTCTCAGGTTATTAGTAGACAGGTACACTCCGGGACTTTTGCGAAGTCAGCCTAGTACCAAGCTGCAACTTATGTTATTTTCTATATCTGCTTTGATGTTGTTGTTAAATGTAACCTATGTAAAATTATTACTATTAATGCAATGGTTTTTGTACTTTGATTACTATACTGCATATGTTGTGATACTTGACATGACGTCCTCCACCCCAGAACGTTTCCGCCGTTCCGGTTTTGGGGTGTGACAGATTGGTATCAGAGCATTGTTTATAGTGAGCTCAGTATATCAAATCATAAAAGATATACAACCTATAAATACAATGGGATAAAATACTCTGACCAAGAATTATACTTTAAAAATATAACCATATTTTACAAAAGTATAAGAATATCCAAAATATAAAAGCCCGAACAAGTATCACAAGAAGAACAAGAATAAAAGTCTTTGGATGTTGAGCATTACCGTCAAACCTGGGCAGTTATGTAATCGTAAGCTGGAATAAATGTAACCTGATCAACTACATTTATTCGAGATGCGACTAACGTGTGCTTGGGAGTGATGGTGGTGTTGCAATGAATCTGAAACTTACCAAATAGGAATGCTAGAGCCAAACATAAAGTTAAAATACTATAGGAGTATTTTAGGATACTAAAAGACTTGCAATAAACCCAAAAGCATGTTCAGAAGTTAGGAATCAAACATGTAATTAAAATACTATAGGGGTATTTTAGGAACCATAAATAACCTTGCGTGAAAACTAAAAGAGATCCTTATTGATAGACATATGATTACAGAGTGTATACTCCCAAGTGAGGATCTCATAGGCTAAGAATGTGTGGTTTCGCTCTACTTCCTTTTCCTTGTTTGGATGTGGATATAGGGTAGTATCATGTATTCGAAGGCCTATCAGATCTAAGTTATATATGATTTGTGTACACTATGTAAGTGTAGCCGGACTCGATATGGATCACCCAGTAAAAGATTTTAATAATCTCTTAAGATTCTTTAGACATTCCCATTCTTGCTCAAACACCTTTAGGAAACCTTATCCACTTCAGTAATCAGCAGAGGAGTCGATAAAGACCCAGAAGAGGTTCATTGAGAAAGATTTCCAAGTAGGAAATAAATGAACAGGGACGAGGCTATTGAAATCACCATGTGCCTATACCTTTTGGGACATCGGTGGGAAATTCGCCTGAACTTCCGAGATTCCAGTTATCCATTATGAAGTGATGACACTCAGAGTCAGAATCAGAAGTAAGGCGGAGCAAAAATTCAATATGTCTACGAGAGCGGAGAACCCTATGTAGATACCCGAAGGAAACCAACACTTGTCACAGTCATGAATAAGAGGTGGACAGAGGGAGCCAATGCATGGAGCCCGAGAAGTGTTTCTACCTCCTTAACGTCATGCTAATAACCCATAAAATAATACAATTTAGTGAGCTAGTGATTACACTGCTCACACTATGTGCTAGGCAAATCGTCTTGCCCGTCGCGATTAATATAAATAGATCGGATCACAGAACCTCGATTGAGAGTGTTTAGCCATAAGTTTTCATGAGCCTTTTCTTCCGTGATCTTCGTTCCGAACTTCTCTCGAATCTTTTCAAAGCTGGAGAGTGAACCTCTCCAATATAAAGATAACTTAGTAGGAACGACACCCCTTTTATGGCTTCCCCATACAAATACTCCTACTTTGTTACCCATACTGCATCATAGGGATGTAGGTCGACGCTCAGATAAGCATAAATTAAGGCGCGGGAAAATTTATGCCGATCATAGTAAAGAAAGATACGTCTAGGGTTAACCATCCTTCCTCATCGGCTTGTGTTCCTTTTCGTGTAGGAAAAACCATGCCTCCAAAGAAACGTAACCAACCCGCCGGTAAGACACCGATTCTTCAGATCGATGAAGCTACGTTTCAAGCTGCAGTTTCAGCAGCCGTAGCAGCTGTCATGGCTCACCTGAATGCTAACAACGCCAATGTTAGCAAGAGCACTATCGGGAATCCCGATCTTAATAATGGACAGCAGCAACCAGCACAGGTGTGTAAAGCCACCCAAGAACTCCAACCAAATCCGCTGAAAAGAAAGTTCGAGAACGAGGAGGGAAGTACCTCGACTCAAGGACCTTTCGTAGGGCAACGAGCTGAGGTAGTCAATGCCTCTACCAACCCGCCCGTCTCGACTCCAAGAAGACCATACCTAGGAAACCTTCCCCACTGCAGCAGGTGTGACTTCCATCATTATGGAGTCTGTCGGGAACCCTTTTGTGTTAGGTGCAACATGAAGGGGCATACCGCTCGCACCTGCAGAACTCCGGTTGAGTTTATTACATCAACCACCAATGTTGGGACCAGTCCAATATGCCAACTATATGGTGAAATTGGGCACTTCAAGAGGGACTGCCCAACTGAAAGAAAGGACAAGGGCGTAAGAGGAGTTTAACCCTAATGCCTAGGGGAAACATCAAAGAACCCGGTAGAAGTTTGGTACGTCTCTCAATCCTGAGTAACTAACCGAAAACTTTAGATAATCAATTCTAATAGTAATTACTTCCTCATTAAGGCGAAAGTCGCAGCACTGTTGTAACACATAAAAACCCATCAGGTAATGCTATGATGGCTTAGCATATGCGTTAAGGCCATGTATAATTGGGATTGATAGACCACGAGTGAGTGATGCTGCCTTATTTCCTGCTCCTTGTTTGGTTGTGGATTTAGGGCGGAGTCGCTCAGTCAAAAGTCCTTTTTAATCTTAATTATACATGACTAGTGTATACTAGGCGGTTATAAAGAGGCCTCGTGAGAAATCCATTCATGATAAGTACATTATTCCAAAACATCAGGACCCCTAAAGTTCAGCGTCAATCATGACGGTCCAAGTATCCACGATAGTGATACCCTGGACGAAACCCGGGACGCTAAGAACTTGTGTGCCCTATTCATCACATGGTCCTATCGATCTTTATTCCATATCGTGTCGATGATTGTAAATTTCGACACTACCGTCAGTCATGGCTTGACTTGGTTCAACCATGCGAGAATTCCTAGTGCTGTGTAAAAAGAACTTTCACCGTATCCTATGCATCGAATAAAGGTTCTTTCGAACCTAGTGAGGAAAACCTAATGCGAACCGTCAGTCGTATCTCTCATCCAACCTTCAGAAGTACCCAGGAGAGGGGTACCGCATGCTGTTAACCAACCCCTCCTTAGACTTTAAAACCAGAAACGAAAGGCACTGCATATATTCCGGAAAACAATAACCGCCTGAGGCCTACTCAGTAGATCCCCCAGAAAGACCATTAGCACCGCACAGCCAGGTTCGTGAATCAAGAGAAAGAACTCATGGGATCAACTTACTACTGCTGAGTATATGGATTAGAGTGGTATATAATTTAGATCAATGAAATTTATGATGTGTGCTTCCTCCCTACTCCCTGTTCCTTGTTTGGTTGTGGGTTTGGGGTGGGGCCACACATCTGAACATCCCGTCAATCTCAATTATATACGACTTGCATACACCGAGTATTAGTGATTGAGGCGAGTATGAGGTCTACCACGAACCTTATAATAAGACGCTTCATCCTATCCCATAGAAAAAGGAGCTGGAGTCAAGAGAACCATTGTGGGTTGAGCTGCTAAAATGACCACGAATTCGAAATTTGTTGTCATCCCGGTTAATCCAACATAGTAGCTGTCACACCCCAAAACCGGAACGGCGGAATCGTTCGGGGGTGGAGGACGTCATGTTTAGTATCACGAGATATGTATATGGTAAGCAAGTAATGAACAACCATTTCATTTCGAAAGAAATTGTTTACAATGTGTGTGTTCACAAAACATGGAATTCATAAACAAAACAAGACTTGAAGCTATAATGCTCCATCTTCTGAATCCCCAGCACGAGCACCTGTCTAATAGTCTCCTGAGAATACAAGTTATTTGAAAGAGTTGATCAACAATTAAGCTGGTGAGTTCATAAGATTTTAGTGATGTGAGTAAGTTGTAAGGTGTTGTTGAAAATGTATATGTAAAAATGGTGTAAGTTGTAAGTTCTGTTTTGAAAAGTTTGCCTGTTCCTCTAGAAAATCATATATTTCCTACTTTGATGGAAGTTTAAGTAAAATGACACTACAACCCATTCTATGGGTACTAAGTGGGTACAAGTTATATAAGACTCAGAGTAAACAAAAAATCGATTGTGCGCATCTGCCTCAAGCTCACAACCAAACGAGGAACAGAAATTAAGGCGGATAGCACACATCCCATTGTTTGTTAGATCGTCGTCATATATAACCCTGGTGTATTCACTTGTTACTCATGGAGTTAGTCGTGATGGTTCCTTTGTATCTAATGAAAAGTTCTTTAAGAAAACCCTTATTTCTTATAAATAAAATGGTGACCACAATGACTACTTTTATAATAGCTTAGTTTATACTGATATATATATATATATATAATCTAATATCGGATAGAAAGTTAATTGAGTGAATCTGCCCTAAGCCCACAACCAAACAAGGAACAGGAAGTAAGGCGGAAAGCACACATCCAACTACCTATTGGGTATTAGTTTTATATATAAATATGATGTATAAACTAAGGCATTATAGAGTTACTCACCTAAGGTCCTTTAAATTGTACTGGTTTAATAAAATGAATTAAACCCTTTACTGTGAGGTTTCTAGTTTTGTATACCAAAAGTACTGATTTTAGAAAGTGTGTTTTGTACTAGAAAAACTGTGTGCTTTGAGTCCGTGTCCTATAACCTGACCCATACCTGGTACCCTTATGATGACTTGATGTATACTAAGCATACATATATATAGAATCGGGTAGATAATAGATTGGGTGAATTCGTTCCAAGCCCACAACCAAACAAGGAACAGGAAATGAAGCGGAGAGCACACATCCTATTACCTGTCGGACCCTATTAGTATATATATATCCTGTGGTGTATACATTAAGGAATCATAAGGCTAACATTATGGTCCTATCCTTTATAACTATATTATGTTACGTGCTAGACTCGACTGTTCCGTTAGTCGATTGTAAACATGTATATTTTCCCTAGTTTATAACTATCTTGACTCGAAAATAGTTTGAGTTTGACTTTCAAGTGGTACTGTCACTTTATGAAAGTAATGGGAAATGTAAGTACACAGTTGTCGTTTATAATGACATGTGGATGTACTAAAAACCTAAAAACATATTTGTTTTATTACGGTTATAATGTGAAGGCTAGAACCCTTACTATACGCTCTCCCTGTCAGGAGATTAGGGGAACTAAACACGACCTCTGCAAATTCTTGCAAGCCATGTAATTCACATTAAAAGTATATGATCATGTATACCCAATATAACTATCACCTTTTGTTTAAAACAATGAGTTAGTGATTCATTGGTATAATTAGATCCTGTATGTGTTCTCATGCTATAGCAACCTAACTTGTTTGTTTTGTATTGTATATTGTACATTCTGTTTGTTTCTCATAATTGTGTGTTCTCTCTGTATGGTATTGTTTGTTTCTGTACTTCATTGTACTAGAAGTAATGAAAAGTATTCTCCTAAACTATACCTATTATAGCTTACTAATGTTCTATTTGGACTGTTATTGAAAAGACTCATTTATATACTAAGCTATGCTTGTACTTTAAATACAGAGTTTTGTCTAACTATCAAATAACATAACTTTAAAAGAG
Source organism: Lactuca virosa (assembly GCF_052849685.1). NCBI lineage: Eukaryota > Viridiplantae > Streptophyta > Magnoliopsida > Asterales > Asteraceae > Lactuca > Lactuca virosa. The sequence continues at coordinate 360,052,090 of NC_136433.1, read as the reverse complement.
TTTTGAAATGTTTTGACAACTTATAAATGACATAAGTAAGATTTTGAAAGATGTTTATAACAAACATTTACACAAATATCATTATGTTCAACTTGTATCCCCCCTTTAAAACAGTTAAAACAGTTAAATGATTCATTACGGGGTATGAACTCACCTGATGTGGGTGATTCAAACGGGTATGCGTGTAAGGATTAGAAGTTCCACAAATGAAGTCCCGAGACACAATAGGTCCTAAATGACATATGAGGACACATATTGACATGAATATAGTGTTTATAAACAACTATATGAAAGGAAACACCTTCCGGGACTAGGAAACACCTTGATTCGAGTGTTATAAGTACTAAGGATTGCATCTAAGGGTTGTAGGACCTTGTATTTGAGTTTAGGGTTCAAGGGGACACTCTTTTGGAGTTTACGGTTTTGTGACCATCACCCTTGGAGTTTACGGTCGTAAACCCATGAGTTTACGGCCGTAAACTCATGGTAAGTCCACCATTTTGTGTTTTGAAGTCCTAAAAGTCATAATGAAGCATTCTTTCTTCAAGTCTAAGCCTTAGAAAGTGATTGTGGCATCATTTCACCCTTTTAGGGAGTTTACGGCCCATGGACCATTTCTCCATGTGTTTACGGTCGTAAACTCTAATGGTTCATGGTCTTTTTGATGTTTAAGGTCCTAAGCACTTCAAGGATGGGTTCTGGGTCACTTGCCTTGCATCCTATAGGGTTTATAGCCCTAATGGCCACCAAAATGGGGTTTACGGTCTTGGGAGTTTACGGCCGTAAAATCCCTTTGATCTTGTGTTCTTTGCTTTTTCTAGATGATAAAGAAGTGTAACAAGCCTTATAACACGCTAGGGTAAGAGTACTTACAATAAAGGAGCTTGAAAGGGTGTTAAAAGTCCAAGAACACTAGTGTGTGTTCTTGGTGAAACTAAAAACACTTGAAGATCTACATAAATGGAATGATTTCACGGATGAAATCATGTAAGATCACTAGATTAAGCAAGAGATCAACTAAACAAGGAAGAAAACACTTACTTTCTTGAAGATTTGGAAGAAACTTTGGATGATACTTGAGAGAGAAATGGTTCTAGACTTGAAAGTGTGAAAAGAACTTAAAATTAACTAAGTGCCACTTATATAGTCATTACGGTTTACGACCCTAATACCATTTGGGCCTTAAACTCCAAACTCTTGAAGTTTTGGGACTTTATTGTTGCACAATAAATCCTAGGGCATCCTCTCTCCAGTTATCTCTTGAAGTACTAACTTTAAAACACTCAAACTGATTCCTAAAAGCTTGAAAGTTAGCAGAAACAGTTCTGACTTCTATTGAAGTGAATGGTTGTACAGAAAAGAAATTTCGGGTTGTCACATCATCCCCCCGTTAGAAGGAATTTCATCCCGAAATTAGCTTTCTTAGCATTACTTCTGGGGTTGCTCTCTTCTGATTGGCAGAATACCCACTCGTAGACTTCGCATCTTTGCACTTCTGTTCATGATAGGATTCATACTTGGTCCATCTATCATTACCTCGTGTATACAAGTCGTATATAATTAGGGTTAGTAAGACGGTCGGATGTGCGACTCTGCCCCAGGTCCACAACCAAACAAGGAACAGGAGATAGGGCGGAAACACACATACTAAATCTGCGTAAACATAATCATATACCACCCTCTTGTATACACTGAATAGTAACAGGTGGGCTGTATTCGTCCTTAGCCTCTGTGCTCGAACTTGGTCTGCTGGACGAGCGGTATTTCGTGACGGTCTGCGGATATCTGACGATAAGGCTTCGGAGGGCAAAGTACTCTTCGCACGAGTACTTTGGGTTTTTGAAGACGAAAGATAAAATTTAGGTTTAGGTCGGACTTTCGATACGAAAGACGAAATTTTCGAGAACTTGCCGATCGAGGCGATAGAAACATATGAACTTAGTATGGTGAGGACCACGCCAACTCATGACGATTGAAAGCAACGGACTCTTTACCGAACAAAGTTTTGGTGAAACGGAAGAAACGTCTGATATACGACGATGTATCCCTTGTATGTTCGCTACTGTACTACTAGTATGTTCGACAATGTACTCTTTGTAATGTTCCCGTGTTTCCTGTTTTCTCTTTGAATTTAACACTCCTACGTATCGTACTGCTATGTGTGCATACATACGAATAAAAGTGCCTTTCTACCGGTGGGGATACTTTATTACATAATCCTCGTTGGTACCACTACCATCACCTGCCATATACAAGTTATGAATATTAAGATGAACCAGGCAGTCGACTGAGTAACTCTGCCTCAAATCTCCCAACCAATTAAAGGATGGGGACCTAAGCGGAGTCACTCACTCTTAGTTTGCAGCATCTTAGTTGTGCACAACCTTGGTGTATATGGTAAGCCATAATAGCTTCTCTAAACGGATCTTTTAGTTCTCTTGAATACTGTGACCTATTTCGACCTGTGAGTTGTTATAGTTACTTTTAAGTGTTATCCCCCTAAATTTTAATCTTATAAGAATATAAATAAAAATTTTAAAAGTAATTACTACTTCGAAAAACGTACCGCTACTCGTCGACGACTCCGGGGTAGATTCTCCTGCGGTGATCATCAGAATGCGTCCATCCGCTCCTGAGTTCCTTATTATTGGGCAGTCCCTCTGACGGTGTCCAGTCTCACCACAGCTATGGCAGGCTTGGTTTTCTTCAGCTCCGAGGACTTGGGAGATCGGTTGAGCCGCTGCCCTGCAGAAACGGACTGTGTGTCCCTTTCCGTGGCAGTTCAGACACTGCATTTTCCGGCATACTCCGGTGTGGTGAAAGTTGCACTTTCCACACTTCGGAAGGTTTCCAGCATATCGAGTGGCAGGGGCTGAAGCACTAGGCGTCGTAGCGGCGTACATAGTACTCCCTCGTTGCTCTTGCGAGGTGTCCTGTGTTGTTTGCTTCTTCTTTCTCTTGTTCCCCGACTTCGGATTATAGTCCTCTTCCCTTGGCGGCTCGGGAATAGGGACTTTTACACCATGGCGGACTTCGTGGTCGATGAGTCGCTGAGCCAGGCGTTTAGCACTATCGAACGTGGCTGGGCTAGAAGACAACACATTTCCTTGGGCCGGAGCAGTCAGACCCCAAATGTATCTTTCTATCTTATTGCTCTCCGAGGTAATCATCCCGAGGCATAGAGCTGCTAGTTAGCTGAACCGGTCAGTGTAGGTCACTATGTCTGAGCCGACCATAGTGATATCCCACAGTTCTTATTCCAGTTTTTGAATTTCGCCTAACGGGCAGTATTCCTCCCGCATTAACTCTTTTAGGTTTTCCCGGCCTATTGAATTAGCCACTGATAGGGTGAGTGACTTAACATGGCTGTTCCACCATGTTAGGGCCTTGCCAGAGAAGGTGCAGGCAGCAAACTTCACCTGGCTTCCTTCTGGGCATAAACAGATTTCGAATATCGACTCTGTTTTCTCGAACCATTGCATGAGGGCAATGACTCCTTCAGTCCCATCAAAGGACAATGGCTGGCATTTGGTGAAGTCCTTGTAGGAGAACTCTCTCGAGCGTACGAGGACCTCACCTCGAGTAGAATCAGTAGGCGTTTCACCTCCGCTGGTACTGATGGGGTGATATTGAGCCATGGCTGTTGCCAGAACCGCAGCCACTGTAGCGTTTATAGCTGCCATATCGATTTGCGAAGGAGGCGGTATTGGAGTTATCGGAGTAGTGTGTCTGATAGATCTGCGAGGAGGCATCTTTGCTAAAAGAACACAAAGATGAGACAGAATAAGTCTAAAGCAAGGGACACAAGCCAAAAGCTGAAAAGACAAGGTTATCCTAGTTCTGGATGTATCGGGTCCTGACTTCCACAGGGTTCTAGAAACAATTCATAAAAGAGTCTATACCTAATAAACTCTATGAATTTGAAATAACTATCCTCGAATGAATATCTGTTTTCCTGAATAACTGTTAGCAGCTGCATGTAAGAAAATAATCCTTAACATATAATGTGAGCAGTATTTTCACTCGCTCATTTAACAAGATTATTATTTATTAGTGTGACGTGTCAGACGTTTTTGGTTACTTCGGTTGATCCCTCTTTGAAAACTTCTCATGTACTTTTTCTTGTTCCTCCTGGACTCTTCTGTTGTCTACTATGAGGAAGTGGTTACATCTATCTGGGCTTGTCGTGCGAGAATGAAAGTGAGTAAAGAATGTATGAGCTTTAAGGAAACTTTTATGGGGTGATCCTTACGGAGTCTTCCTATAATTGTACAAGGTACACAAGTTTGTATATAATTGAAGATCAAATAGACCTTCGAATAAGTGATACTACTCCAAAACTACACCCTTAAGAGGAATGGATAGCGAAGCGTAGACCACATATTCTAAGTCTATAAGATCTTGATTATATATATATAAAACTTTAGGAATATACCTTGCAAGATTATAGACCTATCCGTAAGGGTCTTTTAAGTTATCACATGGTTATTTATATAGACTAAAATACTCCTATAGTATTATAACGTAATGTACTTGTTCTGGTGCTCAGGTAAGTTTTAACACTGTTGCAACACCACATCATTCTCAAACCCATGTCGGTCACATCTCGAATGAATATAGTTGATCAGGCTATATTGATCCTAGCTATGATTACATAAGTGTTCAGGTTGACGACAGTGCCCAACCTTTAAATACTTTTAGTTCTGTTCTCCTCGTGACACTAGTTCTATTATGCACATGTATAAGCAAGTAGGTATATTTTTATAACTTGTAGTTATTCTCTAAAAATATATCATTATCCAGAGCACTTAAGCCCCATTGTATTTATAGTTGTATATCTTTTATCGGTTGATATACTTAGTTCACTATAAACAATGCTCTGATACCAATCTGTCACACCCCAAAACCAGAACGGCGGAATCGTTCGGGGGTGGAGGACGTCATGTTTAGTATCACGAGATATGTATATGGTAAGCAAGTAATGAACAACCATTTCATTTCGAAAGAAATTGTTTACAATGTGTGTGTTCACAAAACATGGAATTCATACACAAATAACAAAACAAGACTTGAAGCTACAATGCTCCATCTTCTGAATCCCCAGCACGAGCACCTGTCTAATAGTCTCCTGAGAATACAAGTTATTTGAAAGAGTTGATCAGCAATTAAGCTGGTGAGTTCATAAGATTTTAGTGATGTGAGTAAGTTGTAAGGTGTTGTTGAAAATGTATATGTAAAAATGGTGTAAGTTGTAAGTTCTGTTTTGAAAAGTTCGCCTGTTCCTCTAGAAAATCATATATTTCCTACTTTGATGGAAGTTTAAGTAAAATGACACTACAACCCATTCTATGGGTACTAAGTGGGTACAAGTTATATAAGACTCAGAGTAAACAAACAATCGATTGTGCGCATCTGCCTCAAGCTCACAACCAAACAAGGAACAGAAATTAAGGCGGATAGCACACGTCTTATTGTTTGTTAGATCGTCGTCATATATAACCCTGGTGTATTCACTTGTTACTCATGGAGTTAGTCGTGATGGTTCCTTTGTATCTAATGAAAAGTTCTTTAAGAAAACCCTTATTTCTTATAAATAAAATGGTGACCACAATGACTACTTTTATAATAGCTTAGTTTATACTAATATATATATAATCTAATATCGGATAGAAAGTTAATTGAGTGAATCTGCCCTAAGCCCACAACCAAACAAGGAACAGGAAGTAAGGCGGAAAGCGCACATCCAACTACCTATTGGGTATTAGTTTTATATATAAACATGATGTATAAACTAAGGTATTATAGAGTTACTCACCTAAGGTCCTTTAAATTGTACTGGTTTAATAAAATGAATTAAACCCTTTACTGTGAGGTTTCTAGTTTTGTATACCAAAAGTACTGATTTTGGAAAGTATGTTTTGTACTAGAAAAACTGTGTGCTTTGACTCTGTGTCCTATAACCTGACCCATACCTGGTACCCTTATGATGACTTGATGTATACTAAGCATACATATATATAGAATCGGGTAGATAATAGATTGGGTGAATTCGTTCCAAGCCCACAACCAAACAAGGAATAGGAAATGAAGCGGAGAGCATACATCCTATTACCTGTCGGACCCTATTAGTATATATATATCCTGTGGTGTATACATTAAGGAATCATAAGGCTAGCATTATGGTCCTATCTTTTATAACTATATTATGTTACGTGCTAGACTCGACTGTTCCGTTAGTCTATTGTAAACATGTATATTTTCCCTAGTTTATAACTATCTTGACTCGAAAATAGTTTGAGTTTGACTTTCAACTGGTACTGTCACTTTATGAAAGTAATGGGAAATGTAAGTACACAGTTGTCGTTTATAATGACATGCGGATGTACTAAAAACCTAAAAACGTATTTGTTTTATTACGGTTATAATGTGAAGGCTAGAACCCTTACTATACGCTCTCCCTGTCAGGAGATTAGGGGAACTAAACACGACCTCTGCAAATTCTTGCAAGCCATGTAATTCACATTAAAAGTATATGATCATGTATACCCAATATAACTATCACCTTTTGTTTAAAACAATGAGTTAGTGATTCATTGGTATAATTAGATCCTGTATGTGTTCTCATGCTATAGCAACCTAACTTGTTTGTTTTGTATTGTATATTGTACGTTATGTTTGTTTCTCATAATTGTGTGTTCTCTCTGTATGGTATTGTTTGTTTCTGTACTTCATTGTACTAGAAGTAATGAAAAGTATTCTCCTAAACTATACCTATTATAGCTTACTAATGTTCTATTTGGACTGTTATTGAAAAGACTCATTTATATACTAAGCTATGCTTGTACTTTAAATACAGAGTTTTTTCTAACTATCAAATAACATAACTTTAAAAGAGCTTTGAAATGTTTTGACAACTTATAAATGACATAAGTAACATTTTGAAAGATGTTTATAACAAACATTTACACAATTATCATTGTGTTCAACTTGTATCCCCCCCCTTTAAAACAGTTAAAACAGTTAAAACAGTTAAAAGATTCATTACGGGGTATGAACTCACCTGATGTGGGTGATTCAAACGGATATGCGTGTAAGGATTAGAAGTTCCACGAATGAAGTCCCGAGACATAATAGGTCCTAAATGACATATGAGGACACAAATTGACATGAATATAGTGTTTATAAACAACTATATGAAAGGAAACACCTTTCGGGACTAGGAAACACCTTGATTCGAGTGTTATAAGTACTAAGGATTGCATCTAAGGGTTGTAGGACCATGTATTTGAGTTTAGGGTTCAAGGGGACACTCTTTTGGAGTTTACGGTTTTGTGACCATCAGCCTTGGAGTTTACGGTCGTAAACCCATCAGTTTACAGCCGTAAACTCATGGTAAGTCCACCATTTTGTGTTTTGAAGTCCTAAAAGTCATAATGAAGCATTCTTTCTTCAAGTCTAAGCCTTAGGAAGTGATTGTGGCATCATTTCACCCCTTTAGGGAGTTTACGGCCCATGGACCATTTCTCCATGTGTTTACGGTCGTAAACTCTAATGGTTCATGGTCTTTTTGAGGTTTAAGGTCCTAAGCACTTCAAGGATGGGTTCTGGGTCACTTGCCTTGCATCCTATAGGGTTTATAGCCATAATGGCCACCAAAATGGGGTTTACGGTCTTGGGAGTTTACGGCCGTAAAATCCCTTTGATCTTGTGTTCTTTGCGTTTTCTAGATGATAAAGAAGTGTAACAAGCCTTATAACACGCTAGGGTAAGAGTACTTACAATAAAGGAGCTTGAAAGGGTGTTAAAAGTCCAAGAACACTAGTGTGTGTTCTTGGGGTTCTTGGTGAAACTAAAAACACTTGAAGATCTATACAAATGGAATGATTTCACGGATGAAATCATGTAAGATCACTAGATTAAGCAAGAGATCAACTAAACAAGGAAGAAAACACTTACTTTCTTGAAGATTTGGAAGAAACTTTGGATGATACTTGAGAGAGAAATGGTTCTAGACTTGAAAGTGTGAAAAGAACTTAAAATTAACTAAGTGCCACTTATATAGTCATTAGGGTTTATGGCCCTAATACCATTTGGGCCGTAAACTCCAAACTCTTGAAGTTTTAGGACTTTATTGTTGCATAATAAATCCTAGGTCATCCTCTCTCCAGTTATCTCTTGAAGTACTAACTTTAAAACACTCAAACTGATTCCTAAAAGCTTGAAAGTTAGCAGAAACAGTTCTGACTTCTATTGAAGTGAATGGTTGTACAGAAAAGAAATTTCGGGTTGTCACAGTAGCCGACTCCCTCAGTTTGAAAAAGTAACTCAAGTTGTAAGAGTCAGAAACATTGACTACAACCATCCATTCACGCCTGATCCCACAAATTAAGCATCTCAGTAGTGGGCTATAAAACCTGGAGAGCTGTGACAGGTTAAACTCTGAGATGAATGGATGAGGAAATTAGAGGTTCTGAGAAGCAAAATCTTATACTATCTAGATTTAATCTAGATAGAGAAACTCAGTAACATCGGAAGAGTAGTTGCAAGGGATACTCGCACTACTCAGGCACTTCGTCCATCCAGATATAGACGAGTAGTGCCTAGAACCCAATGCCTCCTCATGCGAGAAAAGTCACCGTCACCCTATAGGCGATAGACTGCATTCTCCAAAGTAAATACTAAAATGCTAAGAACCACATGACTACCTCCGTAACCAGGAATACTTGAATAAAGTAGATGGTAAGTTGCGTTAAGCTTTATAACCCAGATCATAAAGAGATTGTAGACTCGACACCAGACTAGATGTTAGTCGATGGGTTATACAAGAACACGCGCTTCCTACAAACTGGAGGGAGCAGACGCGATGGAGAATGGTGCAAGTCTTAGAGATTTGTTAGACTACTAGGTGTTCCAAAGAATACTATCCCGAAAGAGATAGTAGGTCCACCTCCTGAGATAGTAAATCACTTCAGAAATTCTTTAAGGGCGAAGCTAGCCCCGACCGGAGACTGTTATCCATGAAACAGCAAAACGAGTAAGAGAATGATTCTTTCCAATTAGGAATCATACTGTGAAAGCATCTATTGGACGGTGACAAAAGTTGAAATTTTCTAAGCAACGTCTGGTAAAACCCTCTATATTGCTGACTTTGAGAGTTTCTGTTAGAAACACCTCGAGAGTCAGAAGTGCAGGTCCATTTTGCACAAGGTCGAGATAGATGCCACGTAACCAATAGATGCCAGTATACAGCCAATACCTCCAATGATCCAGAAAACCTCCGAAAACCAATCAGAAGGAAATACGAATCCGAAGACGACCTGAGCCTTCTAAGAACCAACCTGGGGACTACACCCCCAGTAAGAGAGAACTTTTGGAACTCCAGAGTGGCGATCACGCCTAGTGATGACCTAACCATGGAAGTACATTATGTTCTAAGTACTGAAACATTCTATTTTACCAAAAACTTAGGACCATCAGAGATTCTTGATAAGAATGGGTCCAACATCCGTCAGACCTCGACTACCTTAGGGATTCCATAATTTCCATCCAAATCTATCCCACGTCTCAACTTGAAAAAGTGCTTGTCCGACGTGACTCTTGTAATCCCACTCGTCGAGATCGAAATCATTGAGAGCCCCTCATTCGTGTAGGAACCTATAGAGATCATGGACCGATAGGTCAAGCGAACAAAGCAAAGCCGTATCCCGATAGTGGAGGTTCGCTGGAACGCCAAGCGAAGACTTGATTTCACTTGGGAGCGAGAGGATCTGATGAAGCTAAAGTATCTTCATCTTTTTGCTTCGCTAAATCGTATCTACGCGTGTGCTTGCACTTTAATTTCGGGACGAAATTCCCTCTAACGGGGGGATGATGTGACAACCCGAAATTTTCATTTGTATAAACTCCGCAGTCAAGCACATCAAAAAAAAAATAGTCAAATTCACCCCAGTACATTTTTGGCCGGTTTTAAGTCCGTTTGGGTGTTTTTATTTTAATTTTCGTCAAACGATCAAATAAATGGAAGTACCCGTTAGGAGTGTTGTGAAACAAATAAACGATTAACACCTTGACTAGGTTTTTATGGCCAAACAAGGGAGTTTGTGCCGTAAACTCCCTTTGACCGTGGACTCATGCATATAGCATGAGTTTACCCTTCATTCTTTCACTTTTCACTTCCTAGTTCAAGAACACCCAAGTTTTTCTCTCAACTATCATAAGATCATCTCTTCAAATCCGCCAAAATGTAAGTGTTTCTTTCCTAGATTCGAACATGTAACACTTAATCTAGTGTTTTTACATCATTTCATCCATGGATTCTTCATTTTTTCTTAGATCTTCAAGTGTTCTTCAAAACACCAAGAACACCAAGAACACACACTAGTGTTCTTGGCCCTTAAACACTCTTACAAGCCTCATATAAGTAAGTATACTCCTCCTAGCTAGTTATTTGCGTAGTATACTTGTTAATCCATGGGAAAATCATCAAGATCCCCAAGAACATATGTGTTTACGGTTTGGGGATCTCCCAAAACCGTAAACACCCCCAAATGGGGTTTAGGTACCCCTAACACCTTCTATGGATTGTATAAAGGACTAGAACCTTGCATGCATGAGCTAGAAACTCCAAAACACAGAATGGTTGGGTAACCATGAGTTTACGGCCGTAAAATCATGGGTTTACGACCGTAAACACATGTGTTTACGACCGTAAACTCCCAAGGAGTGGTCCAAGGACCGTAAACTCCAACAAAGGGCCATTTCGAGCCCTAGTCACTTCCTAAGCCTTGGATTCGAGTCTAGCTTACTTCCTTGTGTGGTGTACGACCTTAAAACACCCAATGAAACCATTGCGATGAGTTTACGACCGTAAACTCATGGGGGAAATGGTCCCAGAACCGTAAACCCATATGGTGCTACCATATGGGGAGTAAACTCCAATGTGAGGCCATACTCTCTTAAGATGCAACCCTTAGCACTCCTAGCACTTGAAACAAAGTGTTTTCATGTAATTGAGTGTCTTTACTTGCTTAATTAGTTATTTAATGACTAATTAGATACATAAATGTATCATTGCATGCTCAATAGGATCCGCGTATGTGTTCAAGTCCTCACTTGACACTTAGCATCCTATACCACCCGTTCATCCGAATCACCCACTTCAGGTGAGTTCATACCCCTTAATCAACCTTTTTAAATGATTTTAAATGCTTTTATGGGGGGGGGGGGAATATAAGTTGAACTATAAAGTTATTATATCAATCACATGTGATTAATAACTGTATAGCAAAAAGATTTCTGCATGTTAAACTGTTTTATCCAGCTAAAGGTTTCCAAATTTTGTTTTCAAATCTCTTTTAATGTACCAAAATCTCTTTTAAATTACCAAGCTTTTATCAAAGTCTTTTAAACTTATATTCTTGATAGATCCATGTCTATATAGATATAGTTATATAAGTAGGGTTTGAAGGACTTAGGACTGATAACCTGCTTTATTTCCTGTTCCTTGTTTGGTTGTGGACTTAGAGCATCCGGTTATTTGTCCGAGTGTCGTTGAAGTCCTAGTTATATATTATGTATATCTGGTTAGATGTTAATACTCTTATTCCAGTTCAACACCTTTGGGTAGCAAAGGCATCTAGATAACCTCTCGAGTAAACTATAATAGGTATAGTTTAGAAACCAACCATAACTTTCATGAAGGAGAACTTAGTTATATCTATATTCTAAACACTTGTACTTATAGTAAAAAGAAAAGTATATAGAAATCAAAACACGAGATACATCATCATGACGCGGATTTCGACGTTGTCGAGTGGTAACCAGAGTCTCCTGCAGGGAGAGCGGGCATTGTGTGTGTAGATCTATACGGGACAGACCATCCCACATCCTGACTACTAGCTACAGTCCCAGCTGACCAAGCCAAGGGGTGACAAATGTCACATTCATTCCGACGCCAGCAGGTCGTCATGTTTACATCCGTCAATCAGTATGGTTACGAGTATCTTTACATTTACCTTATAATTCATGGCTTTAAGGTAATCAGTATTATCACGATATTTTCTACATATGAAACCATCATAATATATTTTCCTAATATACACTAGGCCTCATATTAAACCTTTAAACTGACCTACTTAGGATTAAAGGTTAACTTAGACTCTTCGAGGCATATTGTTCACTTAATACCGCCTGGAGTCTGTATTTCATTCACTTAGACTCTCCGAGGCGTATTGTTCACTTAATACCGCCTGGAGTCTGTATTTCATTCACTTAGACTCTCCGAGGCGTATTGTTCACTTAATACCGTCTGGAGTCTGTATTTCATTCACTTAGACTCTCCGAGGCGTATTGTTCACTTAATACCGCCTGGAGTCTGTATTTTATTCCTTTAGACTCTCCGAGGCGTATGGTTCATTCAATACCACCTGGAGTCTATGTTTTATTCACTTTTAGTCAGCAGCGTTACTGCTGAGGTAAAATAGTATTTTTTCCTATTGTTGCACAATAAATCCTAGGTCATCCTCTCTCCAGTTATCTCTTGAAGTACTAACTTTAAAACACTCAAACTGATTCCTAAAAGCTTGAAAGTTAGCAGAAACAGTTCTGACTTCTATTGAAGTGAATGGTTGTACAGAAAAGAAATTTCGGGTTGTCACAGTAGCCGACTCCCTCAGTTTGAAAAAGTAACTCAAGTTGTAAGAGTCAGAAACATTGACTACAACCATCCATTCACGCCTGATCCCACAAATTAAGCATCTCAGTAGCGGGCTATGAAACCTGGAGAGTTGTGACAGGTTAAACTCTGAGATGAATGGATGAGGAAATTAGAGGTTCTGAGAAGCAAAATCTTATACTATCTAGATTTAATCTAGATAGAGAAACTCAGTAACATCGGAAGAGTAGTTGCAAGGGATACTCGCACTACTCAGGCACTTCGTCCATCCAGATACAGACGAGTAGTGCCTAGAACCCAATGCCTCCTCATGCGAGAAAAGTCACCGTCACCCTATAGGCGATAGACTGCATTCTCCAAAGTAAATACTAAAATGCTAAGAACCACATGACTACCTCCGTAACCAGGAATACTTGAATAAAGTAGATGGTAAGTTGTGTTAAGCTTTATAACCCAGATCATAAAGAGATTGTAGACTCGACACCAGACTAGATGTTAGTCGATGGGTTATATAAGAACACGCGCTTCCTACAAACTGGAGGGAGCAGACGCGATGGAGAATGGTGCAAGTCTTAGAGATTTGTTAGACTACTAGGTGTTCCAAAGAATACTATCCCGAAAGAGATAGTAGGTCCACCTCTTGAGATAGTAAATCACTTCAGAAAAGGGTGAAGCTAGCCCCGACCAGAGACTGCTATCCATGAAACAGCAAAGCGAGTAAGAGAATGATTCTTTCCAATTAGGAATCATACTGTGAAAGCATCTATTGAACGGTGACAAAAGTTGAAATTTTCTGAGCAACGTCTGGTAAAACCCTCTATATTGCTGACTTTGAGAGTTTTTGTTAGAAACACCTCGAGAGTCAGAAGTGCAGGTCCATTTTGCACAAGGTCGAGATAGATGCCACGTAACCAATAGATGCCAGTATACAGCCAATACCTCCAATGATCCAGAAAACCTCTGAAAACCAATCAGTAGGAAATACGAATCCGAAGTCAACCTGAGCCTTCTAAGAACCAACCTGGGGACTACACCCCCAGTAAGAGAGAACTTTTGGAACTCCAGAGTGGCGATCACGCCTAGTGATGACCTAACCATGGAAGTACATTATGTTCTAAGTACTGAAACATTCTATTTTACCAAAAACTTAGGACCATCAGAGATTCTTGATAAGAATGGGTCCAACATCCGTCAGACCTCGACTACCTTAGGGATTCCATAATTTCCATCCGAATCTATCCCACGTCTCAACTTGAAAAAGTGCTTGTCCGACGTGACTCTTGTAATCCCACTCGTCGAGATCGAAATCATTGAGAGCCCCTCATTCGTGTAGGAACCTATAGAGATCATGGACCGATAGGTCAAGCGAACAAAGCAAAGTCGTATCCCGATAGTGGAGGTTCGCTGGAACGCCAAGCGAAGACCTGATTTCGCTTGGGAGCGAGAGGATCTGATGAAGCTAAAGTATCTTCATCTTTTTGCTTCGCTAAATCGTATCTACGCGTGTGCTTGAACTTTAATTTCGGGACGAAATTCCCTCTAACGGGGGGATGATGTAACAACCCGAAATTTTCATTTGTATAAACTCCGCAGTCAAGCACATAAAAAAAAATAGTCAAATTCACCCCAGTACATTTTTGGCCGGTTTTAAGTCCGTTTGGGTGTTTTTATTTTAATTTTCGTCAAACGATCAAATAAATGGAAGTACCCGTTAGGAGTGTTGTGAAACAAATAAACGATTAACACCTTGACTAGGTGTTTACGGCCAAACAAGGGAGTTTGGGCCGTAAACTCCCTTTGACCGTGGACTGATGCATATAGCATGAGTTTACCCTTCATTCTTTCACTTTTCACTTCCTAGTTCAAGAACACCCAAGTTTTTCTCTCAACTATCATAAGATCATCTCTTCAAATCCGCCAAAATGTAAGTGTTTCTTTCCTAGATTCGAACATGCAACACTTAATCTAGTGTTTTTACATCATTTCATCCATGGATTCTTCATTTTTTCTTAGATCTTCAAGTGTTCTTCAAAACACCAATAACACCAAGAACACACACTAGTGTTCTTGGCCCTTAAACACTCTTACAAGCCTCATATAAGTAAGTATACTCCTCCTAGCTAGTTATTTGCGTAGTATACTTGTTAATCCATGGGAAAATCATCAAGATCCCCAAGAACATATGTGTTTACGGTTTGGGGATCTCCCAAAACCGTAAACACCCCCAAATGGGGTTTAGGTGCCCCTAACACCTTCTATGGATTGTATAAAGGACTAGAACCTTGCATGCATGAGCTAGAAACACCAAAACACGGAATGGTTGGGTAACCATGAGTTTAAGGCCGTAAACTCATGGGTTTACGACCGTAAACACATGTGTTTACGACCGTAAACTCCCAAGGAGTGGTCCAAGGACCGTAAACTCCAACAAAGGGCCATTTCGAGCCCTAGTCACTTCCTAAGCCTTGGATTCGAGTCTAGATTACTTCCTTGTGTGGTGTAGGACCTTAAAAAACCCAATGACACCATTGCCATGAGTTTACGGCCCTAAACTCATGGGGGAAATGGTCCCAGAACCGTAAACCCATATGGTGCTACCATATGGGGAGTAAACTCAAATGTGAGGCCATACTTTCTTAAGATGCAACCCTTAGGACTCCTAGCACTTGAAACAAAGTGTTTTCATGTAATTGAGTGTCTTTACTTGCTTAATTAGTTATTTAACGACTAATTAGATACATAAATGTATCATTGCATGCTCAATAGGATCTGCGTGTGTGTTCAAGTCCTCACTTGACACTTAGCATCCTATACCACCCGTTCATTCGAATCACCCACTTCATGTGAGTTCATACCCTTTAATCAACCTTTTTAAATGATTTTAAATGCTTTTATGGGGGGGGGGAATATAAGTTGAACTATAAAGTTATTATATGAATCACAGGTGATTATTAACTGTATAGCAAAAAGATTTCTGCATGTTAAACTGTTTTATCCAGCTAAAGGTTTCCAAATTTTGTTTTCAAATCTCTTTTAATGTACCAAAATCTCTTTTAAATTACCAAGCTTTTATCAAAGTCTTTTAAACTTATATTCTTGATAGATCCATGTCTATATAGATATAGTTATATAAGTAGGGTTTGAAGGACTTAGGACTGATAACCCGCTTTATTTCCTGTTCCTTGTTTGGTTGTGGACTTAGAGCATCCGGTTATTTGTCCGAGTGTCGTTGAAGTCCTAGTTATATATTATGTATATCTGGTTAGATGTTAATACTCTTATTCCAGTTCAACACCTTTGGGTAGCAAAGGCATCTAGATAACCTCTCGAGTAAACTATAATAGGTATAGTGTAGAAACCAACCATAACTTTCATGAAGGAGAACTTAGTTATATCTATATTCTAAACACTTGTACTTATAGTAAAAAGAAAAGTATATAGAAATCAAAACACGAGATACATCCTCATGACGCGGATTTCACCGTTGTCGAGTGGTAACCAGAGTCTCCTGGAGGGCGAGCGGGCATTGTGTGTATAGATCTATACAGGACAGACCATCCCACATCCTGACTGCTAGCTACAGTCCCAGCTGACCAAGCCAAGGGGTGACAAATGTCACATTCATTCCGACGCCAGCAGGTCGTCATGTTTACATCCATCAATCAGTACGGTTACGAGTATCTTTACATTTACCTTATAATTCATGGCTTTAAGGTAATCAGTATTATCACGGTATTTTCTACATATGAAACCATCATAATATATTTTCCTAGTATACACTAGGCCTCATATTAAACCTTTAAACTGACCTACTTAGGATTAAAGGTTAACTTAGACTCTTCGAGGCGTATTGTTCACTTAATACCGCCTGGAGTCTGTATTTCATTCACTTAGACTCTCCAAGGCGTATTTTTCACTTAATACCGCCTGGAGTCTGTATTTCATTCACTTAGACTCTCCGAGGCGTATTGTTCACTTAATACCGCCTGGAGTCTGTATTTCATTCACTTAGACTCTCCGAGGCGTATTGTTCACTTAATACCGCATGGAGTCTGTATTTTATTCCTTTAGACTCTCCGAGGCATATGGTTCATTCAATACCACCTGGAGTCTATGTTTTATTCACTTTTAGTCAGCAGCGTTACAGCTGAGGTAAAATAGTATTTTTCCCTATTACTTTTACTTGTGATCTTCTCACATATTCCTTAAAGTATAAACTATATTTTGATAATAATAGTTACCTTTGGGGGAAATTACTCCTTAAACATAAAACAATTGGGTCTTGGTAGAAGACTACTTTTATTAGAAAATATAGGATTTGTTGGAGATCGAGATCATCAAGAGCCTCAACTTCTTGCAAGAACCTGTAGAGATCATGAACCGAGAGGTCAAGCAAACAAAACAAAGCCGAATCCCGATAGTGAAGGTTCACTGGAACGCCAAACGAGGACCTGAATTCACTTGGGAGTGAGAGGATTAGTGGAAACTGAAATATCCTCGTCTTTCACTTAGTTATTTTGTAACTACTTATCTGCCCAAACTCTAATTTCGGGACGAAATTCCTTCTAACGGGGGGATGATGTGACAACCCGAAATTTCTAACTTATACATTCTTCATTTTTATCAAAGTTAGCCTCGTGTTGCTATTTTGTTATGAAGTTTTGGGTCTATATAAGTGCTTTAGGCTTAATACAATCGGGATATGAGTCGTAGGGAGGGTTAGAACATGTGTAGCATCACAAAAATCGAGCCAAACACACCCAGCAAGGTGTGTGTGGCCAGCCAGCCGCATACATGTAACATCCAGATTTTCAGAGGTATTATGGTGTAGGTTAATCTTGTGATTAAAGGAGGGACTCGACGAGTTGAGGGTCCAACTCGTCGAGTCGAGTCGAGTTTCTCCAGTGGATTTAATGAGTGGACTTGACGAGTCCGAGGGGAGGGACTCGCCGAGTAGGCGCTGATTAGAGAAACCCTAATTTCCGGGGTTTGAGAGCTATTTAAAGGAACCTATAGCCTCATTTGTGGCTACCCTTCCTTGAGAGCAAACCCTAAACATGTATGGAGAGCCATGAGAGTCTTAGAAGCTAAAACTTGGAGTAAACTAGTGCATCTCTTGAGGAGAAGAGGAGATCACCCATCAAGGTTGTAACATCCCAATTTTCAGGTCCAAAAATTTCTTTTTAATTAACCAACACATAAAAACATTCATAAGAAAATACTGTGAAAACACATCATCTCATAAAACAATGTATCATGTCTGAAAACCCAAGCCATAGAATAATAACATATCAGAGTACAATCCCAGAAAACTCCATGCGGAAATCATATGTGTGTGTGATGCGATGCTACGCCGCCGGCTCCTTCCCCTTAGACGAAGAGGTACCTGAAACCAAAACCGAAACCGTAAGCACAAAGCTTAGTGAGTTCCCCCATCATACCACATACCATACATAATCATCGGTATCTCTCAACCGGTAATCATCATCGGTATCTTTCAACCGGTAACCAACATCGGTATCTTTCAACCGGTAATCGTCATCGGTATCTTTCAACCGGTAACCATCATCGGTATCTTTCAACCGGTAATCATCATCGGTATCTTTCAACCGGTAACCATCATCGGTATCTTTCAACCGGTAATTGTCATCGATATCTTTCAATCGGTAACTGTCATCGGTATCTTTCAACCAGTAACTGGGGACTATTCTACCCCCTACCACTAGCATACAACAGCAAGGTACAATCATACAGTCAGGCATATCCGGGTACTGACCTACCCCACGGCCCTAAGGGCCGCTGTCAGGGATCCTGATCCCTACTATACACGTAACATATCATGTAGATAATACTCGTGACCAAAGCACATAACCAAACCAAGATAATTACCACAAAGACAATCATCTTACAAATACTCCTCTTTGGTGGGTCGGCATTGTGGCCTTAGACCCACCCCTACTGGAAGGTAACTCACCTCAATGTCGTGCAGTGTTTGAATTATCCTCGGCGCACAAGTCGACTCCCTTCGACTCCTCGATCCCTACACGACGACCTTCAAGTCAACACACAGCCAGTACAACCCTAAACAGGGTCAGTCCAAGTCTAGTCAAAGTCAACTTCAAGTTGACCCGACTCGCCGAGTTGGGCCGTCAACTCGCCGAGTCCCTCACCCTTTACTCGTCCTTATCCATGACCCGACTCGTCGAGTTGGGCCGTCAACTCGACGAGTTCCTCCCTCACATGAACATCGCATGAAACTCATCTGACTCGCCGAGTTGATGAACAACTCGTCGAGTTCACCTTCATCTGATGAACAAGTTATGTCCTCGACTCGCTGAGTTGATGAACAACTCTCTTAGTTCATCTTCATCCTTAAGAAGATTGCCTTGGACTCGCCGAATCTGTTCTAGCACTCGTCGAGTCCCATGAACTCCAGGTCTAAAATCAAGTCCAATACATTGGGTAACTCTTCCTGTCCGATTACAACCCTTCTAACACTCAACTGGGTTCCTTTGACTCTCAACAGATATGGGGCTCAAAGCCTCGGACTCGTCGAGTCCAAGAACGGACTCGCCGAGTCAGTCATGTCCACACTCTAAATCCTTGAATTCTGATGTACAACCTTTGATCAAAAGATAGATCCAAGCTTCTATAAGCGATCTAGCACGTAAAGTTACAAACTTTACGTGCTTGCATGGGACTTTGAGCTCAAAAAGACATAAAACAAGCTCTTAAGATGCATGAGGCCTTTCATGGGTGCAAAAGCAGTCCCCAACTGCCTTGTGACTCCTTTAATGACGTGATTCAGAAGCTCTAACCCCCAACCATGTTTGCAATCATGGTTGGCCATCAAAAGTGGCTTATAAAAGCCCTAAATCTTCCCAAAAAGGGATCTAACAAATGAAAGAGCAAGGTTACAGCTTTTTACCTTCAATGAACTGTAGAAGGTGCACAAACTCGGGTTCCCTTGGTCTTTACTTGCTTCCTCAAGCCTTTCTCCTTCCTTCTTAAGACCACAAGCACCAAAATCCACCAACAAGGCTTAGATTGCTTCAATAACGGCTAGGGTTTCAATGAGAGGTGTTGTGGGAGCATAAGGGACGTCGTGGCCGTCATAACATTGTTTAAATAGGGTGCAAACCCTCAGATTAGGGTTTTTCTCCAGTCAGAGTCTACTCGTCGAGTCCGGGACCTGACTCGACGAGTCCATCACTTAAATCCCGCGCCTCATCCCGTTTCTACTCGGCGAGTTGGTCCTTCAACTCGCCGAGTCCAAGGCCAAAAATGCAAAAATACTTAAATAAAAATACATTCCAAGAACCAGGTGCTACAAATCTCCCCCACTTATTTTAGACTTTGTCCTCGAAGTCGGCTGCTCGATCTTGGAATAGCTCTGGGTAATGCTCCATCATCTCATCCACCGGCTCCCAAGTCGATTCCGAGCCCTTCCGGTGCTGCCATTGCACCTTTACCAGCTCAACCCTCTTGTTCCTCAGATCCTTCGACTTCCGGTCAAGGATTGCTACAGGTCCCTCAATGTAATTCAGGCTGTCATCGACCTGAATATCCTCTAAGGGTACTACTGCTGAGTCGTCCACCAGGCACTTCCGCAGCTGAGAGACGTGGAAAGTGCTGTGGATCTGACTGAGTTCGGCTGGCAGATCCAACCTATAAGCCACCTTGCCCACTCGGGCTATAACCCTGAAGGGTCCAATATACCTGGGACCCAACTTGCCCCGCTTCCTGAATCGGATGACGCCCTTCAATGGCGACACCTTCAGGAGAACCATATCCCCGACCTGAAACTCCAGGTCCGATCGGCGCTTTGTCGGCATAAATTTTCTGCCGACTCTGAGCGGTCTGAAGCCTGCTCCTGACCTGCTGGATCCGTTCGGTCGTCTTGAGCAGTACATCGGTGCTCCCCATGACCCTATGGCCAACCTCGCCCCAGCATATCGGGGTCCTGTACTTCCTCCCGTACAACATCTCGAAAGGAGGTCGATCGATACTCGCATGATAGTTATTATTATACGAGAACTCCGCCAACGGAAGGTAGGTATCCCAGCTACCTCCGAAGTCTAAAACACATGCCCCCAACATATCCTCTAGCGTCTGGATGGTCCGCTCGCTCTGACCATCCGTCTGCGGGTGAAAAGCGGTGCTGAAATGCAGACGAGTACCCAGCTCGTCATGAAACTTCTTCCAAAACCTGGAAGTGAACCGTACATCCCTGTCGGAAATCACTGAAACTGGCACCCCGTGCCGCGACACCACCTCCCTGATATAGATTTCGGCCAACTTCTCAGCCGAGATACTCTCCGGAATCAGAATAAAATGAGCGCTCTTGGTCAATCGATCGACGATGACCCAAATCGAATCCACCCCTCGCGCGGTCCTAGGAAGCTTTGTGATAAAATCCTGTAACGCCGTAAATTTTCAAACAGATTTTTCATTTTAAAACCGCATACTTTTCATAACAAATTGTATAAAATCTCATTTATTCAAATTATAGAGCACAACTCCATTAATAATCCAGGATCCTCAAAATATAACTCTTTCTCTGGTGTGTACAATCAAGTCGGTGCCGTCCCGCGATCTCGAGAAAACCTGAAACACAAAACACATAACACGGTAAGCACAAAGCTTAGTGAGTTCCCCAAAATACCACATATAACACATATTAGCCACTCGAGGCTATAACTCTTTGGGCCCACTGGCCCTAACTCTGTGGACCCTCTGGCCCTAACTCTTTGGACCTTCCGGTCCTAACTCTGTAAACTCTGGAATACACACAACATAAATCACATAGAATAATGCAGTGCAACACATCACATACATAGCATACAAGATACTCTGTCACATAACTCTACTTACTACTCAAGGTAAAGTATAGTGAGAAGACTCACCTCGGATGAAGAACAACTCCTATAATCACTGCTGCTACGCACCGGACTCTAACTCTGTGCCAAACCCACAATAATCTCAATTAGGAGCTAAGTCCAACCTCTCACTTATTGGGTCTAAAGATAGACCACCTATCCGCCCATTAATGCCCTAAGTCCATTGGGCCCACCAAGGCCCAATAATAAATGGGCCCTCACACGGCCCAAATCCCAACCAAAAAGGCAAGTCCAAACCAAAGGCCCAAAGCACATACATACACTTCTCTAGTCCAAGACTCTATTACATGAGGTCCAAACTCCCGGCCCAACACTCAAGGCCCAAAAAAATGCTTAGCCCAAAAACCCCCAGAAGGAGTTACGCGGGGCGTACCCCCCTGGTACGCTCAGCGTACCCAAACACTCAAGGAACTGATCGGGGACCTCAACCCAGTACGCGGGGCGTACTGGAATTACGCGGCGCGTACCATCATGCTTGCTTAATCCATTTTCTGGGTCTTAACCCGTTAAGACCTTAGCTCAACTCTTGGATCTGGACTTCCTAACATCTCTTACTGCATAAAGTTAACAACTTTAAGCCTTTGCATGGCTGATAAGGCCACAACACATGAAAACTCTTGCTTTCTTAACCCAAAGTGCTCATAACTCATATATGGGTAGATTCACACGATCAAGGCCTTATTTTTATGGTTCTCCACCACAAGAAACACTTAAAAGGACAGGTTATTAAGCTTTGGAGTGCATCAACTCATAAAGCCTCAAGCTTGGGACCAAAAACCCTAAAATTGGTCCAAGAAGCACACAACCATAACAACAAGGAAAGTTCTGAGCTTTTTACCTCCAAGTAAAGCTTGTCCCTCTGTAGAACTCAGATCCAAGCTTGCATTCCAACTTCTAGCCTTCACAAGAATCTCCTCTTCTTCTTTACTAACACACAAAGGCACTTTAGCTCCAAAAACACTCACACAAGCTTAGAACGAAGGTTGGCTCTCTTTTAGGGTTTCACTCACTCAAATGGTGGATGAGGATAAGGCCATAACCTTCTTTATATAGGGCTCAAGTCTAAATTAGGGTTTTGCATTTGGGCCGGTTACGCCCAGCGTAACTTTAGTACGCCCAGCGTACTTCATGGAGTTCGCGTTTATTAAAAGCGAATGAGTACGCGCAGCGTACTCTTCAATACGCCCATCGTACTCCTTTGCAACATTTCCATAAAGGGGCTTCTCTTGACAATTTGGAGAAGAGGAAGGGTTAAACAGATTTACCCAAATTCCCGGATGTTACAATTCTCCCCCACTTGAATTAGATTTCGCCTTCAAAATCGCTCCTTACCATACATAGATCGAACCCAACTACCCGAGATGCACTAGCGAAGGTCCTTAAACCATACAACAATCGCTTCCACAAATACTCGATCCCACTAGGGTCTCCTGACCCAAAAGGGCAGACCCAACTGTCGCTGCGGTACTCAATCTGAATCTTCAGAGCTTGAAAACTCTTGCGGTCTATCTCCTGGCTAGATCACACTCGAATCATCATCCTGTTAACCGCCCGCCGACTAACAGACTCTAAGAACACTCTTCCAACCCTGATTCCCTAATCAAACCCGATCTCAACTCAAAAGGACAGAAAGATCATAATCTCCCCCCTTTCTCCAGGACCTACTGCAAGCACCAACATCAGGATTCATCAGAGGGGATGAACCCAAAACTCTAATCTTGGACACCAGAAATTGATCATGCTCGCCTGGGAATATTCTCTTACTTTAATAACCCAATAGATGAACCTCATGCTCACCCATCCCATAACCAAAAAGGTTTCACCGATTCCCATCTTATAATAACTGTCTCGACTCTTAGTGACGCACAAGTCACGCAGTTCGCTTCCCTCAAGCAAACACTACACTCTATTAAAGATCGGATCACCCCTGAACTCTGTCGATTACTGCTCAATAGTTTCGTGCATCCCGCTGCACCTCCCGAATCAAGGCCCTGACCTACTCAGGTCTAAGACATCAGATGACGAACAATACCCCTCATATGGAATCCCACCTCCGATTCCAGAATCTCATCTCACCTATCCAACACACCACCAGGACTCAACTCAACTCGAGAGTTTGGTCCGACCCGTAGTTGTAACCACTCGTCCCCAAGACCCACTCAACTCATGACTCGTGACCCGCAAACCATGCGTACTTCACTTATCCAATCCCTTCGGATTGCGATGTCCACACCTTACTCAGAATATAATGATTCCCGATCATTGAGGAGACCCCGGTCTCGCCCCTGGTTCGACCACCAGGCTCCCAAAAACTCATAGATTAGGGCTACTCATGCCTAAAACTCTTCTGTGTCATGCTCTGATCAAGAATGCTTCATCATAACAATCTCTCGCTAACTAGTGCGTACTACGGTTCCCCATAGCATCACAACAACCTCCTACTGACTAGTGAGTACTATGGCTCCCCGTAGCATCACAACACCCTCTTCTGACTAGTGAGTACTACGGCTCCCCGTAGCATCACAACACCCTCTCTCTGACTAGTGAGTACTACGGCTCCCCGTAGCATCACAACACCCTTTTGCACTAACTCATTGAACTGCAGCTCTTCGCAGTCCCACCCCACTAACTCTTACCACTTCACAATCTCATCCTCAGGTTGACATCGCACTGCGATCATTAACTCATGCTTTGCGGCCCATCATAGATACGTACACACACACCCATCCAGGCTAAGAATCACTACTTCGGACGACCACCGTCGTGACAAAAACCTCTTTTTCTCGCTGCAATTCTCACTCTCAAATAAATCCATTTGATGTCAATTAGTTGAAGGGCCCCCACCGAAACCATAGACACCCGATGCACCACTTGTCATCTCAAACTCAAACTCAAAATAATCCGAGATTTAGGACATTAAACTCGGATACCCCGGAATATTCCATCTCCCAAATTAAAACACGGAGAAATTGCCGACGACTCAGAACACGAAGATGACAATCCGAGACTTCCTCCTCTATTGCTCAAAACTCATGCAAGAATACTTATAACAACCCTGAAGTTGATTGCTCAATCAACTTCTTTCCTTCCCATACTGCATATAATAGCTCATACTCTGAACCAGAAACTCTCAACCGCCGAACTAACCTCACAAGCCAACCACCTCGAATTCACCTTTTTAACCTTAAAGGATTCCTAACCACCACAAGGTCTCCGACCAATGGCCACTTGCCATGGAGACACTCATTCTTTCTCAAACACGTACCACATGCACTATCTCACTCTGCACCTCCCCTTGACCAATAATATCTCTGGTCTCAGGAATCCACGCCGCAGGCCTCTCTATCCAGTTCTCTAACCACCCTTGAACAAATCTCTAATCTCCTCAAAAGTACCCGGTTCTCCCCCATTCAGGGTTCGAACCATCACCAATTGGTTCGCCAACAATCTAACCCACATACTGTTTTTACTAACAACATCGCACCTACTCTTGGAAGGTGATACGCAATGCTCGATGATCTTCCTGATGGAGGTCAAGCAATTCCAAATACTCCGAATCTCCGATGAAATCCTCAGAAACTTCTCATCATGACAATAAGAGCCATCGCCCCAATATCCTCTTCTTGATCATCTGCCGTTGCAGCTAATACATGCCCTACTATGCTCAATAGGGTGTATCCTTGTCCTTAACCATCTTAGTCCCCGATGACAACCTGCTCATGCTCTAACATTACCTCTCGGCAGACCTACTGCCCAAATACCCTGATGAAAGATCGTAACCAAAGCTACCCCACAGGGCTCACCCCCAACCATGGAAACCGGAAATCTCAATACCTCTCCTGTTTCCCATAGGAACAGAAATAGCACCGCTCAGGTCACAGAAAATAACATCTCCACTATCGGCTGATTGCTCAACTCATGCCATAATCCTCCATAACCGCCATCTCCACTCATTCCTGAGTCTTGCGACTCCAATTGGCATGTCACCAACAATCCCTCGGAGCTAACTCGATTTCCCCTTTTAAGGTATGCTCCATTAAAACTCGCTCATCATGGCCCTCTGGCCCCATACTCTTTCACATCTGATCTCGGTCTAGCCAATCACCACGGAATAACTGGTAGAACCAATAACACTAACTGCCACGGGTCATGGTACTCGAACCATGCGGCCACCTCTCGATCTGCTACAAATCATGGTACTCGAACCATGAAATCACCCCTCGATCTGCTACCAATCATGGTACTCGAACCATGCCATCACCTCTCGATCTGCTACCAATCATGGTACTCGAACCATGACATCACCTCTCGATCTGCTACCAATCATGGTACTCGAACCATGCCATCACCTCTCGATATGCTACCAATCATGGTACTCGAACCATGACATCACCTCTCGATCTGCTACCAATCATGGTACTCGAACCATGACATCACCTCTCGATCTGCTACCAATCATGGTACTCGAACCATGACATCACCTCTCGATCTGCTACCAATCATGGTACTCGAACCATGACATCACCTCTCGATCTGCTACCAATCATGGTACTCGAACCATGCCATCACCTCTCGATCTGCTACCAATCATGGTACTCGAACCATGACATCACCTCTCGATCTGCTACTTAGAACGTCTGGAATACTCCCTGCATCGAGTATGGGTCCTCTGCTTTCAGTAGTACGGGCCCATACTACCTGCCACATCTACCCATACTCTTTACACGGACCATTCCCGATTCCCTAAGTAGCTGCTCAACATTCTCAATCACCAATCCCAACACGCGTGCTCGCTCCCCAGCGAAATACTCTACTCTGTCCGCGTACTCATCTGACTAAGGTCCCTTCCTAGGCTCTTCCTAGGTTCTCACACTTCTCCGCCATCAGCTGCTGAGAAACTCCTTATGATGCCAGTCATCTACCTCCTGAATATCGTCACATTCACTTGGTAGCCGACTCCCATCATCGGGAATTCCACAAAGCACGAAACAAGCAGCATTCGGGCATCGAAATAACACGTAAAACCCGCTCTAGGTGATAACTCCACTTGCTCTACTCATACTCAAAAGACATCACCGAACTCTGAAACTCTACCCCCGCGGGTATCTAGCTACTCTCTCGGTAGGCTCCACAAATGCTCATCTAGGTATCTTTCCTAGATTACTCCTCTACTCAATCCCTCTCCACAAGGATTCCCGCTGGATACTCTTACTCAGCACATACTCGAAAACGCATCACAGATAATAGCAATGCCTAGGCTAAGGCATCACAAATCAGGCCACTCTAGTCTTAAAATATGAAATACCTAGCCTATCTCTAGCATGCATAATATCTCATAATATCTCATAAACACATAAGGTAAGGGTATTTTGGGAAATCACCATTCGGGCTCTAGCTGATTGTACACACTGCTCTTTCTCGTTTTCTCTTAGGAACTCTTGCTCGTTTTAGAAAAAATCATTTATTTTGAAAATTTTCCTCAATTCCTCAGTTTGAGTCCAGATATACCCGAAGGTGCATCCGAATCCCTCAAACCAAGGCTCTGATACCAACTTGTAACGCCGTAAATTTTCAAACATATTTTTCATTTTAAAACCGCATACTTTTCATAACAAATTGTATAAAATCTCGTTTATTCAAATTACAGAGCACAACTCCATTAATAATCCAGTATCCTCAAAATATAACTCTTTCTCTGGTGTGTACAATCAAGCCGGTGCCGTCCCGCGATCTCGAGAAAACCTGAAACACAAAACACATAAAACGGTAAGCACAAAGCTTAGTGAGTTCCCCAAAATACCACATATAACACATATTAGCCACTCGAGGCTATAACTCTGTGGGCCCTCTGGTCCTAACTCTGTGGACCCTCTGGTCCTAACTCTCTGGACCTTCCGGTCTTAACTCTGTAAACTCTGGAATACACACAGCATAAATCACATAGAATAATGCAGTGCAATACATCACATACATAGCATACAAGATAATCTGTCACATAACTCTACTTACCGCTCAAGGTAAAGTATAGTGAGAAGACTCACCTCGGATGAAGAACAGCTCCTATAATCACTGCTGCTACGCACTGGACTCTAACTCTGTGCCAAACCCATAATAATCTCAATTAGGAGCTAAGTCCAACCTCTCACTTATTGGGTCTAAAGATAGACCACCTATCCGCCCATTAATGCCCTAAGTCCATTGGGCCCACCAAGGCCCAATAATAAATGGGCCCTCACACGGCCCAAATCTCAACCAAAAAGGCAAGTCCAAACCATAGGCCCAAAGCACATACATACACTTCTCTAGTCCAAGACTCTATTACATGAGGTCCAAACTCCTGGCCCAACACTCAAGGCCCAACAAAATGCTTAGCCCAAAAACCCCCAGAAGGAGTTACGCGGGGTGTACCCAAAAACTCAAGGAACTGATCGGGGACCTCAACCCAGTACGTGGGGCGTACTGAAATGACGCGGCGTATACCATCAGGCTTGCTTAATCCATTTTCTGGGTCTTAACCCATTAAGACCTTAGCTCAACTCTTGGATCTGGACTTCCTAACATCTCTTACTCCGTAAAGTTAACAACTTTAAGCCTTTGCATTGCTGATAAGGCCACACCACATGAAAACTCTTGCTTTCTTAACCTAAAGTGCTCATAACTCATGCATGTGTAGATTCACACGATCAAGGCCTTATTTTTATGGTTCTCCACCACAAGAAACACTTAAAAGGACAGGTTATTAAGCTCTGGAGTGCATCAACTCATAAAGCCTCAAGCTTGGGACCAAAAACCCTAAAATTGGTCCAAGAAGCACACAACCATAACAACAAGGAAAGTTCTGAGCTTTTTACCTCCAAGTGAAGCTTCTCCCTCTGTAGAACTCAGATCCAAGCTTGCACTCCAACTTCTAGCCTTCACAAGAATCTCCTCTTCTTCTTTACTAACACACAAAGGCACTTTAGCTCCAAAAACACTACCACAAGCTTAGAACGAAGGTTGGCTCTCTTTTAGGGTTTCACTCACTCAAATGGTGGCTGAGGATAAGGCCATAACCTTTTTTATATAGGGCTCAAGTCTAAATTAGGGTTTTGCATCTGGGCCGGTTATGCCCAGCATAACTTTAGTACGCCCAGCGTACTTCATGGAGTCCACGTTTATTAAAAACGAATGAGTACGCGCAGCGTATTCTTCAGTACGCCTAGCGTACTCCTTTGCAACATTTCCATAAAGGGGCTTCTCTTGACAATTTGGAGAAGAGGAAGAGTTAAACAGATATACCCAAATTCCCGGATGTTACAAATCCATCGTAATATCCTCCCATTTCCACAGTGGGATATCTAACTGTTGGATTAATGTCTAAGTCCATAACTATATTTGGTATGTACTTGACCCGACCCGGCATGGTCCATTTGGGTTGCACTTCACCGGCACAATTTATATGGATAGTCTTTTGAGAATAGTATATTTATGATTTATATTAATATATTATAAGTTCTAATATATTAATATGGAATCATATTATTTAATTAGTATTGATCAAGAATTAATTTAGAATTAATTAAGTGATCAAAAAGAACTAATTAAATATGGACTCTTATATATATGGAATGGGCCAAGTTCATCTAGGTTGGGATAAGCTTTCATGGATGGTCCATGGAGCTTTTAACCCATGGATCCTATGTAAATGAAAGGTCATGGGTATTAGGGTTTACATGGATGTAACCCTAATCCTCCATAATATATAAAGGGGTCCTTGGCTCACAAAATTGGCACAAGTGTGTGAAAATAAGGGTGAGCCGATTTTAGTGTGCATACATATTCTCTCAAGTTCTTCCAACGTGTTTTGGTGATTTGTGATTCCATTTGAGGCTTCCACACTATTGGGGCTAAGCTCTTAAAGCTTGAAGACATCAAGCTACATCAAAAGGTATGTCATCTAACTAGAACTTTGTAGTATAGGTGTTTCATAATATGCTAGTTAGGATGAAACCTTGGAATAGTTAATATTTTCATGTATAATAGAGAAAACATAGATCCAAGGTTTATAGGGTTGCATGTACACCATAGGAGTGTTAGAATGCTCAAAACCCAACAGTGGTATCAGAGCCATGGGTTGTTCTCTGTTATATTGATGCAAATGTTTTATTTTCAAGTTGAAAAAAAAAGGAAAAAAAACATGACGTTTGTCAAATTTTAAGATAATTACTTGTTTTTGTGAAAAACTAATTATTTGTAAAATTTGAATTATTTGCTATATGAGTTGAATTAGGTCAAATTTAGTAAAAGATAAAATGATATGATTATTTTATTAGTTTTAAAGGTATGATCTAAAGAGTTTTTTGAAACCTCCATAAGTTATGGATCTGAAAAGCTTTTTAAAAAAACTGATTCAAAGTTTTTTATGGAGTTACAAAACTTGGTCTTAATGTTTTAAAGAATTCCATAACTTGTTCTTAAGTTATGGAACATGAAAAGTTTCATCATAAAATAAGTATTTAAGTCCATAAGTTATGGAATCCAAAAGTTTTCAAGAATTACAAAACTTGCCCTCAAGTTTTGGAATTTGGAAAAAGTTTTTTATGATAAAAAAAAGAATTGAATTCTAAAACTCTTGGGTTTATAACTTAAACAATTAATTAAATGGTTTTAATTTTGAATTTAATAATTGGAATTATGATGTTTTTATTGAATAATTCAATTAACTCTTATGGAATTTATTAATAGATAATTAAAGTGTTTAATTAAAAGAGAATTAATAATTCCATAATGACATGGTTTAAATTTAATTAAATTAAGAGTATAGTTTAATTAATAGATTAAACCACCAAGTATTTTAAATGTCTAAAATACACCCTTATACTATTATAATATTAAAAGTTTAATATATTATATGTATAAGAGCAAGTCGTCTTACCATTAGTAGGCCTCGTTCAGGAAGCCGGTCTATAAGGGGGGTATAAGGTTACTCCCTATAAAATGGCAGTTTAATGGGTGTCCACTCTCACCCACCGCTTCCTTGACTGGTGGAGTGTCGTTAGCCGAACAGGTAGGACAAGGACTATAATTCTCCCTTCATTATAAGTATAATGATAAATACTAAGTAACTAAACACTTATAAATTCCCAATCTTAGTTACTTAGGAAAATGTGAATAAGGTGCTAATCCATGAAATTACACTTGGCACTTTGTTTAATCTGTTAGTGGAGCGTGTGTGGTTAACCGGCACACTAACCTGGACTTAACAAGGTAGGCAAAGGGTAACTTAATGTTTATCACAGTATCGTTGGAGCGTGTGTGGTTAACCGACACATCGATTGAGGGGTAAATATTAAGGGTACCAAGTATATTTGCATGGTTACTTCACACCTTGTTTTGTGATCCTCGGCATCCCAGTCACAAAACCTGAAGGGCACACTCGAGATTGAAACATGCCATTGAAAAGTTCAATGAATCTCAAAAGAATCTAGGAGTTTCAAAACCAATTAAAACCTAATAATACATTTCGTTTATCTTGGTGGAAATTGGTGAATCGTCATTCACCTACCTTCAAATACTTTATAGCTTGAATTACAGCATCCCTCTTCCAAGTTATAAAATAGTTTGTTGGGTCCTAGCCTTAATATATCATATTGGGTGTTATATTAAGGACTTAAATCAACTTTACGTGAATTTCTCCCATTGTTGATGTCTGGTTTAAACAACAATGATCTTCCCAAACCAAGCTTTCCTAATGAATATGACTTCCCGAGTTTGGCTCATGGAAGTCATACTTCTCTTCCTCCACCTCCTCCAATTATTCTCCCTAACCCACAAGTTCAAGGTCACTCAAGTCCTAATGGCAAGCAAGGTCTATGTGTGATCACATCTTAGAGATGAAGTCACATATTGACAAGCCGGGGGGAGTTGGGTGTCAAAGTCTTGAGAAAGTTGGATGTTCAATCACTTTCTAAGTCACATAGTGAGTTCCTTTGGGACTACTATGAAACAGACTATGACATGAACCTTAATGATCATATTTATTTGCTTGGTGCTGCTGAATCAGCAATGATTTGGAACGATAGTAAAGCAAATTTGATTAGAAGATCAACTTCCCAAAAACTTTATGGACAGTGACAACGGTGACACTGGAAATCCAGAAAAAGCATTCTCTTCCCAATGGGAAGGGATTGGCCATAGTCAACCCGGTTGACCAAATGGTAAAGAGAAAGGCTAAGTCTGAGATAGTCCCATTACCAAAGGGTCCATATGTTTATTTTGCCAAAGGAATGGGCGTTGATTGCAAAGCTGCCAAATTTACCTAAGGATGTTAAAGTCAATAAGTTTGACTCTACATCAGGTATTGCCCATTATCTAACTCTGTTAAGTTCTATTCTGAGATCCTCATTACATGATGTGACTGGGTCACATGTTGATGTTTTAAGAATCAAAGAATAGAGAGAAATCTTAAAGGAAGTATATGCTGATTCTGATCGCGAAGGTGGATTTCGATCGCATCAGAATTTTGAGCAGTTGCTTAAGAAGTTATGATATATTGCTAAGGAATAGATAACAACAATTTTCCATGTGGATTGTAAGGATAAGTTTTTCCGTAAAGTTTTAAAATAAAAGAAAATTGTTTAATTTTATTTATTTGAAGTATCCTTACAATGGCATTTGTGGAAAATTGTTGCTTATATGATTCCACTGACAGCAATATTGGAAAATGGATTTGATTCTTTCATTTGTGGTAGTGTCTAAATTTACCAAATCAGGAAAGTTCCTCATCGCCCAAGTTTCAATTGGACCGAAACTTGGAATCATGCAAGTTGAATAGTATGATGAATGAGAACTTTCAAGCATTGGAAAATCAAGACTAATTACTTGTTCACATGGATGTGTGAGTCAAGTGAAGGACTAAAGGGATCGAGTACACATTCTTGTGCACTGGTCATGTCCACCACAAAGCTCGTTAAGACTATTTGATTTACTAAAGTTTAGTAAATATGGTTATACTTACAAGTTTAAGTATAATTCTGAAACATTGGAAAAGTCTCAATGTATGGCAGAACGAATGGGAAGAATCAAATTAGGCCGAAAGATAAAAGTTTCTCAAATCTGAAAAGATGGGAGAGCACTTTAGTATCAGGTTTTGTGATCATCTTAATGATTTAGAAATCATATCACAATTAGTCCTCTAAAGGTCATCTTAGTGCATTCTTATGACTAAGAAGAGGAGTCATGAATTGTTGAACTGGTTAGATCAGGAAGATGAGTCATACTTCGTTCCAAAACAATTCTTAGAGTCATACTCCAAGATTGTAACTTGAGTGACATATCTTAAATAAAGGTTTAAAACACTTGTCAAATGTAAGAGTAAAAGTGTCCTACTCTTGTACATTTGAAATTGGTAAGTTGTGATGTTTTGGATAAAACAAAGACCAACTAAGGCCAATTGTGTGAAGTGTTTGTCTTGATAAAGAATCCGCACTATCTCTTGAATATTTGGCAAGATAGTCTTATATGTCAAGAGGATAGTGGGAGTCTTAAAGATCCTAAAAAGAATTTCAAGAACTAATCAAGAATAAAACCTGAGGTTCTTCACTAGCACACGACTTGAGGTTTATAACCTATCGTGTTGACATATTCTGTGCCCATTCCATTTAAAGTTGGCTTTGCATAGGAGTTCTGAAAGTTCTCAATTGGTTGCATAACAACTTGGAAGCAATGGCAGGCCCTGTACTGCCAGGTGGCAAGAAGTTAAGATTGCATAAGTTCAGTCCATAAGTTTGGATTTGTCATTATCCTTGTCTTGTGACTATGGTTTTGACGATTCACATGGATAAGAACACATACACCATAAAATCTAAGGGTCATAAGGTTTCTCTCCGATTCATGAAAATGATGGTGAGGAAACACTTCCACCAAGTAGATTTGAAGCAGATGGCAAAAGGTCTAAACACTTGAGACTATGATTACGACATCCCTTTTCATAGTTCTGAAATTGTTTAGACACACATTCATGCTATCTAAGGAAAGGTGTATGATTTTGATAAAGTTTTATCAAAGCATCTCGTATCAAAAATCTGAACTTTGGTAAGAAAGTCAATAAAGTATTTATTTCTAGAAGTCCAGCTGATTTCTGAGTACATGTCAAAGCTAGTGGGAGCATAAGTGTTATGTTAATAATCATCATGTTAGTGGGAGCATGATAATTATTGTTAGTGTTGCAAGTTAGCAATGTTAATTATAGAAAACAAAAGTTTCAATTTGTGAGGCTGCAGGGATTGAAAAAGTTGTTTTGCTATAATTAAGGGAGAGGATATACTTCATTTCAGTTCTAAAGGCTTAGATTGAGACCTTAATCATCTTTAGTCAAGAATATATATATGAATTTCATGTTGGATTGGTTCAACTTAAGGAAATTCTATATATTGCGTTCTCAAAATTCGATTATGATTATGGCATCCCTCTTCATAGTCAAATTTTGAAAACATGGCAAATAAAAATATTGTAGCAAAAGACTGGTCTAGAATCATGTCTTTATGTGAGACATGATGAATCGTGTACCATTTGCTTTGGGTACTGGATCGATTGCATGTGCAATAATATTTGTCATTTCTAAATTTTTCCAAATGCCCAGAGGCATTAAGAAGGGAAAAGGTCTAGAATTGGATATGACTAAAATGATTAAGCAATTGTCGAGGACAATCTGAGGTTTACCAAAGATTGGTTGCTCAGGGACAGTTGGAAGTATAGTGCTAATTTTGGAAGGACCATATTGACATATTCTGAAAAGAGGCATCTCTTATTCAGAAGTGATAGTCAAAATGAGAATATGGAGTTGTCTCCATAGGTGGAAGTTATCTGTGTAAGATTAGAAAACTTAATGCAAGAAGCATGTCCAAAGCAATGTACTTTGAATATGAGACTTAGTTTCCATGGAGTTGATCTCCATTGGAATACCTTATAATGACTGTTGACAAGTCTTTGTGACTTTGTACATATTCATTACAGGAGGGTCAGTGCATATAAGTTTAAAATCTAAACAGATTTCGATAAATGATAGGAATTTGAAATTCTCACATTTTTCGATAAGGATTTGGGAGTGTGAAATTAGAATCATTGAAATTATGTTCAATTGGTTTATTTCACAAAGTAAGGATCATAGACAAACATAGAGTGCATACTTGGTGTATGGCAAAGCTATTGTTTAAGAAAAACATAGTGTACATGCTTGGAGCATGGGACAACTAGTGTTTTTAATTCAAGTATAAAGTTGATAAAACCGAAACAATGAATAAGGAGTAATCAGTATGGTGATAAATAAAAGTGTTTATTTATATTCATAGGGTTTGATACCATATTTGATTCATTTATTCTTGTGTTTCACTTTGCATGTTTTGACTTCCAGAATAACTAAGTCGCTCTTCCTGAATGATTAAGTTATTCAAACCATCCACAGTCGGTCATATGTTGGAAGTAGATATGAATCAAGACTGTCATGGGTTTGTTTGTAGAGGTCCAAGTTGGTGGACAAAGTGGTACTACAACACTCATGAGTGCTCATTAGTTCTGAGTATTGGATTCAACCCGCGCTCATTTGAATCACTTCATGGATTTTATCACGAGTGATCATGAGACGATAATATCTTATATTCTTCAAACCTAGAGATATGAGTTGTTACTATGAGTTGGTTATACATTGATTGCACGAAAACTCATTTGGTAACTCGATGTTATAAAACGTGCCTTTGTGTATGATTCAACAAGTAGTAGAACAAGCCATATGAGTCGAAGTTTATCCATTCCTTTTACCTTCGGGATAAAAGCGATATCTGTGGGCCCCTCGATGATTTAGCGATGACACATGTGAGTGCTTGGCCAAGCCAGGACTGATTTGATTTGTTCAATCAGTCAGCCATCATAAATCGAAAATCGGGAAACAACAAATGGACAGAGAGAATGATTATAATCCATGTCTCAGTCCATATGATATCTAGAATGGAGGAATATATGATCCCTTATCTAATGGACAAGTCATTGACAAGGTCAGAGTTCGACAGCGGCTTTAAGAGCTACGATTGCCAGTTAGGTTTTGAAGTCATACTCAATAATAGTTTTAGACTTATCCAAGTGGGAGACTGTTGGATTAATGTCTAAGTCCATAACTATATTTGGTATGTACTTGACCCGACCCGGCATGGTCCATTTGGGTTGCACTTCACCGGCACAATTTATATGGATAGTCTTTTGAGAATAGTATATTTATGATTTATATTAATATATTATAAGTTCTAATATATTAATATGGAATCATATTATTTAATTAGTATTGATCAAGAATTAATTTAGAATTAATTAAGTGATCAAAAAGAACTAATTAAATATGGACTCTTATATATATGGAATGGGCCAAGTTCATTTAGGTTGGGCTAAGCTTTCATGGATGGTCCATGGAGCTTTTAACCCATGTATCCTATGTAAATGAAAGGTCATGGGTATTAGGGTTTACATGGATGTAACCCTAATCCTCCATAATATATAAAGGGGTCCTTGGCTCATAAAATTGGCACAAGTGTGTGAAAATAAGGGTGGGCCGATTTTAGTGTGCATACATATTCTCTCAAGTTCTTCCATGGTGTTTTGGTGATTTGTGATTCCATTTGAGGCTTCCACACTATTGGGGCTAAGCTCTTAGAGCTTGAAGACATCAAGCTACATCAAAAGGTATGTCATCTAACTAGAACTTTGTAGTATAGGTGCTTCATAATATGCTAGTTAGGATGAAACCTTGGAATAGTTAATATTTGCATGTATAATAGAGAAAACATAGATCCAAGGTTTATAGGGTTGCATGTACACCATAGGAGTGTTAGAATGCTCAAAACCCAACACTAACGGCTGCATCTTGACGTGTGGCCTCTGGTGCTCGGCCTTGACCTTCCTGCAGGTCAAGCACCGCTCCACGTACCATGCTACGTCCCGCTTCATGCAGGGCCACCAATAATCGGGACGAAGATCTCTATACATCTTCGTCGCTCCGGGATGGATAGAAAATCTGGATTTGTGTGCCTCCTCCATCAGGATCTGGCGCACGCCTCCATGATAAGGGACCCACACCCTATGGTGAAGAGTCAATAACCCTCGGCTATCATAGACGAAGGAGGAAACCTGCCCCACAATCCGCTCGCTCTTCCGATGTTAATCCTTCATGGCCTCCTGTTGGGCCTCCCGAATCCGCTCCAACAGCGTAGTCACCACTGTCATCCTCAGACAGATATCCCTGATCGGCGCTGCGTTGCGGCTAAGCGCGTCGGCCACCACATTGGCCTTCCCCGGGTGGTAGAGGATCTCACAATCATAATCCTTTACCACATCAAGCCACCAACGCTGCCTCATGTTTAGATTTGGCTAGTCTATGAGATACCTCAGGCTCTTGTGGTCCGTGTAAATCATACAATGAACCCCATAGAGGTAATGACGCCAAATATTGAGGGCGAACACAACAGCCCCCAGCTCCAAATCGTGCGTCGGGTAGTTTGTCTCGTGAGGCTTCAGCTGCCTCGAAGCGTAAGCAATAACATGCCCTTTCTGCATCAATATTGCGCCCAAGCCCGAGATGGACGCATCACAGTACACGACGAGATCCTCCATGCCCTCTGGCAGGGCTAAGATTAGTGCCTCACACAATCTCTGCTTCAATGTCTCGAATGCAACCTGCTGCTCAGGCCCCCAACGAAAAACCACGGCCTTCCTCGTTAGCCTGCTCAGGGGTACGGCTATCTTGGAGAAATCCTGGATGAATCTCCGATAGTAGCCGGCTAATCCTAGGAAACTCCGAATCTCAGATGGAGACCTCGGAACCTCCGATCTCATCACGGCCTACACTTTGGCCGGATCTACCGAAATCCCGTTCTGGTTGACAAGGTGCCCAAGAAACTGCACCTCGCGCAACCAGAACTCGCACTTGGAGAACTTAGCATACAAGCTCTCCCTCCTCAAAGTCTCCAGAACCTCTCGCAGATGCTCCTAATGCTGCTCTTGCGTCTTGGAGTAAACCAGGATATCATCGATAAACACTATCACAGACCGGTCTAACATCGGTCTACACACGCGGTTCATGAGATCCATGAACGCGGCAGGAGCGTTGGTGAGCCCGAAAGGCATCACCACGAACTCATAGTGGCCATAACGCGTCCGAAACGCCGTCTTCTGCACATCCTCCTCTTTGACCCTCATCTGATGATACCCTGAACGCAAATCAATCTTGGAGAACCAAGATGCTCCCTGTAGCTGGTCAAAGAGGTCATCAATCCTCGGGAGTGGGTAACGGTTCTTCACCGTTACCTTATTCAGCTCCCTATAGTCTATACACATCTGATGCGACCCGTCCTTCTTCTTCACAAATAGAATCGGGGCCCCCCCAGGGAGAACTACTCGGTCTAATGAATCCCTTGTCTAACAACTCCTGCAGCTGTGTAGACAACTCCTGCATCTCAGGAGGAGCCAACCGATACGGTGCCTTGGCTATCGGAGGCGCACCAGGGACTAGGTCGATCCTGAACTCCACCTGTCGCTCCGGAGGTATCCCAGGCAACTCCTCGGGGAATACGTCCGCAAAATCTCGTACCACGGGCACATCGCCCACCGTCGCCCTACCCGCCTCCCGGGTATCCACAACATAGGCGACATAACCTGCGCAACCCTGCTGGAGGTAGCGCCTAACTCTCGCTGCCGAACATAAAGCTGGTCCTTGCTGTGGCCTCTCGCCCTGAATCACCAGCTCTCCCCCACTTGGGGTCCTGATCCGCACCAACTGCTGCGCACAGTCAATCACTGCCCCATTGGGGCTCAGCCAATCCATACCGATAATAACCTTGTTCCCCCGCAAAGGTATGGGAACCAGATCTACCAGATGACGCTCCTCGAACAGCCTCAAAACACAATCCCGGTAGACCTCTGACGCTCGTACCGACCGGTCGTCCGCAATCTCGACCTCTAGAGGGAAATCCAACATGCCCGAAGATTCCAGAAACTTCTTGCTAAGCGCAAGAGAGACAAACGATCGGGTAGCACCTGAATCAAACAATACCTGAACTGAAATACCGTTCACATGGAACGATCCTAACCAGAGCGCATACATATCATATCAACATCACAGCAGCATATCATACAAGCATAAACAAGAAGTCATACCCGTCACCACATCAGGTGCAGCGCGTGCCTCCTGTGTTGTCAACTGAAATGCTCGGCTCCGCACCACTGGAGCCTCTGTCTTGGCCTTCCGGCCATCTACAACCCGCGCTGTCGCTGAGACCGGCGCCACTGCTGGCGCCGCTGCTGACGCTGCTGACAATCTCGGGCAGTTGGCCTTTTTATGGCCCCTCTGATTGCAATGGAAGCAAATCAGGTATGTCATATGTACCGTAGGAGTAGGGGCGGTACAATCTCTTCCAAAATGCCCAACCTTGCCGCACTTATAGCAGCCTGAACCCGGCCCAGTGCGGCAAGCTCCCTCGTGTGACCGACCACATTTCCCACAGCGGTCCCGCCCAGACTGGCCTTTCGGCCTACCATCGGATCCCTTGGGCTTCTTCCCCGAAGCCCCCGTCATCAGCCCCTCCGCTGCCTTCCTTTTCCGGATGTGCTCCAGATCAATCTCCCTCTCCCTAGCCCTGGCAATCATGGAATCCAGGGTAGGGCAAGCTGAGAAACTGACATGCTCCTGGATGTCAGCTCGTAACATATCATGGTAGCGGGTCCTCCTCATGTCCTCATCACCTGCATACTGGGGCACCAACAATGCCCTCTCCCGGAACTTGGCGGTGATCTCCGCCACAGTCTCCGTAGTCTGTCTCATGTCCAAGAAATCTCTGGCCAACTGCTGAAGCTCTACCGCAGGTGCGAACTCAGCCCTGAACCGGGTCACAAAATCTGACCAGGTCATAGCCTCAACAGCCGAGGCTCCCAGAGAGTCACCAACCGACTCCCACCAATCTCTGGCCCTGTCTCTCAAACATCCTGCTGCATACCTCACCTTCGACCCCTCGGGGCAGAAGCTGGTCAGCAGCGCAGACTCGATGTCTGCGATCTATCTCCTAGCAGCAATGGGGTCTTTCACCCCATGGAAATCCGGCGCACCACTCCCTCGGAAGTCCTTAAAGGACAATGTGCGCGTACTCGTCTGGCTAGACGCCATATCACTCCTGAATGCCCGGAGGCGATCCTCCATCAGCTCAACAATCCCTTCCTTGATCGACCCTTCATCAACCTGCTCGGATCCTGCACCCGAGCCCGATCCTGATCCTGATCCGGAACCTCCTGCTCCATGTCGCGTGGTCACCATGCTGGAAATACGCGTATAAATGTCAGGATCATACAATCTCTCGAGAGGTCTAACATACTCTCCAAGGTTCCCGGTTCTGTCTCAACCTTCCTTGATCCGAGTACCGGTCCTCTGCTTTCAGTAGTACGGGCCCATACTACCTTCCACATCTACCTGTACTTTCATCAAGGATTGCTTCGACTTCACCAAGTCCCTTTTACCGATACCCCTTTC
The DNA here is from genome assembly GCF_052849685.1 of Lactuca virosa. NCBI lineage: Eukaryota > Viridiplantae > Streptophyta > Magnoliopsida > Asterales > Asteraceae > Lactuca > Lactuca virosa. Next base: position 360,011,979 of record NC_136433.1, on the reverse strand, counting down.
CACTGACCTCATCCTAGGCTTTCCTAGGGCACTCTCCGACCTACCCTCCGCCATCAGCTGCACTAGGAGTCCCCACCACTTCCCCCTAACTAACTTACGGATACTGTTACATATCCGTTCCTTAGCTAGTTGAAGGTGGCCAGAACCCCCATAGCACAAAGCAAGCAGCATTCGAGCATTGGGTAACCAAATCAGGCATAACCTACTCAGGCTATCCTACTGCTGACTAAACAGTCCTAGCATACAGCTCATACAGCAGGCATATAAGGCATCCTTCCTAGATCCTTAGCCCTAACTAGCATGCAATTCTCAGAATCATATATCAGGCACACAAGGCATCCTCCTAGATCCTTAGTCCTATTCTAGCATGCAGTTTTCTGAATCAAAACCATATAGCATAACATATAAAGTATGGGTATCTTGGGGAAAACTTACTTGATCCCGGCCGGTCGCATGCATCACACACTTCATCTTTCGTAAAATCCTTTCATTTAGATTTTAGAAAACCATTTTCCTTGTAAAAACCTTTTAGCCCCTCAGTTTGAGTCCAGACACCCCCGAGGGTGTGTCCGAATCCCTCAAACCAGGGCTATGATACCAACTTGTAACATCCCAATTTTCAGGTCCAAAAATTTCTTTTTAATTAACCAACACATAAAAACATTCATAAGAAAATACTGTGAAAACACATCATCTCATAAAACAATGTATCATGTCTGAAAACCCAAGCCATAAAATAATAACATATCAGAGTACAATCCCAGAAAACTCCATGCGGAAATCATATGTGTGTGATGCGATGCTACGCCGCCGGCTCCTTCCCCTTAGACGAAGAGGTACCTGAAACCAAAACCGAAACCGTAAGCACAAAGCTTAGTGAGTTCCCCCATCATACCACATACCATACAATATCATCGGTATCTCTCAACCGGTAATCATCATCGGTATCTTTCAACCGGTAACCAACATCGGTATCTTTCAACCGGTAATCGTCATCGGTATCTTCCAACCGGTAACCATCATCGGTATCTTTCAACCGGTAATCGTCATCAGTAGCTTTCAACCGGTAACCATCATCGGTATCTTTCAACCGGTAACTGTCATTGGTATCTTTCAACCGGTAACTGTCATCGGTATCTTTCAACCGGTAACTGGGGACTATTCCACCCCCTACCACTATCATACAACAGCAAGGTACAATCATACAGTCATGCATATTCGGGTACTGACCTACCCCACGGCCTTAAGGGCCGCTATCAGGGATCCTAATCCCTACTATACACGTAACATATCATGCAGATAATACTCGTGACCAAAGCACATAACCAAACCAAGATAATTATCACAAAGACAATCATCTTACAAATACTCCTCTTTGGTGGGCCGACATTGTGGCCTTAGACCCACCCCTACTAGAAGGTAACTCACCTCAATGTCGTGCAGTGTTTGAATTATCCTCGGTGCACAAGTCGACTCCTTTCGACTCCTCGATCCCTACACGACGACCTTCAAGTCAACACACAGCTAGTATAACCCTAAACAGGGTCAGTCCAAGTCTAGTCAAAGTCAACTACAAGTTGACCCGACTCACCGAGTTGGGCCGTCAACTCGCCGACTCCCTCACCCTTTACTCGTCCATATCCATAACCCGACTCGTTGAGTTGGGCCGTCAACTCGACGAGTTCCTCCCTCACATGAACATCGCATGAAACTCATCCGACTCGCCGAGTTGATGAACAACTTGTCGAGTTCACCTTCATCTGATGAACAAGTTCTGTCCTCGACTCGCCGAGTTGATGAACAACTCGTCGAGTTCATCTTCATCCTTAAGAAGGTTGCCTTGGCCTCGCCGAGTCTGTTCTAGCACTCGTCGAGTCCCATGAACTCCAGGTCTAAAATCACGTCCAATACATTAGGTAACTCTTCCTGTCCGATTACAACCCTTCTAACACTCAACTGGGTTCCTTTGAAACTCAACAGATATGGGGCTCAAAGCCTCGGACTCGTCGAGTCCAAGAACGGACTCGCCAAGTCAGTCATGTCCACACTCTAAATCCTTGAATTCTGATGTACAACCTTTGATCAAAAGATAGATCCAAGCTTCTATAATCGATCTAGCACGTAAAGTTACAAACTTTACGTCCTTGCATGGGACTTTGAGCTCAAAATGACATAAAACAAGCTCTTAAGATGCATGGGGCCTTTCATGGGTGCAAAAGCAGTCCCCAACTGCCTTGTGACTCCTTTAATGACGTGATTCAGAAGCTCTAACCCCCAACCATGTTTGCAATCATGGTTGGCCATCAAAAGTGGCTTATAAAAGCCCTAAATCTCCCCAAAAAGGGATCTAACAAATGAAAGAGCAAGGTTACAGCTTTTTACCTTCAATGAACTGTAGAAGGTGCACAAACTCGGGTTCCCTTGGTCTTTACTTGCTTCCTCAAGCCTTTCTCCTTCCTTCTTAAGACCACAAGCACCAAAATCCACCAACAAGGCTTAGATTGCTTCAATAACGGCTAGGGTTTCAATGAGAGGTGTTCTGGGAGCATAAGGGACGTTGTGGCCGTCATAACATTGTTTAAATAGGGTGCAAACCCTCGAATTAGGGTTTTTGTCCAGTCAGAGTCTACTCGTCGAGTCCGGGACCCGACTCGACGAGTCCATCACTTAAATCCCGCGCCTCATCCCGCTTCTACTCGATGAGTTGGTCCTTCAACTCGCCGAGTCCAAGGCCAAAAATGCAAAAATACTTAAATAAAAATACATTCCAAGAACCAGGTGGTACAAAGGGAGCTAGAGAATCAGTGGATCTGGTCTAACTTCGTGCAAGCACTTGAGTAAGAGGTATAAGCTTGCACCTTTCTTGTTATTTTGCTTAGATCTTGTAGATATGGAAGATTAGGGTTTCTTCCACCATTGTTGGGACTTTGTATACATAAGGTCTCTCATGAGGCCTAGACTTCAGATCTGGACCTTGTGAGGTCCAGAGAGTCCAAAGATTATAGCTTTAGTTAACCATAGAAGAGTTATTGTGGTTAATCATCCTTGTTAGAGTTATATTGGCATTATGAGCTTTATATGCCATGTTTAAACGTAAAGATTGCAACTTTACGTGACAATCGACCCTCAGGATGGTAGATCTAGTGTTTGGGGTGATGGATCTGCCTTAAATCGTCTGAATGAACATTTGGTCTGAATGAACTCGCCGAGTCGATGAGCCGACTCGACGAGTTGGTTAGGGTTTGTCCCGAAGAACTGAATCAAGCGATAGCTCGACGAGTTGGGGGTCAACTCGACGAGCTGAGCTGGACTGTCACGAGAATTATGAGGAAAGTAAGTGGACTCGACGAGTCGCAAGGGTGCACTCGACGAGTCGGGTCAAACATGGACTGTTGACTCGAGTTTGACTTTTGTTGACTTTGGGGCTTTGATCAACATAAGTAGTAGGGACCATGGAGGGGTAAGATGGTCTTTTATCCACTTCAAAGAGTTAAAGAGAGGAAGAATAGCCTTCGGTCATTAGAGTTGTGATTAGGGTATCACTTAGAGATATTCATCCCTTGTGTTAGGTTGAGGCTAGTTCGAGATCCGGGAGCGGGGTCTTTACTTGCTGCTGGTCAGGTGAGTCTTCTCACTATACATTACCAAGAGTGGTATCTATGTGTAGACCGGAGGGTCTTGTGTGCTATGTGTATGTATGAGGTTATGTGCATTGTGATATATGTATGCTATGTGTTGTATAGACCGGACCAGAGGGTCCAACGATATAGACCGGACCGAAGGGTTCAACGATATAGACCGGACCGAAGGGTCCAACGATACAGACCGGACCGAAGGGTCCAACGAGCTATGACCGGACCAGAGGGTCCAACGAGCTACGGGACTGGAGGGTTCCGCTGAGACACATCGACCGGAGGGTCGTACTGTAGCCTCGAGTGGCGTATGTGTTTTATGTGGTATTTTGGGGAACTCACTAAGCTTCGTGCTTACCGTGTTATGTGTTATGTGTTACAGGTATCTCAGAGGATCGCGGGAAGGCACCGGCTTGATTGTACACACCAGAGAAAGAGTTATGCTTTGAGGATCCTGGATTTTATTCAAATAATTGTGAACACGTGTTTTGACAATTGATATATTGAGATTTTGTAAAAAGTGTTGATGTCATTTATATGAAATTAAAAATGATAAATTTGTTTGAAAATTTACGGTGTTACAAGTTGGTATCAGAGTCTTGGTTTGAGGGATTCGGATGCGCCTTCGGGTAAATCTGGACTCAAACTGAGGATTTGAGAAAAAATTTCAAAGAAATTATTTTTCTAAAGCGAACAAGAGTTTCTAAGAGAAAATGAGAAGGAGCAGTGTGTACAATCAGCCAGAGCCCGAACGGTGATTTCCCAAAATACCCTTACGTTTGTATTATGAGATATTTATGAGATATTCTATGAGATATTATACATGTTAGAGATAGGCTAGGTATTTCATATGTTAGGACTAGAGTGGCCTGATATGTGATGCCTTAGCCTAGGAGTTACTGTTATCTGTAATGTGCTTTTGAGTATGTGCTGAGTAAGAGTATCCAGCAGGAATCCTTTTTAGAGAGGGATTTGAGTAGAGGAGTAATCTAGGAGAGATACCTAGATGAGCATTTGTGGAGTCTACTGAGAGGGTAGTCAGATGCCCACGTGGGGGTGAAGTCACTTGAGTTCGGTGGTATCCTACGTGTATGAGGAGAGCTAGTAGGATAATAGCCTAGAGTGGTTTTACATGTTGGTAGAGATTATTCGATGCCCGAATGTTGTTTGCTTCGTGCTTTGTGGAACTCTTGATGATGAGAGTCAGCTACTAAGTGAATATGACGATATTCAGGAGGTAGATGGCTGGCATCATAAAGAGTTCTTCAGCAGCTGATGGTGGGGAAGTGTGAGAACCTAGGAAGAGCCTAGGAAAGGGTGACCCTAGTCAGATGAGTACGCTAACAGAGTTGGATATTTCGCAAGAGGAGCGAACACGCATGACGGGGTTGGTGATTGAGAAGGTCGAGCAGCTACTTAGGAACTCGGGGATGGTCCATGTGGAAGGTATGGGTAGATGTGGCAGGTAGTATGGGCCCGTACTACTGAAAGCAGAGGACCCATACTCGATACAAGGAACATTCCGGAGGTTTTAAGTAGCAGAGCGAGAGGTGATTTCATGGTTCGAGTACCATGATTTGTAGCAGAGCGAGAGGTAATTTCATGGTTCGAGTACCATGATTTGTAGCAGAGCGAGAGGTGATTTCATGGTTCGAGTACCATGATTTGTAGCAGAGCGAGAGGTAATTTCATGGTTCGAGTACCATGATTTGTAGCAGAGCGAGAGGTGATTTCATGGTTCGAGTACCATGATTGGTAGCAGATCGAGAGGTGATTTCATGGTTCGTGTACCATGATCTGTAGTAGATCGAGAGGTGATGTCATGGTTCGAGTACCATTATTCGTAGCGGATTGAGAAGAGATAACATGGTTCGGGTACCATGATTCATAGCAGATCGAGAGGTGGCCACATGGTTCGAGTACCATGACCCGTGGCAGTTAGTGTTGTTGGTTCTACCAGTTATTCCGTGGTGATTGGTTAGACCAAGATCAGAGGTGAAAGAGTATGGGCCTAGAGGGCCATGATGAACGAGTTCTAGTGAAGCATCCCTTGAGAGGGAAATCGAGTTAGCTCCGAGGGATTGTTGGTGAGATGCCAGTTGGAGTCGCAAGACTCAGGGATGAGTAGGGACGGTGCGTTATGGGAGAATACGGTCTGGGCTGAGCGACCAGCCGATAGTGGAGATGTCATTTTCTGTGACCTGAGTGGTGCTACTTCTGTTCATGTGGGAAACAGGAGAAGTATTGAGATTTTCGGTTTTCGAGGTTGGGGGTGAGCCCTGTGGAGTAGCTTTAGTTACGATCTTTCATCAGAGTATCTGGGCAGTACGTCTGCCGCGAAGTAAGGTTATAGCATGAACAGGTTGTCAGTGGGATAGATTGTTGGTAAACTAATTGGTGAGGGTTCGAACCCTGAGTGGGGGAGAACCGGGTACTCTTTGAGGAGATCGGAGATTTGTTCAAGAGTGGTTAGAGAACTAGATATAGAGACCTGCGATGCGGATTCCTGAGACCAGGGTTATTGGTGGTCAAGACGAGGTGCAGAGCGAGATAGAGCATGTGGTACGTGTCTAGGAAAGAACGAGTGTATCCACGGCGAGTAGCCGTTATTCAGGGATCTTATTGTGGTCAAGGATTCTTCAGGGTTGCAATGGTTGAGTTCGACGCGGTTGGTTGGTCGAGGTCCAGTTTCGATTGTTTAGATTTGGTAGTTTGATGTATAGATTGTATCTACACTCCGGGAGGAGCAGCACTTGATTTGTCAATTAGTTTCAGGGTTATTATGAGTAGCTTCGCATGGGTTTTGATCAGTAATAGGATGGGGTTTCGAATGATCGTTAACGTGATCTCAGTCCTTGACGATTTCTCCATGTTTCAATTTGTAAGTAGAGTATTCCGAGGTTATGAGTTGTGCGAGAAGAAGATAAATGGTTGTAGCTAGTCACTGTGAGATTCTGTGATTGTGTACCGGGGTGTCCGAGTGTGATGCCCTAAGTTGTTGGATTATTTTGAGACTCGAGTTTATGATATGGTAGGTGGAGTATCGAATAGCTATTGTTCCAGTGGGAACCCATCAACTAATTGTTATCGGTCAGGGATGGTTCAGGAATGTGAATTGTATCGACAGAAAGTGCGTTGTTGCGACAATTGTCGTCAAAAAAGGGTGGGTGCACCTATCTACGCTGGGCCGCAGAGCATGAGTTAATGATCGCAGTATGGTGTCAACCTGAGGATGAGATTGTGAAGTGGTAAGGGTAAGTGCGGTAAGACTGCGGGGAGCTGCAGTTTCAATGAGTCAGTGCAGAGAGGTGTGGTGATGCTACGGGGAGTCGTAGTACTCACTATTCAGGGAGAGGTTGTGGTGATGCTACGGGGAGCCGTAGTACTCACTTTTCAGCGAGAGGTTGTGGTGATGCTACAGGGAGCCGTAGTACTCACTATTCAGCGAGAGGTTGTGGTGATGCTACGGGGAGCCGTAGTACTCACTATTCAGCGAGAGGTTGTGGTGATGCTACGGGGAGCCGTAGTACTCACTATTCAGTGAGAGGTTGTGGTGATGCTACGGGGAGCCGTAGTACTCACTATTCAGCGAGAGGTTGTGGTGATGCTACGGGGAGCCGTAGTACTCACTATTCAGTGAGGGGTGTGGTGATGCTACGGGGAGCCGTAGTACTCACTATTCAGTGAGAGGTCATTGTGATCCTACGTGGAGCTGTAGTACCCACTAGTCAGCGAGAGAATGTTGTGATGAAGTGCTCTCTGATCAGAGCTTGACGCAAAAGAGTTTTACGCTTGGGTAGCCCTAATATTTGACTTGTGGAAGCCTGGGGTCGAACCAGGGGCGGGACTGGGGTCTCCATGTTTGTCGGAAGTCGTTATATTCCGAATGGAGTAGTGGTTTTCATGGCCAAGGGAAGTGAATCAGTGAGGTACGCATGGGTTGCGGGTCATGAGTCATGAGTTGAGTGGGTCATTGGGACGAGTGGTTCCAATTCTGGATCGGACCAGACTCTCGATATTAAGTATGACTCTAGTGGTGCATTGAGTAGGCGAAATGAGACTCCGGATTCTGAGATGGGTTCCATTTTGAGGAATATTGTTTGTCATCAGATGATTTGGACCGGAGTGGGTCAATTCGTTGGTGCGGGAGGTACCGCGAGGCGCTCGTATCTAGGGAGTAGTGTTCGGCGGGGGTCGAGGGTGAAACAATTTTGTAGGATTGTGGAATCCGTTGGGGTAAAGAGAACTTCGTGACTTGGGTGTCACTGGGCCGAGATAGTTGTTCTGAGAAGGAAGTCAGTAAGACATTTCGGGATATGTTATGGGTGACCTTTGGAGGTTCAACTGTGGAGTCAGAAGTTGACCTAGTGCTCAGTATTAAAAAGGGGTATGAGGAACGAAGTTGGGACTTGTGATTGTGATGTCTGAGGACACTTTTGAGCGAGCCTGGTTATTCTCTTGTGTTTGAAGGGCAGAGTGTTGAGGATTCTTTGTTCGGATGGGTTCTGATAGCAGTTTAGTGTATGATCCTTGGTAGGGTGTGGACCCTTCCGTTTCTTGGGGCGTGATTTGGATCATTAGCATGTTGATATGAGTGAGTGGTAGCCGATTGTTGGATTTGGTCTTGCGAGAATCAGAGGATCAGTGAGTTATCAGGGTTTGATATTCGAGGAGCGAATATCATGGTGATCGCTTGAGTAGGCGGTCTGGCGGTGGGTCAGGCCACTAGAGCTTCCGGTTAGTGGGGAGGAGTATATTAGCGACGGAAGAGTTGGTTCAGTTCTGGTCTTGGGAGTTTTGTGTGGTTTCAGGTGTCCATAGTGAAAGATATCGGGGTAGTATGAGATCCTTTCGGTGGTGCCTTTTGGGTTGATGATTTAATTATGTGAGTGGTTAAGGAGTGATTTCGAGGGCGAAATCTAATTCAAGTGGGGGAGAATTGTAACATCCGGATTTTCAGAGGTATTATGGTGTAGGTTAATCTTGTGATTAAAGGAGGGACTCGACGAGTTGAGGGTCCAACTCGCCGATTCGAGTCGGGTTTCTTGTCACACCCCGCTAAAGCGGAAACACGAGGCGTGGCAATATAAAGGGTTTCATAGCAAAAGTTAAAAGACAACACCAACCATAGTATTAAAAATCATTACAATTTTACAATGGGTTTGAACAACTTTTAAAAGAAATTACAATGTAAATTGAAATACAACACATGCGAATGCTCCTAAAAGTGAAGTGTCTCTAAGTGCCACTTACTCGATGATTCCTGAAAAAGCATGTAAAACGAGCGTCAACTATAAAAATAGTTGGTGAGTACTGACAGATAAACAAAATAATATTGGTTCCATGAATTGAAATCAAAGTTTTGATAAAAGTTTCCAATAATAAAAGTATATTGTTAAAATGAGTAAATAAGTTTGTAAAAACAAAGTTCTTTGTCATCATGAGAGATAAAGTATGTTGCCCAATTAAGATGCAACATTCATATTCTCATGGAAGATAAAGTTCGTTACTCAAACGAGTAAACAAGTTTCATTGCTAAAATGAGCAATCAATTTCGTTGCTACAAGGAGCAAACAATTTCATTGCTAAAACATGTATATAAGTTTTCAGTAATAAAAGTTCGTTGTTGTAATGAGAAACAAAGTTCATTGCTATAATTAATAACAAGTTTATTGCTATAACGAGAAACGAGTTTGTATGTGTATGAGCAAACAATGAGTCTCAACCAAACCTATGACTGAAGCCCTATCAAGATCTATGCTTATCGTTCCATAGATGAATATGGTATCATGCACTCCAGCAATAGGGCGAGTGAGGAGTTGTCAATTCCTAATAGCGCTATCCATAATGACCATTGGCTCAAAGAGTTAATGGTTAGAGATAAGGGAAGGGCCTTAGTACGATAAGTTCTCATGTTCCGTGTTGCATAGACATACATAGAGAGACATAGCAATAAAATAGCAATCATGTTTGATACAAATCAATTTAAATACAACATTCAAATAATAGTTTTTCGGGACATGCTTTTCCACCCCAAAACATAAAAACTGAAAATAGGGGAGTGCGTGAATACTCACAATATGCAAAATATAGTAATCAAGTTTATACGAGTCAATTAAATACAACGAATATAAATAGTTTAGGACATGCTTTTCCACCCCAAAACATTTAAAAACCGAAAATAGGGGAGTGGTGAATACTCACAAGATGCAAAATATAGCAATACAATAGCAATCATGTTTGATACAAATCAATTTAAATACAACATGCAAATTATAGTTTTTCTGGACATGCTTTTCCACCCCAAAACATAAAAACTGAAAATAGGGGAGTGCGTGAATACTCACAAGATGCAAAATATAGCAATACAATAGCAATCATGTTTGATACAAATCAATTTAAATACAACATGCAAATTATAGTTTTTCTGGACATGCTTTTCCACCCCAAAACATAAAAACTGAAAATAGGGGAGTGCGTGAATACTCACAATGCATTGAGATGATGCAAATGATGCCTTGATCTACGCTCCACTCGTACCACTATCGTTTTCCTACAACGATGTTACACACTAATGAGTCTCTAATTGAAATCTAATACTAGTATACTTACTACTACAATAGAATTATGCCAATAATGTGTCAAAATTTAATATTGATAAGTTATAAACATTTTTCTGTGGAAATTAAGTTTCAAAGAATCAATTGTTATATAACAATTTAAGTGGAAAATTTCCATTATTGAAATGTTAATATTTAACATTTTAGAGGTGTTCCAATGATTAAATATTCAAAACGAAATCAATTTAGTTCTAAACTTTCCCAAACTTTGTATTTCATTTTTAATTGAAGTCAAACACCTTAAGATAGATTTTCTTGAATTTTTGATTTGTCTAACTATTTTTCACCATTTAATTCCATGAATAATCATAAAATCATGGAAAAATAGTAAATTATCATGAAAAATTCTTGTAATTTTTGTGTAACTATTTTACAGTGTACATAATCTAGGAAAAATATTAATATGTGTTTTCAAAAAGTTTAACACAATTTTTCTGATTTTTGTACATTTAAGTGTATTAAATCTTGGGAAAATAGGAGAAAAAGAGTATACAGAAGAGAAAAATCATCACAATTTTTATGTAGCCTCCTAATGTACTACAAGGTGTTCTGGTAAATTTGCATGAATTTTGGATGAGCAGAACTATTTTTTCTATTTTTAGTCCATTATAAATACAAAAATCGGAGAAAAATAGGAATACATTATGAAAAATTCTGAAAATATTTTTCTAAGTCTTATACCTCTGGTAGAAGCTGCGAAAATTGTTATACAGCCTTTTCAACTTGTCTAAAGTGGTTTTATGATTTATTGGGGCTAAACAAAAAGAAAATTCAAAACCATATTAAACAGTAACAAAAGTCATTGAAACTTCATGGGAGATGTTTATTAACTTAAATAATCATCCAAGAATTTTTCCAGAATTTATTTACTAGTGTAAGTATTTTATATGATTTAACACTCTATTTTCTTATTATTTTCATATAAAAATAAAGAAAATATGTATTGAGCTGAAAATTTCCAGAATGCATCTTCATACAATTTAACAACAATGAAAAATTGTTTTCTTATTTTTGATGTTGAAAACCATGCCTAAAGGCTCAATAAAATGTATAGAGAAAACTTGGTTCTTGTGATTTATGTAAAGATTATTGATGTTACTTTGACAATTTTTGCAACATGTTACAAAGACTTTTGAATCAAGACCTTTTTGTTCCTATTAATACATGATATTAAGAGTTTAAAATAATTTTTTGAATGATTTTTAGTGATGAATAAGTCCTTTGAACATGCAACACAAAACAAATGTTCATAAGGAAAGTGCTGTTTGAGCAACAGTTTTGTAAAAATTGCTAAAAATCGAAATATTGGAATTTGCCAGTGAGGTCAGATGGGTTTGAAAGCTAACTCAAAATATTATATTTCAGAAAAAGAATCACGAATTTTGGCTAAGAAATGAGTGAGATATGACAGTTTAAAGTCAGGTAAAGAAATCTGGCAGATTGCATGCATGATGATTGGTTAGAAAAGTGGGTTTTCATCATTTCCTTGAGTAAATCTTTTCAAGTATTTTAAATATATCATGATAAACTCATATTTTAGTCATGTTTCCAGAGATCAAAAGATTAAAACTTATCAAAATGTATACATGCATTTATGAACAAAATTTTGTTTCTCAAAAACTCTTAACTTGAGTTTGATGTTTTAATCCTTAAAATTCGATTTTTGCACTAAGATCATGAACATGCAACATTGTTTATCATACATGCATGGTGTTAAAACACATCCATCATGTTGTAAAAACCATTTTAACAAAAAGAAAACAAGTTTGAAGAAGATGAAGAAGGAGAAAGTGTAAGAAAAAGAGCAAAACTTGAAGGAAAAGTGAAGTAGAAATCGATTTTACCTTCAAGAATACCACAAGATGATGAAGATTTCGAGTTTGAGGAGTGTTCATGGGTTTGTTTTCTGGAAAATTTCATGGTTCTTAGAGGGAGGAAGAGAGAATGGAGTGGTGTTTGGAGAGAAAAATTAGAGAGAAGGTAGAGAGAGTTTTCTAGAGAGAGAAAGAAGAGAGATGTGTGTGTGTTGGAGAATGAGAGTGTGAGAGAGAGATATGGGGAGAGAGGGATCCGAATTTTTTAGTGTAATACCCCTTTCTCATTCATTTTCTTTTATAAAATTTAAGTTCTTTTATAAAATATCTCAATTTTTATATAAAATGTGCACTAAAATCAAGTTTTTATTCATAAAACCTTGATTTTTGATTTATAAATTAAGGGTAAATGTTAATGAGTTAAATTTTATTTTCCTTGATTATATTTCCCTGAATTTAATTGTTTTAGGATAATATTATGAGTTTCATAACTATTTTTATAGAATTCTTGATGTCAAATTTTATAAAATTTAGGTTTTAGGGTTTTTAGGGTTTTGAGAATTAATAAATCTTTAGATATCAAAATCAATAAAATCTTTGAGACTTCAATTTATCTTATGGTATTATAACTCTTTTATAGTTATAAATAATATTTGTAACTTATTTTATCGGTTTATTGGCATTCTATGTAGTGGTTTCGAGATTCAAACGAAATTGAGGAATTAAGTATACTAGTCATAGTTTTCAACTCTGACTTAAGTTTCTATGAGGCTCCAACCTAATTTCTACTGCTAGGTCAAGTGCATAATGTGTGTATATGATTCATGAAATGTTGTTCAAGTCAAAGAGTGATCCAAATATGGATAGTCACTACAACTTAGTAGATGTAGAATTCACATATCAAGGTGAAATCTAAGTACACCATCCATTGTTTCTATCTGTTTCCAAGTTTCTAGTAGGTTATAACTTAGCTTCTAATTACTAAGTTTAATATGTGTTGTGCCTATATGTGCAACTAAGTTTATCAAATCTATAACTAACTCGAATTTTGACGGTTGTCACAGTCTCCCCCGGTTGAAAGAATTTCGTCCCGAAATTCAATTCGTGACACATTCTATTAGAACTCAGCCGAATACAATTGTATAATTGGAGAGATGATGACTTGAAGAGCTCTTTGATTATTTTGGGTTAATTCCTCAAGGGAACAGCCCAACTCTTTAGCTATAATCAAATTAATGTTTCCTTAATTTGAGTTCTACAATTTAGATTGCGAGAAATTAGGATCATGGAAATCATGATCCAAACATGGCGACCTAGTCGAAAAAGATCATCTAGTTAGATATTATCTGAATTAAGAGAGCTATAAGTTTTGCTGAAGCACTAACTGCACTGAGCGTTAAATCCGCATTGATCCTTAAGTCGCGTTCTAAATTAGCACTAAGTGTAAATTCGCCGCCTAATAAAGAAGAGATTAGGAACAATTTGTTCACTTCCGGGTTGGCTACTACATCTGGAAAGGATATATTTTGAAATAAGAAGGGGTAGCACGAATGAAAGAGAAGCGATTGAGGGTAAGTTCCTAAAAATACGTACTAAGGGTAGGCAACGAAGTTTTGGTACATCTCAAATGTAAAGGCTAATTAAGTGTCGTCGACAAAATAAATTACGAATGATTGCGCATCTCCGAGGCTATAATTACTACTACGGTTACTCTTACAATAATAAAACCTTATTCGAAGAATAAATATATTTAGAGAGTCATTGGTGCAAATGGAGGCGATGAAAATTTATGATAAATTAAATCACATTGTGTATATAGCATTTTAAGTGTTTAGAAGTGATTAAAAATCTCATTGTTATCAAAATGTCTGTTTAGAAATGATAATTAATCTCACTATTATCAAAATGTGTAATAATTCGAAGATAATGAAGATACATGTGTGGCGATCCAACAAAGTAGTAAAATAATATAAAGATTAATTAAAGTTAAAGGTTTAAGTCGTCATTAAGGGAATTTTTTTTTATTGAAATTATTGATATTACGCTATTTGAAAAATTGACTAATTGTCTAAGTCAGGACAAATCTAAGTTTACGAGGAGTCAAAATACTTATGAAAACAAGCTTGAGAGTTTAGGAACTCACTGAAAATTACAAAGTAAATTATTATTTTAAGAAAGGTGTAAAAATGTCAATCTTCAAAATAGGGCATTCATAGTTTAGTGTTTCTACAAAAACAATCATTTAGAGAATAGATAATCGTAAAATTCAAAATTCTTGATGTATTTAAAGAAAAGAAGAAACATAAGGATACATATCCTTCACATATATTTTCCGGATATAGAAAAATTATAAGCATAAGAGTATTCATCTTGTGTATTAATCATAAGGAAAAATACAATGAAAATTGCATTTTATATCAAGTTTCTGAATTTAGAACGAAAGAGCAAATGTAAATAAGGATCACTTGTTTATAGAGATTTCAAAATAAAAACAAGATGTATATGATAAAAAGGCGTAATTGAATATATCAAAGTTGACTAAATAAAAATTATTCCTCACGGCTATACATGTATTAATCGCTCAAAACGAAAGGATAGACTTCTAGTATGTATGTGTACAAACATGATACCAGGAGAAGCAAAATAGACAGAAACAAAGTTAGACAATGTATTATGTTACTATTATGGGTGTGCGAGATCTAAAATCATAAGGAGAGCAAGAAATCAAGTGCGGGGGAAAGAAAAAGGAAGGTAGCGGCGGCAATGATTGTTATTGTTAAAATTATAAGAACAATACCTATAGGTAGATTAAAACCAGGTTGAGATATATTTCAAACTTTAATATTTGATGTATATTGATGATTAAATAGACATGTGAGAGTCTTAGAATGTTTGCTAATAATCACGAGTTACCTTATTAAGTTAAACTCCATTTGTGAAAAAGAAGAAGCACTACAAACGGTAGTTGAAAATCTGACAATTTGACTTTTTAGAATGGAGTTCAATAATAGTTAAAACATATAAGGTAAAGACTCAATAGATTTAGAAGAGTAATTATACATTGTTGAAGGTGTCACTGGAAATTTAAAAGTGAACACTAAGTTTTGCAATGTTGTAAGTTTTATAAACACAGATTATAAAACTAATTTGAAATAAAATAAACAAATAAGGTGTGTTTTGAAATGTAGGCATCAGTGATGTCTTGTAAACACATTTGGATTAGAAAGTTGTAAAAATACCATGTTGGGTTTCAAGAAAACACATTTAAGTAAAGTACGATGCCTAAATGGGAAAGTAGTCAAAAGTCTTAAAACAAAAGTGGTTTGAAGATCCGATGAAGCTTTTACACATAATATGAACTTTAACGTCATATGTTTAAGTTTTATAGTAAAGAGTTTAAACACGATTATAAAAGAAAATGTTTCTAGTTTTTCGAAGACGTGTCAAAATGGTAAGCAATGTTTAAAATGGTTTATATGCCCTTAAAAGCACATCAATCCATTGAAATGAATTTGAAATGAAATTGAAATAGCAAGGTTAAAAACCAATATTGGTTAAATTGAGTTTTGAAGAAAGGCGTTAAGTTAAAGCAAGTTGTCAAAAGAGTTTTAGCAAGAATATGGCTTAAATTGTTAGGAAATGTCTACTAAGTTGAATGAAGTGGTTATAAAATATTTTATCGATGATAAATAAAACCGATGAAGCGAAATAATTTTTCGATGGAAGATTAAGAAGTAAGGAATAAGTATGTTAGTGCAGCTGATCGTACCTAAATACTAAGGCGAGTCTAAGGCGAGTGCCGATGTCTTTTTCCCCAAGATAAAGGACAAGAAGAATTGTTTGAAAAACGTTTTATGGCGTCAATGAAGTTTACGACCTTTTATAGAGGTCAAAGGGGCATCCTATGTTATGTTTTAAGCTCAAGGTGGAAACAACGTAGAGCTAAATCATAGCGTAGTAATAAGGTCTCACGTATGGGTTAAACCTCTGTGTCTCCTCGTGAGTCGAATCCGGAATGCCCGCCAATGGTATCCAAGTGATTACTTAGTGGCGACTCATCTACCTCCTTACGCGATGCTCCAATTATCATTTGTGTCGGTATCGAAACGCTTTTTCCTAGTTGTAACTCTAGTAAGAAGACGATGAAGTGGTATCGAGGAATAATTGATATAGGTTTCGACTTAAGATTATTAGTAGTGTGTATCTAGCTGCTAACCTTACATCTAAAGTCAAAATCTACCGAGGAATACTCATTCTCAGTACTAAGTGCATTGCTCGTAGAGTGGCAAGTGATATAACCTAAGTGGTTAACCTAGCACTTGATAAGGATAAGAATATTTCTGAATAAAGGCATTGTTATAAAAGTGCACTTAGTTTCTAAGTGTATCTAGATGAATGCCTATAATATGCAATGCACGTACGCACACCAAAAAAATTTTGTTTTTCAAAATTTAAGTTGAAAATTGTTTTGCACATCATTCTACTATA
Organism: Lactuca virosa; assembly: GCF_052849685.1. NCBI lineage: Eukaryota > Viridiplantae > Streptophyta > Magnoliopsida > Asterales > Asteraceae > Lactuca > Lactuca virosa. The sequence goes on along the minus strand of NC_136433.1, from coordinate 359,995,425 downwards.
ACCGTTTCCAGCCTCACATTAACTTTCCTTAATTAAGCATAGTTGGCCAGGCTATACAACATGCAAATTATAGTTTTTCTGGACATGCTTTTCCACCCCAAAACATAAAAACTGAAAATAGGGGAGTGCGTGAATACTCACAAGATGCAAAATATAGCAATACAATAGCAATCATGTTTGATACAAATCAATTTAAATACAACATGCAAATTATAGTTTTTCTGGACATGCTTTTCCACCCCAAAACATAAAAACTGAAAATAGGGGAGTACGTGAATACTCACAATGCATTGAGATGATGCAAATGATGCCTTGATCTACGCTCCACTCGTACCACTATCGTTTTCCTACAACGATGTTACACACTAATGAGTCTCTAATTGAAATCTAATACTAGTATACTTACTACTACAATAGAATTATGCCAATAATGTGTCAAAATTTAATATTGATAAGTTACAAACATTTTTCTGTGGAAATTAAGTTTCAGAGAATCAATTGTTATATAACAATTTAAGTGGAAAATTTCCATTATTGAAATGTTAATATTTAACATTTTAGAGGTGTTCCAATGATTAAATATTCAAAACGAAATCAATTTAGTTCTAAACTTTCCCAAACATTGTATTTCATTTTTAATTGAAGTCAAACACCTTAAGATAAATTTTCTTGAATTTTTGATTTGTCTAACTATTTTTCACCATTTAATTCCATGAATAATCATAAAATCATGGAAAAATAGTAAATTATCATGAAAAATTCTTGTAATTTTTGTGTAACTATTTTACAGTGTACATAATCTAGGAAAAATATTAATATGTGTTTTCAAAAAGTTTAACACAATTTTTCTGATTTTTGTACATTTAAGTGTATTAAATCTTGGGAAAATAGGAGAAAAATAGTATACAGAAGAGAAAAATCATCACAATTTTTATGTAGCCTCCTAATGTACTACAAGGTGTTCTGGTAAATTTGCATGAATTTTGGATGATCAGAACTATTTTTTCTATTTTTAGTCCATTATAAATACAAAAATCGGAGAAAAATAAAAATACATTATGAAAAATTATGAAAATACTTTTCTAGGTCTTATACCTCTGGTAGAAGCTGCGAAAATTGTTATACAGCCTTTTCAACTTGTCTAAAGTGGTTTTATGATTTATTGGGGCTAAACAAAAAGAAAATTCAAAACCATATTAAACTGTAACAAAAGTCATTGAAACTTCATGGGAGATGTTTATTAACTTAAAGAATCATCCAAGAATTTTTCCAGAATTTATTTACTAGTGTAAGTATTTTATATGATTTAACACTCTATTTTCTTATTATTTTCATATAAAAATAAAGAAAATATATATTGAGCTGAAAATTTCCAGAATGCATCTTCATACAATTTAACAACAATGAAAAATTGTTTTCTTATTTTTGATGTTGAAAACCATGCCTAAAGGCTCAATAAAATGTATAGAGAAAACTTGGTTCTTGTGATTTATGTAAAGATTATTGATGTTACTTTGACAATTTTTGCAACATGTTACAAAGACTTTTGAATCAAGACCTTTTTGTTCCTATTAATACATGATATTAAGAGTTTAAAATAATTTTTTGAATGAGTTTTAGTGATGAATAAGTCCTTTGAACATGCAACACAAAACAAATGTTCATAAGGAAAGTGCTGTTTGAGCAACAGTTTTGTAAAAATTGCTAAAAATCGAAATATTGGAATTTGCCAGTGAGGTCAGATGGGTTTGAAAGATAACTCAAAATATTATATTTCAGAAAAAGAATCACGAATTTTGGCTAAGAAATGAGTGAGATATGACAGTTTAAAGTCAGGTAAAGAAATCTGGCAGATTGCATGCATGATGATTGGTTAGAAAAGTGGGTTTTCATCATTTCCTTGAGTAAATCTTTTCAAGTATTTTAAATATATCATGATAAACTCATATTTTAGTCATGTTTCCAGAGATCAAAAGATTAAAACTTATCAAAATGTATACATGCATTTATGAACAAAATTTTGTTTCTCAAAAACTCTTAACTTGAGTTTGATGTTTTAATCCTTAAAAATCGATTTTTGCACTAAGATCATGAACATGCAACATTGTTTATCATACATGCATGGTGTTAAAACACATCCATCATGTTGTAAAAACCATTTTAACAAAAAGAAAACAAGTTTGAAGAAGATGAAGAAGGAGAAAGTGTAAGAAAAAGAGCAAAACTTGAAGGAAAAGTGAAGTAGAAATCGATTTTACCTTCAAGAATACCATAAGATGATGAAGATTTCGAGTTTGAGGAGTGTTCATGGGTTTATTTTCTGGAAAATTTCATGGTTCTTAGAGGGAGGAAGAGAGAATGGAGTGGTGTTTGGAGAGAAAAATTAGAGAGAAGGTAGAGAGAGTTTTCTAGAGAGAGAAAGAAGAGAGATGTGTGTGTGTTGGAGAATGAGAGTGTGAGAGAGAGATATGGGGAGAGAGGGATCCGAATTTTTTAGTATAATACCCCTTTCTCATTCATTTTCTTTTATAAAATATAAGTTCTTTTATAAAATATCTCAATTTTTATATAAAATGTGCACTAAAATCAAGTTTTTATTCATAAAACCTTGATTTTTGATTTATAAATTAAGGGTAAATGTTAATGAGTTAAATTTTATTTTTCTTGATTATATTTCCCTGAATTTAATTGTTTTAGGATAATATTATGAGTTTCATAACTATTTTTATAGAATTCTTGATGTGAAATTTTATAAAATTTAGGTTTTAGGGTTTTTAGGGTTTTGAGAATTAATAAATCTTTAGATATCAAAATCAATAGAATCTTTGAGACTTCAATTTATCTTATGGTATTATAACTCTTTTATAGTTATAAATAATATTTGTAACTTATTTTATCGGTTTATTGGCATTCTATGTAGTGGTTTCGAGATTCAAACGAAATTGAGGAATCAAGTATACTAGTCATAGTTTTCAACTCTGACTTAAGTTTCTATGAGGCTCCAACCTAATTTCTACTGCTAGGTCAAGTGCATAATGTGTGTATATGATTCATGAAATGTTGTTCAAGTCAAAGAGTGATCCAAATATGGATAGTCACTACAACTTAGTAGATGTAGAATTCACATATCAAGGTGAAATCTAAGTACACCATCCATTGTTTCTATCTGTTTCCAAGTTTCTAGTAGGTTATAACTTAGCTTCTAATTACTAAGTTTAATATGTGTTGTGCCTATATGTGCAACTAAGTTTATCAAATCTATAACTAACTCGAATTTTGACGGTTGTCACATTTCTCCCGTGGATTTAATGAGTGGAATCGACGAGTCCGAGGAGAGGGACTCGCCGAGTAGGCGCTGATTAGAGAAACCCTAATTTCCGGGGTTTGAGACCTATTTAAAGGAACTTATAGCCTCATTTGCGGCTACCCTTCCTTGAGAGCAAACCCTAAACGTGTATGGAGAGCCATGATAGTCTTAGAAGCTAAAACTTGGAGTAAACTAGTGCATCTCTTGAGGAGAAGAGGAGATCACCCATCAAGGGAGCTAGAGAATCAGTGGATCTAGTGTAACTTCGTGCAAGGGCTTGAGTAAGAGGTAAAAGCTTGCACCTTTCTTGTTATTTTGCTTAGATCTTGTAGATATGGAAGATTAGGGTTTCTTCCACCATTGTTGGGACTTTGTATGCATAAGGTCTCTCATGAGGCCTAGAATTCAGATCTGGACCTTGTGAGGTCCAGAGAGTCCAAAGATTATAGCTTTAGTTAACCATAGAAGAGTTATTGTGGTTAATCATCCTTGTTAGAGTTATATTGGCATTATGAGCTTTATATGCCATGTTTAAACGTAAAGCTTGCAGCTTTACGTGACAATCGACCCTCAGGATGGTAGATCTAGTGTTTGGGGTGATGGATCTGCCTTAAATCGTCTGAATGAACATTTGGTCTGAATGAACTCGCCGAGTCGATGAGCCGACTCGACGAGTTGGTTAGGGTTTGTCCCGAAGAACTGAATCAGGCGATAGCTCGACGAGTTGGGAGTCAACTCGACTAGCTGAGCTGGACTGTCACGAGAATTCTGAGGAAAGTAAGTGGACTCGACGAGTCGGGTCAAACATGGACTGTTGACTCGAGTTTGACTTTTGTTGACTTTGGGGCTTTGATCAACATAAGTAGTAGGGACCATGGAGGGGTAAGATGGTCTTTTATCCACTTTAAAGAGTTAAAGAGAGGAAGAATAGCCTTCAGTCATTAGAGTTATGATTAGGGTATCACTTAGAGATATTCATCCCTTGTGTTAGGTGGAGGCTAGTTCGAGATCCGGGAGCGGGGTCTTTACTTGCTGCTGGTCAGGTGAGTCTTCTCACTATACATTACCTAGAGTGGTATCTATGTGTAGACCGGAGGGTCTTGTGTGCTATGTGTATGTATGAGGTTATGTGCATTGTGATATATGTATGCTATGTGTTGTATAGACCGGACCGGAGGGTCCAACGATATAGACCGGACCGAAGGGTTCAACGATAAAGACCGGACCGAAGGGTCCAACGATACAGACCGGACCGAAGAGTCCAACGAGCTATGACCGGACCAGAGGGTCCAACGAGCTACGGGACTGGAGGGTTCCGCTGAGACACATCGAACGGAGGGTCGTACTGTAGCCTCGAGTGGCGTATGTATTGTATGTGGTATTTTGGGGAACTTACTAAGCTTCGTGCTTACCGTGTTATGTGTTATGTGTTTCAGGTATCTCAGAGGATCGCGGGAAGGCACCGGCTTGATTGTACACACCAGAGAAAGAGTTATGCTTTGAGGATCCTGGATTTTATTCAAATAATTGTGAACACGTATTTTGACAATTGATATATTGAGATTTTGTAAAAAGTGTTGATGTCATTTATATGAAATTAAAAATGATAAATTTGTTTGAAAATTTACGGTGTTACAACACAGCCGGCCGCACACCCCTTCTTCGGCAGCACACTCGTCTGGCAGCACTCACATACCTATAAGAAAGAGTCTTGGCCTTCATTTCACCCTTTTACACCTTCTTAGTCAAGAACTCATTTTCTCTCAAGTGGATCCCGATTTTTTTCACCTAGATCTTCAAGTGGTAAGTGTTTCTAGCCTTTGATTTATAGATTCCTTACTCCATCTAGTGTAAATCACTGATTTCCTCCATGAAATCAGCTCATTCTAGTGAATCTTCAAGTGTTCTTCAAGAACACCAAGAACACCAAGAACATCTACTAAGTTCTTGCGCTCCAAACACCCCCATACGCTTCTACACTGTAAGTACCCTACTCCTACATGTGTTTAGATATATTAGATCCTTGTTAGAAGCCCCAAAACTCGATCTGAAAGGAGTGTGCGGCCGCACACCTTCATGTGGCCGTACACCCCTTATTTTGGTGCTTTAAGGCCTCAAACTCAAGTAGTATTCTAGCACATGATCAAGGACACTTAGGGGAAACAAGATACGAACTTAGAAACACGTTTTGGACCATTTTTGCTAGGAGTGTGCGACCGCACACACCATGTCCGCACACACTAATTGTGACCGCACACACCCTTTTAAGGGTCCAAAATAGCAACAAACTCTCAATCCGGCTAAGCAATGGCCAAAACACCTTCTTAGGATCATCACAAATTCTTGGAAAATCGATTTGGACACATTCCTATGGGAGTGTACGGCCGCACACAGGCCTGGCCGCACACTCTGGCCGCACACCTGGCCGCACACACATAAAAGTTGAGTTTGGTGGCCTTACACTCAAATCTAAGACCCTACACTCATTTAGGGACTTCCATAGGTGTTTGTAACACTTAATTCTAAGTGTTTTCATGTCCTTAAGGCATGTCCCTATCACCATTAGAGGTTATATACATTAATGTATTCATATATGTGTAATTATATGTTAAATAGGATTCATTTGTGCTCGAGACTCCATTTGACACCCAACGATCCTATATCGATCTTCCATTCGAGTTACTCAAAACATGTGAGTTCATACCCCTTTAATTAACCTTTTAAATGTTTTTAAATGCTTTTATGGGGGGGGGGGATACAAGTTGAATCATGATAGTTATCATATCAATCACATGTGATTAATAACTATCAAACTATGGAGTTACTACACTTTTAGATGTTTTACCAAGCAAACTACTTCAAAATGAATTCTCGAATGCTTTTTACACGTTGAACTTTCATCAAACTTGTTTTCTAAACTACACCTTTCCTTTCAAAATCTGTTATGACTAAGTTTCAAGCAATGGTTTTCATGTACTCAAACTGTGTTCCAAATAAGGGATTTCTTATACTTTAAACTGTTTATATCAAACAAACTGCTTTTAAATCGTTTTATAAATTGACATCAAGTCATCAATTCTTCTTATTAAACTTTCCTAATGTTTTACAAAACTTCTTTTAAACTTTTATATTATCAATTGCATGCCTCTATATGTATAGTTATATAAGTAATGTTTAAAGGACTTAGGACTGCTAACCCGCCTTATTTCATGTTCCTTGTTTGGTTGTGGACTTAGGGTATCCTGTTATTTGTCCGAAGGTCATCTAAATATTAGTTATATATTATGTATACATATATAGACATAAAAGTTCTATCAGTCAGTTCAGTACCTTTGGGTAGCAAAGGCATCCTCTAATTATTCATATACATATATTACTAGTAACTATTAAGGGTATAGTTAGGAGATACTATTTACTATTTCTAGTACAAGGAATCACACAAGAGTCAGTTCATTCATGAGTCTATACAAATATTTAAATACTATAAATAGAATGTGACATACTACTTCTCGATACGACACTTCATTGTGGTATCACCTTGTAACCAGAGTCTCCTAGAGGGAGAGCGGGCATTATGTGTATAGATCTATACGGGACAGATACTCCCACATCCCGACTGCTAGCTATAGTCCGAGCCGATAAGGCCCAGGGGTGACAAAATGTCACCTCACTATATATGACCTGGAGGGTCATCAATTATTCAGCGTCGATCAGCATGGTTACATACGAGTTCACATTCAAATCCTTTATTTATCCAATTAAGAATTAAAGGACAATTTAGACTTTTCGAGGCGTGTCATTCACTCGATACCACCTGGAGTCTACACTTCAATCATTTAGACTTTTCGAGGCGTGTCGTTCACTCGATACCACCTGGAGTCTACACTTCATTCATTTAGACTTTTCGAGGCATGTCGTTCATTCGATACCACCTGGAGTCTACACTTCATTCATTGAGTCTATGTTTTATTCACCTTATAGTCAGTAGTGTCACTGCTGAGGTAAAATATTATTTTCCCTATTACACTTACTTTGTGATTTTATCACCTATACGTTTATGTATAGCTATATTTAGATAATAATAGTTATACTAGGGGAAAAACCTCCATTTTTACAGAGGCGCAAATCTTCAAAACAGTCGGGTCCTGGTAGAAGACTGCTTTTTATACTAGTAGGAAATATGGGATTTTCTAGGGTTTTGCATACTTATACCAAGTTTTCATATAACAATTTCAAGTCTTTTCTTTACAGTTTTACAAATCAATGACACTAAAATAATTATGTTCTCACCAGCTTTAAAGCTGATACTCGCTTTCAAAATAACTTGTATTTTCAGGTCACCAGTAGACATGTACGATGACCAGGTTTTGGAGAAGACGGAGCAGTCAAGACTCGTATTTTATTTTTGATCTCTTATTATCATACCGTATACTATGAAAGAACACACATGTATTAAAATTCTACTATTAATGCAATGGATGATGTTGTTGCTTGTTTACTACTTTACACTGTTGTGATACTTTACATGACGTCCTCCACCCCAGAACGTTTTCGCCGTTCTTGGTTTTGGGGTGTGACACAAAACGAGCCATGACAGGTGATGCCATGCCCCGTTACGTGGCTCACATAACTGTAGTAGTATTCTTGTATATGTATTGTGTGTACTAGTTGTATTGTATGTTCTCTCCCTGTCTAGTATGTATGTATGTTCTCTCTGTTGTTCATAATAGTATGTTCCTTTGTATAATGTATAGTATGTACTAGCTGTATTGTAATGTATAGTATGTACTAGCTGTATTGTAATGTATAATATGTACTAGTTGTATTGTGTGTTCTCTCTCTGTCTAGTATGTATGTATGAACTGATTCCTTGTATGTTTCATTGTTCTAGTAATAGTATTAGTAACTTCCTAAACTATGCCTATTATAGTTTACTAGTAATGTTGTTCGTATGTATGAACATGTTTGTATACCTTTGCTACCCAAAGGTATTGAATAGAAAGAAGGAACTTTTATATCTATATACATATACATAATATATAACTAGGATTCAAACGACCTTCGGACAAATAACTGATACCCTAAGTCCACCACCAAACAAGGAACAGGAGGTAAGGTGAGCTATCAGTCCTAAGTCCTTTCAATCCTACTTATATAACTATATCTATATAGATACACATTTAACAGAACATAAGTTTAAAAGAGTTTAATAAAAGTATTTGACATGTAAAAGAGTTTAATAAAAGTATTTGACATGTAACAGAGTTTGTAAAAACAGTTTGAAGTAGTTTGTTTGATAACACAGTTTGAAAAGTAAGAAATCCACTTATTTGGTAGTTATTAATCACATGTGATTGATATAATAACTATAATAGTTCAACTTGTATCCCCCCCCATAAAAACATTTAAAATCATTTAAAAGGTTGATTAAGGGGTATGAACTCACCTGTAGTGAGTGGTTTGGATGAACGGATGGTATAGGATGCTAAGTGTCAAGTGAAGACTTGAACACACACAAGGATCCTAGTTAACATATAATAACACATATATGTATCCAATTAGTCATTTAACAACTAATTAATCAAGTATAGACACCCTAGAACATGGAAAACACTTTGATTCAAGTGCTATAAGTACCAAGGATTGCATCTAAGGGTTGTAGGGCCTTCCTTTTGAGTTTATGGTCCAAGGGTAAACTCTTCATGAGTTCACGGTTTTTGGGTTTACAGTCCCAATGGGATTAAGGCCGTAAACCCATGGTAACTTCTACCATTTTGTGTTTTAAGGTCTTATAAGTCATAAAGAAGCATCCTAACTTCAAGTCTAAGCCTTAGGAAGTGATTGTGGCACCATTGCACCACTTTATAGAGTTTACGGCCCATGGACCATTTCTCCATGATTATACGGCCGTAAACTCTAATGGTTCTTGATCTTTTTGATGTTTAAGGTCCTAAACACTTCAAGGATGTGATCTAGACTAGTATCCAAGGCTTGGTAAGGGACTAAGGCTCACAATGGCCCTTTCATTAGGGTTTACGGTTCAAGAACATGTCTTGACCGTAAACACCTTTGATCTTGTGTTTCTTTGTGATTTATAGTTGATTAACAAGTGTAACAAGCCTTATTACACACAAGGGTATGAGTACTTACAATATAAAAGCTTGTAAGGGTGTTTAAAGTACAAGAACACTAGTGTGTGTTCTTGGTGTTCTTGGTGAAATGAAGAACACTTGAAGATCTACACAAATGGAGTGATTTCATGGATGAAATCATGTAAGATCACTAGATGATGAATGATATCAACTAAACAAGGCAAGAAACACTTACTTTCTTGAAGATCTTGAAGAAAAGTTGGATGATACTTGAGAGAGAAATGAGTTTTCTAGGCTTGAAATGGTGAAAAAGTGATAAAAATGACTAAGTGTCATATTTATACTCCTTAGATTTTACGGCCTTAAACACCATGTTTGGGCCGTAAACTCCAAACTCTTAGAGTTTTGAGACTTTGTTGATGCACAATAAACCCTAGGGTATCCTCTCTCCAGTTATCTCTTGAAGTACTTAAGCTTTAAAACACTCAAACTGACTCCAAAAAGATTAAAAGTTAGCAGAAACAGTTCTGAATTCTATTGAAGTGAATGGTTGTACAAAATATAAATTTCGGGTTGTCACATCATCCCCCCGTTAGAAGGAATTTCGTCCCAAAATTAGAGTTTAAGCTAATAAATAGTTACAAATAACTAAGTAAAAAGACAAGGATATTTTAGTTTCATCTGATCCTCTCGCTCCCAAGTGAATTCAGGTCCTCACTTGGCGTTCCAGCGAACCTTCACTATCGGGATACGGCTTTGTTTCGTTTGCTTGACCTCCCAGTCCATGATCTCTATAGGTTTTTCCACGAAGTTGAGGCTCTTGTTGATCTCGATCTCGTCGAGTGGGATTACAAGAGTCTCGTCGGACAGAACTTTTTCAAGTTCGAGACGTGGTAAGTAGAATGTACATTACTGAGCTCGCGGGGTAAGTTAAGTTTGTAAGCTACATGGCCGATTCTGGTTCTTGTACATTACTGATCCTCTCGCTCGAAGTGAATCTACTATCTCTGTCCGAGATAATGGATATGGGAACATCGTGCAGTCGTACAATCTCCCGAATTTTGGTTCTTGTAAGCTTCTCCATCTTGTCTGTTTCTTTGATAGGCAGGAAGTGTGCGGACTTGGTCAATCTGTCGACGATGACCCATATGGTATCAAGTCCACCCGTTGTCTTGGGCACCCAGAGTATTCTTTCCGACTTAGGGCGTCAGCTACTACATTGGCTTTACCCGGATGATAACGAATTTCGCATTCGTAATCACTGAGTAGCTCGACCCACCGTCGTTGTCTCATGTTGAGCTCCTTCTGGTCGAATATATGTTGTAGGCTTTTGTGGTCTGTAAAGATAGTGCTTTTTGTACCATACAGGTAGTGTCTCCAGATCTTCAGAGCAAACACAACTGCTCCTAGCTCAAGATCGTGAGTGGTGTAGTTGACCTCGTGTGTCTTCAGCTGTCTTGAGGAATAGGCGATGACCTTACCTCGTTGCATCAGAACACAGCCGAGCCCTTGATTTGACGCATCGCAATAGACAACGAAGTCTTCTATCCCTTCGGGGAGGGATAGTATTGGTGCAGTGCACAAGGCTCGCTTGAGCGTTTGGAACGGTCTCTCCTGCTTCTCTTCCCAGTCAAAGGCCACGCCCTTCTGGGTCAAAGTTGTGAGAGGTTTTGCAATTCGTGAGAAGTTCTGAATGAACCTGCGATAGTAGCCAGCGAGGCCTAGAAATTGACGAATTTCGGTAGGCGTCTTCGGTGCTGACCAGCTCTCAATGGCTTTGATTTTGGAAGGGTCCACGTGTATTCCCTATTCGCTAACCACGTGCCCTAGGAATTCGACTCTTCGGATCCAAAATTCGCATTTCGAGAACTTCGCATAGAGTTTCTCCGAACGCAGTGTTTCTAAGACCTGTCGCAGATGTCGACCATGCTCCTCCTTACTACGAGAATAGATAAGTATGTCATCGATGAAGACGATAACGAACTGATCCAAGTAAGGACGACACACCCTATTCATTAAATCCATGAATACTGCAGGCGCGTTTGTTAATCCGAACGGCATCACTACGAATTCGTAGTGCCCATAACGAGTTCGGAAGGCTGTCTTCGGGACATCCTCCCCTAATACTCGTAGTTGGTGATATCCGGATCTTAGATCGATTTTTGAAAAGAAGTTCACCCCTTGCAGTTGATCAAATAAGTCGTCAATACGAGGTAGAGGGTAACGATTTTTGATGGTTAGTTTGTTGAGCTCCCTGTAGTCAATGCACATACGAAACGATCCGTCTTTCTTCTTGACGAACAATACTGGAGCTCCCCAGGGTGAGAAGCTTGGTCTTATAAAGCCCTTGCTGAGCAGTTCGTTAAGTTGACAGGACAGTTCTTGCATCTCTGCAGGTGCTAGACGATAGGGCGATTTGGCTACTGGGGTAGCCCCTGGATTTAAGTCGATTCTGAACTCGACTTGACGTTGCGGAGGTAATCCTGGGAGTTCTTCTGGAAAGATTTCGGGAAAGTCGCGTACTACTGGAATGTTCTGAATGTCTTTCGTTTCTTGGCTCACATCTACCACATGAGCAAGGAATGCGCGGCATTCCTTTCGCAAGAATTTCTGGGCTTGAATGCTCGAGATGATACGAAGGTTTGTGCCAGGTTTGTCGCCATAAACTACCAGAGTTTCGTCAGACGGCAGATTAAGGCGAACTGCTTTTTCGTAACACATGATGTCGGCACGATGTAGACTCAACCAATCCATGCCGATAATGACGTCGAAACTTTTAATTGAGACCGGCATGAGGTCGATCGAAAATGAATGGCTATCTAGAGTTAGGGTACACCCTATGTATATACTACTAGTGCTCCCCGTCTTTCCATTAGCCATTTCTACAGTGAACGGTTCTTTAAGTGCTCGTGATTTTTGCTTAAGTAAATGAGCAAATTTTTGGTACACTAAACTCCTCTCCGCTCCACTATCAAACAGTATGCATGCACAAGAGTTATCGAGGAGAAACGTACCAGTGACCACTGTGGGGTCGGCAACCGCCTCCTCGTGGCCTATGGCCAGAACCCTTCCCACTCCACCGGCATTCCCTGCTTTCGGGCAGTTCCTCTTGTAGTGGCCCACCTCGCCACAACCGTAGCAAGCTTGGCCCACACCAGCGCCGGGGACTTGGGTGATTGGTTTTGCTGGAGCCTTGCAGAAGCGGGCAGTGTGCCCCTTCCTGTTGCAGTTAGAGCACTGCATTTCCTGGCAGACTCCGATGTGGTGGAAGTTGCATTTGTTGCACTTAGGCAAACTTCCAGCGTACTATTTGACCGGAGCAGCAGCGGCAGGTGCTATCGCAGCATGAACTGCCACGACCTGCTGCTTTTTGGCAGCCTTCTTCTTCTTTTTGTTATCCCAGAACTTCCGCTTGGAATCAGCGGTTTTGGCGGGTTCCGAGATGGCTAGGGTTGTTGTTGTTGCTGATGGGGTACGGACCCCATGGTCAATGAGTCTCTGTGCCAACCGCTTGGCACTATCGAATGTAGTGGGGTTTGAAGCCAGGACATTCCCCTGGAATGGAGGCACTAGCCCCCATATGTACCTTTCTATCTTCTTTCCCTCTGTATGAACCATGTTGGGACAGAGGGCCACCAGCTCGCAGAACCTGGCGGTGTAGGAGACTATGTCGGAGCCTTTCATGGTTAGGCTCCACAGTTCCTGCTCCAGTGGAACTAGAGGAATGATATTGAGCCGTGGCTGTTGCCACAACCGCAGCTACTGCAACGTTTAGAGTTGTCATATCGATTTGAGTAGCAGGTGGTGTTGCAATTATCGGAGGATCGCGTCTCGTTGATCGACGCGGAGGCATATTTCAACTATAAGTTTACAAAGATAAAGATATTGATAAGAATTTAATAGGGAGAATTTGATGAGAATGCCTCATGGACTAACTCTCCATAGTTCAACAGCACCATTGAATAGCACGATTGAATGTAGATCTAGTACTAACAGATGATAGCATTTGGATAATAATTTCCATGAGATTAGGTATCTGTCAATAATACTGGTATTACGGATGTAACAAGTTCGGGAAAAATGACCTAGAAGTAGGTCTTTCATCAAACCAAGATGGGAAAATTTTGACAGATCTACGACCAAATCAAGACCTAACAGGTCCAAGTTCTAACAAAGGTAGGAAATTAGACTAGAGTTTTTACATAAACTAAGTTATATCCAAAAGAGAAGTCGAGGAGACTCTATCAGCGACGAGAACTACTAGAGTGAGTCCTTGACTCCGACAGAAGGCGTTCTATGTCCCTCATGTGCCTTTCGGATCTTACTTGCTGAGCTCGAAGTTCCCTGACTTCAGCTTGGGTTTCAGCAAGTTCTCTTTGCAGGGCTGCATTGTGGACTTGAGTCCTTTCACGAGCAGCTTCCAGCTGACGAATGCGGACTGTGTTAACGCCAGAGTTGGCGTCAATCTCCACGACTAGGTCGATAGTTGCTCGACCTTGCTCGGCGTTCCGAGAAATCCTACAGACCATGATGGGCAGGACACGATCAGCTGAACCTCCCTCGGTGAGGTTGTAAAAGCTTCTGTCTCTGCTGGACATGGGTTGACCCTGTTCCTGACTCCATCTGTTCAAGTTTGTGGCCCACAAAGGTGTGATTCCTTGAAATGCTGGACGAGGGTTCGGGTTTGGGTCTTAAGCAGCTGGGGGTAGGTTGTTGACTTATGGCTCTGAGTCAGAACCATTAGAAAAACCCTCAGCATAGTGATCATCCAAAGGGATTGGGTGATCATCCTCTGGCTCTTCTCCAAGCCATCCAGCATTGCCGTGGTTGGGATAGTACGAGTCTCCGGGAAGATGGAATCCAACCATGAAATCTACACGAGAAAAGGGGTATAAGAAATAAGCACATAAGTAATTTATAGTAACACAAAATACTCTTATAGTATTTTAGGTTTATGTTCTGTTCTAATGTTTTCATTGTAGTAGTGTTGGTAAGTTTTTAGACTTGTTGCAACCTCACAACCACACTTAGGCACATGCTAGTCACTCCTCGGATAATATAGTTGATCAGGCTATATCTTCCCAGGGTTGACCATATGTCTCTAAGTCTGATTGTGTTGTCCAACAATCGTAATACTTTTGTTCTGTCCTAGTGACACTGATTTTAGTATGAATGCATGTATGTATACTTGGTTAAATATTTTATTCTTTAAAAGTATATACTCTTTATCAGAGTATTTTTAAATCCCGCTGTGTTTATAGTTCGTATATCTTTTATGGGTTGATATACTCGATTCACTATAAACAATGCTCTGATACCAATCTGTCACACCCCAAAACCGGAACGGCGGAATCGTTCGGGGGTGAAGGACGTCATGTTCAGTATCACAACAATGAATAGTAGTAAACAAGCAACAACATCATCCATTGCATTAATAATATATTTTAATACAAGTGTGTTCTGTCAAGTTAATAGACACCAAAAATATGAATCAAAATAAAAGATGAGTCTTCAACGAGCTCCATCTTCTCAAAACCTGGCACCGGTACCTGTCTACTGGTGACCTGAGAATACAAGTTATTTTGAAAGAGTTTATCAGCTTTAAAGTTGGTGAGATCACAAGTATTTTAGTGTCATTGTTTGTATGAAAGTTTTTGTAAGTATATGATGTGTAAGTTTGTAAAAGTTTGTAAAGGTTTGTAAGTGTTTGAACTCTCCTAGAAAACCCTATGTTTTCTACTAAAAGTAGCCTTCTACCAAGGCATCAACTGTTTGTATGTAAGAATCTTGTAAGAGTATGTATTTTCCCAAATCTGACTATCATTAACCAAAAATATAGTTTTTACATTACTGTTCCTTGTGTGAAGATCACAAAGTGAATGCAATGGGGAAATAAAATAGTATTGTAGTGTTGTATTAAGTATCTACTGCTATACTAACTACCTTAAACCAACTGTTATTTAAAGTACCATGTGATCGGCCTGTACCATACTACCGACTAGAAACACGACGATGTAAGACGTCGGAAGAAATGACGTTTGGCACACGTAGACTTGCAAGTCCCACTGTAGCTAGCAGCAAGGTGTAGGATAGTCAATCCAGTATAGATCTATACACAAACTCAACGCTCTCCACTTAAGGAGATTCTGGATACAAAACGAGCCATGACAGGTGATGCCATGCCCCGTTACGTGGCTCACATAACTGTAGTAGTATTCTTGTATATGTATTGTGTGTACTAGCTGTATTGTGTGTTCTCTCCCTGTCTAGTATGTATGTATGTTCTCTCTGTTGTTCATAATAGTATGTTCCTTTGTATAATGTATAGTATGTACTAGCTGTATTGTAATTTATAGTATGTACTAGCTGTATTGTAATGTATAGTATGTACTAGTTGTATTGTGTGTTCTCTCTCTGTCTAGTATGTATGTATGAACTGATTCCTTGTATGTTTCATTGTTCTAGTAATAGTATTAGTAACTTCCTAAACTATGCCTATTATAGTTTACTAGTAATGTTGTTTGTATGTACGAACATGTTTGTATACCTTTGCTACCCAAAGGTATTGAATAGAAAGAAGGAACTTTTATATCTATATACATATACATAATATATAACTAGGATTCAAAAGACCTTCGGACAAATAACCGATACCCTAAGTCCACCACCAAACAAGGAACAGGAGGTAAGGTGAGCTATCAGTCCTATGTCCTTTCAATCCTACTTATATAACTATATCTATATAGATACACATTTAACAGAATATAAGTTTAAAAGAGTTTAATAAAAGTATTTGACATGTAACAGAGTTTGTAAAAACAGTTTGAAGTAGTTTGTTTGATAACACAGTTTGAAAAGTAAGAAATCCACTTGTTTGGTAGTTATTAATCACATGTGATTGATATAATAACTATAATAGTTCAACTTGTATCCCCCCCATAAAAGCATTTAAAATCATTTAAAAGGTTGATTAAGGGGTATGAACTCACCTGTAGTGAGTGGTTTGGATGAACGGATGGTATAGGATGCTAAGTGTCAAGTGAAGACTTGAACACACACAAGGATCCTAGTTAACATATAATAACACATATATGTATCCAATTAGTCATTTAACAACTAATTAATCAAGTATAGACACCCTAGAACATGGAAAACACTTTGATTCAAGTGCTATAAGTACCAAGGATTGCATCTAAGGGTTGTATGGCCTTGCTTTTGAGTTTATGGTCTAAGGGTAAACTCTTCATGAGTTTATGGTTTTTGGGTTTACGGTCCCAATGGGTTTACGGCCGTAAACCCATGGTAACTTCTACCATTTTGTGTTTTAAGGTCTTATAAGTCATAAAGAAGCATCCTAACTTCAAGTCTAAGCCTTAGGAAGTGATTGTGGCACCATTGCACCACTTTATAGAGTTTACGGCCCATGGACCATTTCTCCATGAGTTTACGGCCGTAAACTCTAATGGTTCTTGATCTTTTTGATGTTTAAGGTCCTAAACACTTCAAGGATGTGATCTAGACTAGTATCCAAGGCTTGGTAAGGGACTAGGGCTCACAATGGCCCTTTCATTAGGGTTTACGGTTCAAGAACATGTCTTGACCGTAAACACCTTTGATCTTGTGTTTCTTTGTGATTTCTAGTTGATTAACAAGTGTAACAAGCCTTATTACACACAAGGGTAGGAGTACTTACAATATAGAAGCTTGTAAGGGTGTTTAAAGTCCAAGAACACTAGTGTGTGTTCCTGGTGTTCTTGGTGAAATGAAGAACACTTGAAGATCTACACAAATGGAGTGATTTCATGGATGAAATCATGTAAGATCACTAGATGATGAAGGATATCAACTAAACAAGGCAAGAAACACTTACTTTCTTGAAGATCTTGAAGAAAAGTCGGATGATACTTGAGAGAGAAATGAGTTTTCTAGGCTTGAAATGGTGAAAAAGTGATAAAAACGACTAAGTGTCATATTTATACTCCTTAGAGTTTACGGCCGTAAACACCATGTTTGGGCCGTAAACTCCAAACTCTTGGAGTTTTGAGACTTTGTTGATGCACAATAAACCCTAGGGTATCCTCTCTCCAGTTATCTCTTGAAGTACTTAAGCTTTAAAACACTCAAACTGACTCCAAAAAGATTAAAAGTTAGCATAAACAATTCTGAATTCTATTGAAGTGAATGGTTGTACATAATAGAAATTTCGGGTTGTCACACGGCAAGAATTATACGTCGAGGAATTGTCAATTTATTCTCACACTAGAAAACAGGAGCATTGTTCCAACGTATCAAATCAGGAAATTGGATGTGTAGAAAAAAAAAGAATGAAGGGTAGGAGATCTAGTTCTATGTTACGTACGAATTTCAAATCAAAGATTAATAAATACTGCTGATTTTTTGTTAAAACGAAACGATGATGACTTTGAAGCTCCCCATGAGGTTAAATTTTCTTCTATTCTTCAAGAATTATACACTAAAACTCATGATCAGGGCTTTTATTATTCGTTATTGAATGTTAACTTTCTTGAAAAAAATTCAAGATAGTGTAATATTAGATGCCAAAATCGTAAATAAAAACATCATTCATGGAGTTTTAGATCTTTTATTGCAACAAGAGTTTGTTTTTTGTTTAAAACCAGTTGGTCTACGCATTGAAATTTGGTTGTGAAACAGCCGCATTGCAATATTTTTTAGTGATGCAATGTTGGGGTTTTTGGTCCTATGTGTTTGACTAACACATGAAATTTAAAAAAGATTATATTGAAGCAGTTAAGTTTGTGTTTGATTAATAGATGAAATTTAAAAGGCAATCTATTGAAGCTATCAAATTCTTTTAAAACAAAGTAGTCATGTTCATTAAGAATTAGACAAATTCTTTAAGAATAAAGCACGTATGATCCAGTCTTATTCTTAAATTTGTTTAGAAATAGATAGTATGAAGTCTTATAAGAATGGGGCATGAACAAATAGGAAAAACAATTTTTATACTTGTAATGTTTGTAGATCAACCAAATACAATATTTGTTGAGGAGATAATTTGATTGTAATGGTTTTTTTCTTTATATTAGATTGATTACATAAGGAATTTTAAAATGATTAAATTTGAATGAGTTATATTCTTAAAGAATAGAACTTGTCAAATCTCATTCTTATCAGGTTTCTTAAAATATTAAATAATTCAGTTTCAAATAAGTGGGCAACTTGCGTATTGAACACAAAATTGTAAATTTGTTGCTTAAAAAATGGTGTATGTAGTTTAACTACAAGTAAATATCTCATTCCTAAACAATATGTTTGAATTCTTAAAGAATAGTATATGAAATATAGTGAAACTGATATTTATGCTTAATGAATTTATTTGCATTTTCGTAACTTTATTTATATTAGAAAAGTTTATGTCTAGCGTTATTCTTAATGTTTTTTAAAGAACGAGAATGTTGTAAATAATGGTGTATGTACATTTTGTATGAATTTTTCATCTGTGCCAGCACTTTAATGTTTCAATTTTAATAGAAAGTATTTTTTTTCTAAGATTTGGTATTTTTTTCTCATTCTTAAAAAAAATATGCTTATGCTTAAAGTTATAAATTCTTTTTCATATTCTGATAGTCGACATAATATTGTTTTTAACATTTTTTGTTCATGCAGAAAAATGGAATGCATATTGGAAACTAATTCTTGAATGAAATGCAAAACAAAAGAATGTAGAATAGAAACCAATTCTTCAAGAAAAAAATGCTCAACTGAACCGATTCTTGAAGAATGAAACACATAATTGAAGTTGGTGTTTGAAGAACGTGATGCAGATGATCCAAATATTAATTTGGATTTGAAATGTTAATATTTAAAAAGTTAATTACTATTTTTAAATTTTAATTTGAATTTTTTTACTGAATTTTTGGTTTGTATCCCTTTATATATGCATTTTCCTAATTTGTTACATAACAAAATATCCAATTTGCCCTTATTGAAGGTTTAAATGTATAACAAAATTATTTTTTTTCTAATTAATTACCATCAGGGGCGGATTTATTATGGTGCCCGTAGTGGCACCGGCAACCCCTGCTTTTTCCGGACCCAATGCAAAAAATTTTGATTTTTTTATTAATGTACACCTACAAAAAATTATTATATTATCGTTATAGTTCAGGAAAACTATCAAAAGTTTAATGGTTGAGTTGGTTTAACATGTTTCTAAGTACACTTCTTCCCCTAAATGTCTTGGGTTCAAGTCCCTTTCTAAACATTTTTTTTTCATGCCAATTCCGAGTTCACAAAATTAAATTGGGCGACTTTCCAATTCTCAAAATTTTGGCGCATTTCCAGTTCTCAAATTTTTCTTTAATCCAAAAATGTGAATTTCGTCATGAAGAGAGATGAAGAATGACGACCCTGTCTAAGAGGCCGTCGGGAGAGAAGAAGCACCGCCACCAGAATTCATCTAAGCACTAGGTATATCTCCACCATAACAGAAACAACAATTTCGTTTTTTAATGTTCTAATGTTGAAATTTAATGCAGTTTGGATTTACCTTTTTTGATGTTTTAGGGTTAATAAAAAATTATTGAACAGGGCATCTTTTGTGAATTCGGAAACCATTTTAGGCGAGAACTACAACTCTCGAATTTCTAGTGAATTAGGGTTTCTTTGTTTTTGAAAATACACTGTGATATTTTTGAGTTATTTACATTGGTTTTCTCTGTTTGATATTTGTTACCTGTGAGTTTCTTGTTGATCTTATTTAAGAGGGTGTGAGTTCATAGCAATTTTTCTGACTTCTTTTTTTCTTCATCAGTAATTGCTAAAAGGAAAAATGATTATGACAAGGTAGGCAAATTTCTTTAAATCTACTACAGATATGTTGGGTGTATTACCTTAATACACAAGTCGATATGGCTATTATAGAATTGAGTACCAATTGTACCTTTAATTTGTCATAAACCTCGAGAGCCTTTGAAAATTATGATATACGGAGCTCCTGCTTTTGCTTCTGGTAGAGGAACACAATGTCAGCTAATTCTAGTAAAGTGAGTCACTTTTGGAAACACCTCTACTTGCTTTTGTTTACTTCCAATTTTAATTGGCTTTGTAGTACTTGTTTGTACCCTTTATCTTCTCTTGGATTGTTTCATAGTTAGACTTATTTGTATTTACTTTGAAAGTAAAAATATAAATATGTGATTTTCCTTATCAAAGTTTTTGTTCACTTGGTAATAAATTGCATCAAAGTATTGGATTAGTTTTTCCTTATTTTTAATCCTCTAATTTGATTGAATTGTCCATTTCTCCCTCTCAAGTTTAGCATTTCCTTATACACAAGTCACGGGTTTGTTAATCTTGACCGACCCAATACGAACCCGACCCAACACGAACTCGTTTTCATATTTCCAAGTCTATGTTATTATATTTGATCGGGTTCTTTTTCGTGCAAGTACTGCTAGATATTCCTGCGTCCGTCCCTGATTACCATCATGTCATTCTTCATCCTAACCACTCATTCTTTTAATTTAATGGATCAAAATTTGTCATATATTCACACAATAATTATGATTGACATTTAATCCTATATATATATATATATATATATATATATATATATATATATATATATGGTAGTTTTTATTTTAGATAATGGAATAACAATTTCATGCGTCTGCATATGGCTAATTCTAAGTGTTAAAAGAAATAATGATATTAATATTTGTTATACAACCAAAAAAATGACGTACGTATAAAATTTCAAACAAAAAGTTATGAGTGGTGACTATTAAATTAGTAGTTGGTCTGAAAACTTAGTTTTTATTGTGGGAAAATGACTTAGGAGGGTAATCATCTTTGTGGTTTTGTTTATATTTAGACAATTTTTTTAATTTTCTATACATTTGACAATTTTACTTGTTATATATGGTAATATGTGAACGCATTAAGAAGTTAAATGGTTAAATGTGTACAAAAAAAAGTTGTCTAATTATAAACAAAACGAAAAGTTAATTACCCTGATAAATTATTTTCCCCACTTTTAATAGCGACTTTATTTTTCATATTTGTTTGTATTATTCACTATTAGAAAACTGGTCGATTTCCGACGGCCATATCCGTCGGAAATCCGTTGCTAAACACGATTTCCGACGGAATTCCAACGGAATTCGATCTGTCGTAAAAAGCCCTGTGGGTAATTATTTTGTGACGGAATTCCGACGGACAGCGACAACCATTTGTTGGACCTCTTTGACCAAATTAACGACGGCGCAATATCGACGGAGTCCTGACGGATACTACTCATGACGGATTACCGACAGAAACTTCTTTGTAACGGATTACCGACGGATAGTTTTAGTGACGGATTACCGACAAAATCATAAGTGGCGGATTACCGACAAAATCATAAGTGACGAAAACTTCTTTGTAACATATTACCGACGAAAACTTCTTTGTAACAGATTACCGACAGATAGTTTTAGTGATGGATTACCGATCGAGCCGTAAGTGACGGATTACCGACGGAATCATAAGTGACGGGTTACCGACGGATTCTTTTTGGTGACGGATTACTGATGGATTTTCTTTACTTTTCGTTTGTGACTATTTCGTCACTACTCTGTCGGTAAAATGATTTTTTAAAAGGAAAAACTAATTAAAAACTAAAAAAAAATCCAGTTTTTTTTCCACATAAATGCAAAAAGTAAACTAAAGTGAATACATAAAGATAAATGCAATCATAAAGTGTCACAAAATACGATCATAGCACATATGATTACCATATTTAGTTAAACGTCTAACAATACACTAATTAGTATTCCAACCTAATTAAACATCACACTCAGGATGCGATTACCAATTGTTTGAACACTAAAAAGTATCACAAAATACGATTACCAATTTTTTAGATTAGAAACATAAACTAATTTCATTGTGGCGGATTTCCGGAGAAATTGTTTTGTTTGAAAAAAGCCGTCATTTGTGCTTCAAGCAATGCATGCTTTTTCGCATCTCCTAAATTTCCAATTCCCTTTGTGCGTCTCGTGCTTCCCTTTGCGCTTCAGTTTCACGCATGCTAGCAATTTCATTGCGCAATCTTTCTACCTAAAAATGGTAAGACAAACATAAATAGTTAATAAAACCATTATAGCAATGTACTTATAATAACAACATATTTTCATTTTTTATCCATTATAGCAATCAAAGTACTCATTATAACATGTTATACTTTTTGTCCATTATAGCAGTGTACTCATAATAACAACTTACTTTGAGTTTTTTATCCATTATAGCAATCAATTTAATCAATTATAACAACATACTATACTTTTTGTTCATTATAACAATGTATTCATAATAACAATATACTTTGACTTTTTTACACATTATAGCAATCAAATACTCATAATAACGACATACTATACTTTTCGTCCGCTATAGAAACATACACAAAATAACAACATACTTTGATTTTTTTACCCATTATAGTAATCAAAGTACTCATAATATCAACATACTACACTTTTTTATCCATTATAGCAATGTACTAATAATAACATACTATAATTTTTATTCATTATAGTAATGTACTAATAAAAACAACATACCTCTTCATTTTGCACATAATGTGAGCTGTCATCCCCCAAAGATAGTGACCCTGTAAAAAAAACTGACTACCAACAGTCCCAATCCCATACATACGAACATTGTGGGTCCCTTTCTGTCTCTGCACCTGTGACATGTTCCATATATACACATCTTCCACATGCTTTGTGGGATCATCTCCATATTTCTCAATCAGTACCCTCATATATGCATCCTGTAATTTACCAAAACAACATCATTGTGATTATAACAAAAATTGAGACAGCCAAACTATAGAAATGATAAAGTTAACTTACTTGTGCCTGACGTGCAGTCTCTAAACAAAAGTGAAAATTGGAACGATCACCTTCAAAATATCTTTTCTTTGATTCCTTATCAGGACGGGTCTTCATAAAAAGATCCAACCATGATGGATCTTTACCCGTTGCTTCTTTCTACATAAACGACACAATATAATTGTAGTTAATGTTAAAAAAAGTAGATTAGTAAGCTTTATAATTTAAATTACTTACCATTTTCCTGCGATGGTCAGCATTTCCAATGCTCCCGCCTGTATGCCTCCCAGTCTTCCCATTAGCATCGGGAGTGTTGCAGTTTTTCTTCGCACATTCAGATATGTTTTCCCACTTAGGAGTGTCCTAATACTGTAAATAAAATATATCTATATTATTATAACAAGGAATAAAATTGAACAAAAATAAAAATAATGTATTGAATTCCTTACAGCACATAAGTTTTTCCAAACATTCTCTAGGATGTATTCGGGATGGAAATTTTCTAAGATGTGAAAAGATTCATTCACTTCTTCGATATGGTGGCCACCTTGTTCTGCTATAACGACTAAAACATCCCTAGCGTCCCTCATCTGGTCACGGTAGCGCTCCTTCCATATATTCTGAAAGCCTTGGTAGATCCTCTCCTCTTCTGTCGGAGACCACCGATACAACGACTGAAGAAAAAAATGTTAAGTCAAATATCCAAAATAAAACAAATAAGAATAAGATATATTAATAAATATTTAATATATTACCGGGAAACGCTCAAACATCTGTGTGGGTAACTCCAATGGGATCTTTGAAAAGAAAGGTCACGGGTGATCTAGTTTTTCCCGGAATATATTTATAATTGCCCTATGTACACGAGAATCACCAAACCTGCAACATTGATCTATATATATATATATATATATATATATATATATATATAATCATAACATCAATAATCATAAATATAAAAGATAAAAACACTAACACGTAGTCGTTTCGGGTGATAAATGGCAATGTAGACTCATGTGAAGCATCCACGGTAGAGTCGTGACCGCTCGAATGTGATAAATGGCCAGTCTCAATCTTCGGGTCAAAATATAACAAAAAATAGGTAGTGAGTTCATTCACTAAATGTTCATTGGCGATTGAACCCTTGCTTTGTTCCTATTTCTTCTTCTTTTTATGCCCAATTTCCTATATTTATAAAGTATCAAAAATGTATAAGGAATGTTAAAAAAAAAATTTAAAAATGTTGGATATATAATATTGTAAGAGTGTGATTACCTCTCGAATTGATACATCCATCTGTATTGTACCGGACCACCAACAATAGCATCATCAACTAAATGTATAACCAGGTGTTCCATGGAATCAAAGAAGTCGGGAGGGAATATTTGCTCCAACTTGCACACATTTTGAACAATATTGCGCTTCATATTGGATAAGTCCTGCAGATGGAAGCAAATGTTGCATAAACACATCTCTGACACGGCCTCGTATATCTTTGTTGGAACAAACCCTCTTATAGCAAGTGGAAGCAAATGTTGCATAAACACATGACAGTCGTGGCTTTTGAAAGCATAAAAACTATAATCATTGATGTTTACACAGTTCCCTATATTTGATGCATACCCGTCAGGAAATTTGAGTTTTTTCAACCAAATACATACTTTTTTAACGTCTTCCTTTTTCAATGTGTAATCGCCATGATTCTTTTGTGTCTTCCTATTGTTGTCCCTGATAGGGTTTATACTAGGTTGGTCACATAGCTCCTCAATATCCTCTCTTGCCTTCATATTGTCTTTGTAATTTGGTGTGCCCATGGAAGTGTGAAAGAAGTTCTCAAAAAAATTCTTTTCGATATGCATAAAATCGAGGTTGTGACGGACCAACAGGTGACACCAATACGGAAGATCCCAAAATATGCTCTTTTTTACCCAATTATGTGTAATACCAAAACATGTTGATTTTATATAATTTGGACTATGAGGAGTACCTTGGTAAACAGTAAGGTAATTTTGGATTAGCCCCCTGCCACCCTCCCCCCCCCCCCAAATATATTCTCCAGTTGCGTACGGAACAGGCACTTCACGCATCGCTTTCTTGCCTTTTATAAAATTAAATGTATCATTCTTGAATACGTGTCTTCTGTATAGATGTTTTTCATGACAGTCAAACCAACACGGTTTTCCTCCATTATTAATTCGGAACGCTTCTGATTCATGCATGCAATATGGACAAGCTAAATTACCGTTTGTGCTCCATCCGGACAACATTGCATAAGTAGAGAAGTCGTTTTTCCGATTTCTTTTTCTCACACACATATAATACATCAATAACTACATATTTTATAAATTATAGCTAAGATATACATACGTACACCCATGTACACCTTCGGGACCGACATTTCAATTCTAATTTTCTAGTTTTCGGGGACCAAACATAGTTTTTATCACTATATCTTTTCTTACACCTTTGTTATACACCAATTAATACACATTGAACAAATTATAGTAAATTTAGTACATACAACCGTATACACCATAGGGATCCCATGTATTGTTTTTGAATGGCGGGAATTTTATTAAAAAACTATCAAGAAGCAAGAAAAAGAAACATTACAAAAAATACAAGCAATGGCTGGGTTATGAAGCCAAGAAGTCCACCATATCTTAGCTTTACTACACCTATTAGAAATCCAAAATAAGAAACTCTCAACCACATCATCAAAAAAAAGGATTTCCTAGGCAAAACCGTTCCAATAATAGTAGCATTACGAAAATTCCATAAACACAATAAATTAGTCAAAACTACCGTATCGAAAGCTTTTCTTTAACCACCTCTCATACCAGTCGATTGAGACCAAGAAAGAATGGAATCAATGGATAACCGAAAAGGAATCTGAACACCCCACCAAATATCAACCCGAGACCAAATATCCCTCAATTGATTACAATCAGCGAAAAGGTGATCAATAGACTCAACTGTACTAGAACAAATAAGGCACATGATAGAATTAACCATAAATCCACGATGAGCCAGCCTTTCTCTAGTGGGAATACTCTGTAAACGCAACCTCCAAATAAAAATATTCAACTTGATAGGAACCCAGTTATTTCATCTAGTCTGACACCCACCCGTATACAACATACCACTATCAATAAGAGCTATAGCAGACGAAACTAAAAAAGAATCAGAAACATCAACAGACCATCCCAACGGATCAGGAAAAGAATGAAGCTGGAGATCATGCAACAAATCAATAAACGCATCCCACTGGGTCTGCTCGGTTCCACCTATAGGAACTCGCCTGAGAGAATCAAAACTCCAACCAACCAGAATCCTATCCCGAACCGAGACATAATGATGGACATCCAGCGCATAAATCCTAGGAAAAGACACCGCGAGAGGCTGATCACCCTTCCAAACACCATGCCAAAAAGAAGTGCTACTCCCGTCTCCAACTCTAATCGAACAAAAAGAAAGCAAATCAACACCCCGGTCTCTAAGCTGTACTAACATCCTAATAATCCCACTCCAAGGACCTGTCCACCCTCTTCTCAACGATAGAGAAAAACAACCCCCATCAGCACTATGCAAAGCTTTCACCATCCTGACCCAAATCAAATCAGGATTGTGAAAGAATCTCCACCGCCAACGAAAAAGAAGGGACCGGTTAAAAGAAAACATACTTCCAATTACAAGACCAACCTCTTTTTTATCAGTTAAAACTCTATCCCAACGGACCCAATACATACGTGTGTCCTCCAAATCTGCACCCCAAAAAAATCTTGACCGAAGAGCCTCCAAAGAATTAAGAACAGTAACCAGGGCCATAAATATGGACATCAAATAACTACCCAAACTTCCAAGAACTGACTTGATCAATGTAAGATGACCTCCAATAGAAAGACTCTTCGCTTTCCAATCCGACAATCTAGAACGGAAGTGATCCTCAATAATAGACCAAGCGGACACCCGAGCCATATTTTGGCCAACATGCACACCTAAATGAACAAAAGGAAGAGAATATGGAGCACAACCCAATCTACTAGCAACCAACCCCACTTGAGAATAAGAAACCCCCACTCCAATCAACTTGCTTTTTTGCAAGTTAATTTTAAGACCCGATGTCACAACCCCGAACCGTCAGAAATAACGGCAGAAACGTTCGGAGGCGAGTGACGTCATGCGTAGTATCGCAACAATTGTATCATAGTAAGCAAAGTAAACACAACCATTAAATTACAATATGATTATTTACATCTGTTTGAAAATATAGTTTGTACATAAGAGTATATGACAAAAGTAAAAGACGTGACTCCAAATGCTCCGTCTTCTCCAAAAGTTGGCAAGAGTACCTGTCTATTATTGCCCTAAGAATACAAGCAGTTTGAAAGAGTATCAGCATAAAGCTGGTGAGTTCATAAGTATTTAGTTCTGGTGAAAATGTTTCTTTGTTCCTTTGAAAAGTGTTTCCCAAGAAAATCCTATATTTTCTTATTAAAGATGTTTGATTATCCATTAGTTATTTGTTAAACAGTCCGTTTCTGAAAGGTTGAGTTATCCCGAGAAAATCGTATATTTTCCCTAAAAGTTGATAGTTGGTTATCTGTTCTTGTATGAAGTGTACAAGTATCTACCATACTTGTATCGTTAGACGTAGCTTTCATGAAAAACCTTGTTTGTTCCCTGTGAGGTGTATTAGCCTTATTATATAAATAAGACTAATAAGAAAGTGGTGAACTAATCCTAAGGGTGTTATTAATACCCTCTAGTAATCAAATCAGTTATTACTTTGAGGTTAGTTCACTTGTTTCATTATTACAAATGTAAGTTACTGTTATCTAGGTTGCGAGTGTCATAACCGTACTTAAACTTGATATGACACGTAACGGGGCCAGTATCCTTTTATGACTTTGTCACCACAGGCATGTGTGCCTAACTGTAGCTAGCAGTTTAGGTGCGGGATAGTCAGTCTCGTATAGATCTAAACACAACAGTCACGCTCTCCCTACAAGAGATTCTGGTTACAAGTGCTAGTCCTACACTCTCGAATTCGGTGGGAGTGTTATTGTAGCACCTGGTTCTTGGTACGTATTCTTTTATTTAAATCTTTGAGTATTTCGCATGTTTGGCCTTGGACTCGGCGAGTCAAAGGCTCGACTCGCCGAGTAGGAGCGGGAAGGGGCACGGGATTTAAGTCGCGGACTCGCCGAGTCGGGTCCCGGACTCGGCGAGTAGCCTCTGTCTGGACAAAAACCCTAATCTGAGGGTTTGCACCCTATTTAAACAACCTTATGCAGCCCCCATCGCCCCTTTATGCTTCCAGAAACCCCTCATATCAAACCCTAGCCGTTTTTGAGAAGATCTAAGACTTTTTGAGTGATTCTTGTGAGTTTTGACCTCAAGGAAGAAGGAAGAGCATAGAAGGATCAAGAGGGGACTGAAGGATTCGAGTTTGGTTCATCATTTGCAGTCTTTGGAAGGTATAAAGTCTGAACCTTGCTCATTCATTTGTTAGATCCCTCTTTGAGGTGATTTAGGGCTTTTATAAGCCATTTTTGGTGGCCAACCATGTTTGCAAACATGGTTGGGGGTTTGGGCTTCTGTATCATGTCGTTTTATGAGTCACAAGTATGATCCAGGTTGCTTTTGCACCCAAGGAAGGCCCCATGCAACAAAAGAACCATTTTAGAGCCTTTTAAGCTCTAATGTCCCATGCATGCACGTAAAGTTTGTAACTTTACGTGCTAGATCGAGTCCAGGGGTTGGGATCTATCATTTGGTCAAGTGTTGTTCATCTGAAATCGAAGTTTTAGTAAGGGGATGAGACCGACTCGGCGAGTCCATTCTTGGACTCGGTGAGTCTAAGGGTTTTGCCCTTTCTGTTGAGGGTCAAAAGAACCCAGTTGAGTGTGGAAAGGTTTTAAGGTGGTCCCAGGGAGTGACCCAACGTTCTGGACTAAGCCATTGTGCTGGAAGTTCATGGGACTCGCCGAGTGCATGAACGGACTCGGCGAGTCCAAGGCAATCTCCTTAGAACTCGGCGAGTTGAGGACAGATCTGGTTCATCAGATAAAGGCCAACTCGACGAGTTGTTCATCAACTCGGCGAGTCGGATGAGTTTTCATGGGGCGTTCGAATGAGAGAAGAACTCGTCGAGTTGACGGCCCAACTCGACGAGTAGGGTCACCGATGAGGACGAGTAGAGAGTGAGGGACTCGGCGAGTTGACGGCCCAACTCGGCGAGTCGGGTCAACTGGAAGTTGACTTTGACTTTGACTTGACTTGGTTGGGGGTAAATGGTCATTTTACCCTAAGTATAGAGATCAGTTTCTAACTGAGTGTTTATGGGGTTTGTAGCCGGAGGATTTCCGGAGCAGCAGCGGACGGAGGTTTCCCGCACAGATTATCAACAGTCACTTGTACGAGGTGAGTTACCTTCCAGTAGGGGTGGGTCTATGGCCACAATACCGGCCCACCAATGAGGAGTATTTAGAAGATGATTGTCTTTGTGATAATTATCTTGGTTTGGTTATGAGTTATATCTGTATGATATGTTACGTGCATGATAAGGATAGTTTCCCTGATTGTGGTCCTTAGGACCGAGGGGTAGGTCAGTACCCGGATATGCCTGACTGTATGCTTATATCTTGTATTGTATGTTAGTGGTAGGGGTGGAATAGTCCCCAGTTACCGGTTGAAAGATACCGATGAATGATTACCGGTTGAAAGATACCGATGAATGGTTACCGGTTGAAAGATACCGATGATATTGTATGGTATGTGGTATGATGGGGGAACTCACTAAGCTTTGTGCTTACGGTTTCAGTTTTGGTTTCAGGTACCTCTTCGTCTAAGGGGAAGGAGCCGGCGGCGTAGCATGGCATCACACACACACATGATTTTCCGCATGGTGTTCTCTGGGATTGTACTCTGATATGACATTTGTTTATGTTGTGGGTTTCAAACATGATACTTGGTTTTTTTGAGATGACGTGTTTATACAATATTTTCTAATAAATGTTTTATGAATTAATTAATCAAAAATGAAATTTTTGGGCTTGAATTTTGGGATGTTACAAGTTGGTATCAGAGCTCTGGTTTGAGGGATTCGGACACACCCTCGGGGGTGTCTGGACTCAAACTGAGGGGCTAAAAGATTTGTACAATAAAATGGTTTTCTAAAAGTCTAAACGGAAGGGTTTTAAGGAAAACAAGGTGTGTGATGCATGCGACGGCCGGGCTCAAGTAAGTTTCCCCAAGATACCCATACTTGTTATATTATGCTATATGGTTTGATTCGGAATTGCATGCCAGAATAGGACTAAGGATCTAGGAAGATGCCTTGTGTGCCTGATATATGATTCTGATAATTGCATGCTAGTTAGGGCTAAGGATCTAGGAGGATGCCTTATACGCCGGTTGTATGAGCTGCATGCTAGGACTGTTTATTCAGCAGTAGGATGGCCTGTATAGGTTATGCCTGGTTTGGTTACTCGATGCACGAATGCTGCTTGCTTTGTGCTATGGGGGTCCTGGCCATTTCCAACTAACTAAGGAGCGGATATGTAACAATATCTGCAAGTTAGTTAGGGGGAGATAATAGGGACTCCTAATGCAGCTGATGGTGGAGGGTAGGTCGGAGAGTGCCCTAGGGAAGCCTAGGATGAGGTCAGTGGAAAGGGTATCGGTAAAGGGACTTGGCGAAGTCGAAGCAATACTTGAGGAAAGTACAGGTAGATATGGAAGGTAGTATGGGCCCGTACTACTGAAAGCAGAGGACCCGTACTCGAATCAAGGAGGGCCTAGATGGAACCAAGGACCTTGGAGAGGGTGTTAGATCTCTCGAGTATATGTATGATCCTGACGTTTATGCGTGTATTTTCAGCATGGTGACCACACGACATGGAGCAGGAGGTTCCGGATCAGGATCAGGATCAGGATCAGGCTCGGGTGCAGGATCCGAGCAGGTTGATGACGGGTTGCGCGAGTTCATCGCGTCTGAGATCACGAGAGGCATCCTTGAGTCAACCCCTATCATCTTCGGGTCGATCAAGGAGGGGATTGTTGAGCTAATGGAGGATCGCCTCCGAGCATTCAGGAGTGATATGACGTCTAGCCAGGTGGGCACGCGCACACTGTCCTTCAAGGACTTTCGTGGGAGTGGTGCGTCAGATTTCCATGGGGTGAAAGACCCCATTGCTGCCCGGAGATGGATCGCATACATTGAGTCTGCGCAGCTGACGAGCTTCTGCCCGGAGGGGTCGAAGGTGAGGTATGCAACAGGTTGCTTGCGAGACAGGGCTCGAGATTGGTGGGAGTCTGTTAGTGACTCATTGGGAGCCTCGGCGGTTGAGGCTATGACCTGGTCGGACTTTGTGACCAGATTCAGGGCGGAGTTTGCGCCAGCTGTGGAGCTTCAGCGGCTGGCCAGGGAGTTCTTGGATATGAGACAGACTACGGAGACTGTGGCGGAGATCACCGCCAAGTTCCGGGAGAGGGCATTGCTGGTGCCCCAGCATGCGGGAGACGAGGATATGAGGAGGACCCGCTACCACGACATGCTACGAGATGACATTCGGGAGCATGTTAGTTTTTCGGCTTGCCCTACCTTGGATTCCATGGTTGCCAGGGCTAGGGAGAGGGAGATTGATCTGGAGCACATCCAGAAGAGGAAGGCGGTAGATGGGCTGACGAACGGGGCTTCGGGGAAAAAGCCCAAGGGATCTGATGGTAGGCCGAAAGGCCAGGCAGGACGGGACCGCTGTGGGAAATGCGGTCGGTCACACGAGGGGGCTTGTCGCACTGGGCCGGGTTCGGGCTGCTATAAGTGCGGCAAGGTTGGGCATTTTGGCAGGGATTGTACTGCCCCTGCCCCCGCAGTACAGACGACAGACCTGATTTGCTTCCACTGCAATCAGAGAGGCCACAAAAGGGCCAACTGCCCGAGATTGGCAGCAGCGCCAGCAGCGGCGCCGGTCTCAGGGACGCCGCGGGTTGCAGATGGCCGGAAGGTGAAGGCAGAGGCTCCAGTGGTGCGGAGCCGAGCGTTTCAGCTGACAGCCGAGGAGGCACGCGCTGCACCCGATGTGGTGACGGGTATGATTCTTTCCCTCGGATTTATTTTTATGATGTTTATGTTATTGATATGGGCTCTGTTTAGGATCGTTCCATGTGAACGGCATCCCGGTTTAGGTGTTGTTTGATTCGGGCGCTACCCGATCGTTTGTTTCTCTTGCGCTCAGCAAGAGGTTTTCTGAGTCTTCGGGTATGTTGGATTGCCCTCTAGAGGTAGAGATTGCAGACGACCGTTTGGTGCGAGCATCGACGGTGTTCCGAGATTGTGTGCTGAGATTATTCGAGGAGCGCTACCTGGTGGACCTGGTTCCCATACCTTTGCGGGGGAACAAGGTCATTATTGGCATGGATTGGTTGAGTCCCAATGGGGCAGTGATCGACTGCGCGCAGCAGTTGATACGGATCAGGACCCCAAGTGGGGGAGAGCTGGTGATTCAGGGCGAGAGGCCACAGCAAGGACCAGCTTTATGTTCAACAGCGAGAGCTAGGCGTTACCTTCAGCAGAGTTGTGCAGGTTATGTCGCCTATATTATGGATACCCGGGAGGCGGGTAGGATTACGGTGGACGATGTACCCGTGGTACGAGAGTTTGCGGACGTATTCCCCGAGGAGTTGCCTGGGATACCTCCGGAGCGACAGGTGGAGTTCAGGATCGACCTAGTCCCTGGTGCGGCTCCGATAGCCAAGGCACCGTATCGGTTGGCTCCTCCTGAGATGCAGGAGTTGTCTACACAGCTTCAGGAGCTGTTAGACAAGGGTTTCATTCGACCGAGCACTTCACCCTGGGGAGCCCCGATTCTGTTTGTGAAGAAGAAGGACGGGTCGCATCGGATGTGTATAGATTATCGGGAGCTGAATAAGGTAACGGTGAAGAACCGCTACCCACTCCCGAGGATTGATGACCTCTTTGACCAGCTACAGGGAGCATCTTGGTTCTCCAAGATTGATTTGCGTTCGGGGTATCATCAGATGAGGGTCAGAGAGGAGGATATGCAGAGGACTGCGTTTCAGACGCGTTATGGCCATTATGAGTTTGTAGTGATGCCATTCGGGCTCACCAATGCTCCTGCCGCATTCATGGACCTAATGAACCGCGTGTGTAGACCGATGTTAGACCGGTCGGTGATAGTATTTATTGATGATATCTTGGATTACTCCAAGACGCGAGAGCAGCATGAGGAGCATCTGCGAGAGGTTCTAGAGACCTTGATGAGGGAGAACCTGTATGCCAAGTTCTCCAAGTGTGAGTTCTGGTTGCGCGAGGTGCAGTTTCTTGGGCACCTTGTCAACCAGAATGGGATTTCGGTGGATCCGGCCAAGGTGGAGGCCGTGATGAGATGGGAGGTTCCGAAGTCTCCATCTGAGATTCGGAGTTTCCTGGGATTAGCTGGCTACTATCGGAGATTCATCCAGGATTTCTCCAAGATAGCATTACCCCTGACCAGGCTAACGAGGAAGGCTGTGGTCTTTCGTTGGGGGCCTGAGCAGCAGGCAGCGTTTGAGGCTTTGAGACAGAGATTGTGCGAAGCGCCAATCTTAGCCCTGCCAGAGGGCGTGGAGGATTTTGTAGTATACTGTGACGCGTCCATTTCAGGTTTGGGCGCGGTATTGATGCAGAGAGAGCACGTCATCGCCTACGCGTCGAGGCAGCTGAAGCCTCACGAGGCGAACTACCCGACGCATGATTTGGAGTTGGGGGCTGTTGTGTTCGCCCTCAAGATTTGGCGACATTACCTCTATGGGGTTCGTCGTACGATTTACACGGACCACAAGAGCTTGAGGTACCTCATGGATCAGCCGAATCTGAACATGAGGCAGCGTCGGTGGTTGGACGTGGTAAAGGATTATGACTGCGAGATGCTTTACCATCCGGGGAAGGCCAACGTGGTGGCCGACGCGCTTAGCCGCAAGGCGGCGCCGATCAGAGGTATCTGCATGCGGATGACAGTGGTGACTCCACTTTTGGAGCGGATTCGGGAGGCCCAACAGGAGGCCATGAAGGAGGAACATCGGAAGAGTGAGCGTATAGTGGGTCAGGTTTCCTCCTTCGATTATGATAGCCGAGGGTTATTGACCCTTCACCGTAGGGTGTGGATCCCTTATCATGGAGGCGTGCGCCAGGTCCTGATGGAGGAGGCGCACAAATCCCGATTTTCCATCCATCCCGGAGCGACGAAGATGTATAGGGATCTTCGTGCCGATTACTGGTGGCCCTGCATGAAGCGGGACGTGGCATGGTATGTGGAGCGGTGCTTAACCTGCAGGAAGGTCAAGGCCGAGCACTAGAGACCGCACGGCAAGATGCAGCCGTTGGATATCCCGCTGTGGAAATGGGAAGCCATCACGATGGATTTCATGACCAAGCTTCCCAGGACCGTGCGGGGAGTGGATTCGATTTGGGTCATCGTCGATCGATTGACCAAGAGCGCCCACTTTATCCCGATTCAGGAAGGCATCTCGGCCGAGAAATTGGCCGATATCTACATCAGAGAGGTGGTGGCGCGGCACGGAGTACCAGTTTCGGTGATTTCAGATAGGGATGTGCGATTCACTTCCAGGTTCTAGAAGAAGTTTCATGACGAGCTGGGTACTCGTCTGCATTTTAGCACCGCCTTTCACCCGCAGACGGATGGCCAGAGCGAGCGGACCATTCAGACTCTGGAGGACATGCTGCGGGCGTGTGTTTTAGACTTTGGAGGTAGCTGGGATACCTACCTTCCGTTGGCGGAATTCTCGTATAATAATAGCTATCATGCGAGTATCGACCGTCCTCCCTTCGAGATGTTGTATGGGAGGAAGTGCAGGACCCCGATATGTTGGGGCGAGGTTGGACAGAGAGTGATGAGGAGCACCGAAGTGGTGCTCGAGACGACCGAGAGGATTCAGCAGGCTCGGAGCAGGCTTCAGACTGCTCAGAGTCGGCAGAAAAGTTATGCCGACAAGCGTCGATCAGACCTGAAGTTCCAGGTCGGGGATATGGTTCTCCTGAAGGTGTCACCTTGGAAAGGTGTCATCTGATTCAGGAAGCGGGGAAAGTTAGGCCCCAGGTACATTGGTCCATTCAGGGTATTAGCCCGGGTGGGCAAAGTGGCGTATAGGTTGGATTTGCCGGCCGAGCTCAGACAGATATACAACACTTTCCATGTTTCGCAGCTGCGGAAGTGCCTGGTGGACGACACTGCAGTGGTGCCTTTGGAGGACATTCAGGTTGATGACAGCCTAAATTACATCGAGCGGCCTGTAGCGATCCTCGACCGGAAGTCGAAGGATCTGAGGAACAAGAGAGTGGAACTCGTGAAGGTGCAATGGCAGCACCGGAAGGGGTCGGAGTGGACTTGGGAGCCGATGGATGAGATGATGATGCATTACCCCGAGCTGTTTCAGGAGCAAGCAGCAGACTTCGAGGACGAAGTCTAAAATAAGTGGGGGAGATTTGTAGCACTTGGTTCTTGGTACGTATTCTTTTATTTAAATCTTTGAGTATTTCGCATGTTTGGCCTTGGACTCGGCGAGTCAAAGGCTCGACTCGCCGAGTAGGAGCGGGAAGGGGCACGGGGTTTAAGTCGCGGACTCGCCGAGTCGGGTCCCGGACTCGGCGAGTAGCCTCTGTCTGGACAAAAACCCTAATCTGAGGGTTTGCACCCTATTTAAACAACCTTATGCAGCCCCCATCGCCCCTTTATGCTTCCAGAAACCCCTCATATCAAACCCTAGCCGTTTTTGAGAAGATCTAAGACTTTTTGAGTGATTCTTGTGAGTTTTGACCTCAAGGAAGAAGGAAGAGCATAGAAGGATCAAGAGGGGACTGAAGGATTCGAGTTTGGTTCATCATTTGCAGTCTTTGGAAGGTATAAAGTCTGAACCTTGCTCATTCATTTGTTAGATCCCTCTTTGAGGTGATTTAGGGCTTTTATAAGCCATTTTTGGTGGCCAACCATGTTTGCAAACATGGTTGGGGGTTTGGGCTTCTGTATCATGTCGTTTTATGAGTCACAAGTCAGATCCAGGTTGCTTTTGCACCCAAGGAAGGCCCCATGCAACAAAAGAACCATTTTAGAGCTTTTTAAGCTCTAATGTCCCATGCATGCACGTAAAGTTTGTAACTTTACGTGCTAGATCGAGTCCAGGGGTTGGGATCTATCATTTGGTCAAGTGTTGTTCATCTGAAATCGAAGTTTTAGTGAGGGGATGAGACCGACTCGGCGAGTCCATTCTTGGACTCGGCGAGTCTAAGGGTTTTGCCCTTTCTGTTGAGGGTCAAAAGAACCCAGTTGAATGTGGAAAGGTTTTAAGGGGGTCCCAGGGAGTGACCCAACGTTCTGGACTAAGCCATTGTGCTGGAAGTTCATGGGACTCGGCGAATGCATGAACGGACTCGGCGAGTCCAAGGCAATCTCCTTAGAACTCGGCGAGTTGTTCATCAACTCGGCGAGTTGAGGACAGATCTGGTTCATCAGATAAAGGCCAACTCGACGAGTTGTTCATCAACTTGGCGAGTCGGATGAGTTTTCATGGGGCGTTCGAATGAGAGAAGAACTCGTCGAGTTGACGGCCCAACTCGACGAGTAGGGTCACGGATGAGGACGAGTAGAGAGTGAGGGACTCGGCGAGTTGACGGCCCAACTTGGCGAGTCGGGTCAACTAGAAGTTGACTTTGACTTTGACTTGACTTGGTTGGGGGTAAATGGTCATTTTGTTGGATTAATGTCTAAGTCCATAACTATAATTGGTAAGACTTGACCCGACCCGGCATGGTCCATTTGGGTTGCATGACATCATGCATTTGGATAGACTATAATGAGAGAAATAACACTTAACGTTGGTTAATATATTATATGCTCTAATATATTAATAAGGTTATTTAATTAGTATTGATCAAGAATTAATTTGGAATTAATTAAGTGATGAAAAGGAGACTAATTAAATATATGGGTTGATTGTGTAAATCATTCATTCTTATATATGTGGGCTTGTGATCCAAGATTCCTTATGTTGGACTAAGTCCATGGGGTGACCCATGGATACTCCATGGAGGTTAAAATCCATGGAGCATAAGGAATGGGTAAAGTTATGAGTTACATGGTGTAACCCTAATAGCCACCATATAAAAGAATCCCATGGCTCAAGAAATCGGGCACTAATGTGTGAATATGAGGGCTAGACGATTTCAAGGAGTGTTCCATTTCTCTCAAGTCATTCCATGTGCATTTGGTGTTGTGTGAACCATTTGAGGTGTCACACTTGGGGCACTAGGCACTCAAGCTTCATGGAGACAAGCTACATCAAACAAAGGTATGTATTCTATCCATTTGATTACCCAAGTATCAAGTATTGTATGCTAGATAGGGTAATACCTTGAAAGTTCATAATTGCATGTATAATAGAGAAAACATAGATCCAAGCTATTTAGGGTTGCATGTACACTTAGGAGTGTTAGAATGCTCAAAACCCATCACATTTTACCCTAAGTATAGAGATCAGTTTCTAACTGAGTGTTTATGGGGTTTGTAGCCGGAGGATTTCCGGAGCAGCAGCGGACGGAGGTTTCCCGCACAGATTATCAGCAGCCACTTGTACGAGGTGAGTTACCTTCCAGTAGGGGTGGGTCTACGGCCACAATGCCGGCCCACCAATGAGGAGTATTTAGAAGATGATTGTCTTTGTGATAATTATCTTGGTTTGGTTATGAGTTATATCTGTATGATATGTTACGTGCATGATAAGGATAGTTTCCCTGATAGTGGTCCTTAGGACCGAGGGGTAGGTCAGTACCCGGATATGCCTGACTGTATACTTATATCTTGTATTGTATGTTAGTGGTTGGGGGTGGAATAGTCCCCAGTTACCGGTTGAAAGATACCGATGAATGATTACCGGTTGAAAGATACCGATGAATGGTTACCGGTTGAAAGATACTGATGATATTGTATGGTATGTGGTATGATGGGGGAACTCACTAAGCTTTGTGCTTACGGTTTCAGTTTTGGTTTCAGGTACCTCTTCGTCTAAGGGGAAGGAGCCGGCGGCGTAGCATGACATCACACACACACATGATTTTCCGCATGGTGTTCTCTGGGATTGTACTCTGATATGACATTTGTTTATGTTGTGGGTTTCAAACATGATACTTGGTTTTTTTGAGATGACGTGTTTATACAATATTTTCTAATAAATGTTTTATGAATTAATTAATCAAAAATGAAATTTTTGGGCTTGAATTTTGGGATGTTACAGTTATCAAGGACGTGTCTCCAACTTTAGACTAACAATTTGTATGTAATAATACTGATAATCCTGTTTAAGATTTGTATGAATCCTTTATAAAATAACACATTTTACGTTATGATTCACGAATTCGTTGCTTTAGTTTTGAAAACTGTTTCTACGAGTTGATTCCTTAATCGTTTGGTAAAACTGTTTTCTGTGTTAAAAGCATTCTAAACATATATTTATCTTAAGCTAAATAGTATATTTTGAGCACAAGTTTCCTTGTACTTTTGCTTGTATTCCCCCCCCCCCCCTGAAAACATGGAAAATTTGGAAAAGCGTAGGGGTATGAACTCACAGTTCGAAAGATTTGAGCGTAAGGTCGGTGTGGATGCTGAGTGTCAACTGATGTTTCGTACGCAGGTGGATCCTATTAACATATGGTAACACATATATGTATTAGATGAGGACCCAACACTATTTGTTATGGAAGGAAACCACCTTAGGGACTAGGAAACACTTGAAACTAAGTGTTAGAATCACACGAGATTGAAAATGGGGAGTTTGCGGCCGTAATCAGGAGTTTACGGTCCATGAGTTTGCGGCCCAAGTGTTTGCGGTCCATGGGTTTAAGGCCTGTGGGTTTACGGCCCATGAGTTTACGGCTGTAAACACTTGGTGAGAGGTATGATTTTTGGTGTTCCAGGGTCCTTTCTAGCCTCTTGGAAATGTTCTAAGCCTTATGCACGGCTCAAAGTAGGGTTTAAAGGCCAATAATCGACCAAAAATGGAGTTTACGGCCATTGAAGGGTGTACGACCGTAAACCCATTTCGTGTTCATGATTTTGGGTCGATTTTTAGGTGAAAACAAGTGATTCATAGTAGATAACAAGCATAGGGAGTAGTTACTTACTGTAAGAGGCTTGGAATGAGGTTTTTAGCCACCAATAACTAGTGTTTGTTCTTGGTGTTCTTGGTGAGAGAGAAAATCTAGAAAAAAATGAAATTTATGAGATGAAACATGGATTCATCACTAGAAAAGGGGTTGAAACACAATAGAAGTGAAGAATCACTTACATTTTGAAGATCCTTGAGCAAATCTTGAAAATTGTAGAGAGAGAGTAGAGAGAGAAAGCTTATGAGATGTGTTTAGTGTGAAATGAAGGCTACTCATCCCTTATATAGGGGTGAGTTTTCGGCCAAGGGGTGGGGTGGGGGTGTACGGCCGTAAACTCGAGTTTGCGTCCGTACAATCCTCTCGAAGCGGTGTTTGGCCCGGATGCTCTGCTTTGACTTAGAAAACCTCATTTTTGAACCCAAAAATTGATTGTACTGAGTTCAAAATATTTAATTAGACCCAAGATAATGCTGACAAAAGCAGAAATAAATTCCGAATTGATTTATTTTTAATAGTTTGGATGAAAGAAATTTCGGGTTGTCACATCATCCCCCCCCCCCCCTTAGAGGGAATTTCGTCCCGAAATTCGAACATAGAATACAAATCATGAATTAGGAAAGAGATGCAGATACTTCTGTTTCATCTGATCTTCGCGCTCCCTAGTGAATTCAGGCCCCCGCTTGGCATTCCAGCGAACCTTTACTATCGGGATGCGACTTTGTTTCGTTCGTTTGATTTCTCTATCCATGATTTCGACCGGTTCTTCCACAAAGTTTAGGTTCTCGTTGGTTTCAATCTCATCGAGAGGGACCACCAGGGTTTCGTCGGATAAGCATTTCTTAAGATTCGAAACGTGGAAGACAGGATGAATGTTGTTAAGTTCTCGGGGTAGACGAAGTTTGTAGGCTACGGGACCGATCCTAGCGAGGATCTCGAAGGGTCCTATGTATCTTGGATTTAGCTTTCCATGCTTTCCAAAGCGTATCATGCCTTTCCAGGGTGAGACCTTTAGCAGGACACGGTCTCCAATCTGGAACTCCAAGGGTTTTCGTCGTTTATCGGCGTCGCTCTTTTGTCGGTCTCGTGAGGCTTTCAATCGTTCCCTGATTTGTATGATCTTTTCTGTGGTTTCACGGATGATTTCTGGACCAGTGAGAGTGCTGTCAAGGACTTGCCCCTTAGCTAATTGCGTGTCGCCCACCTCAGCCCAGCACAGAGGGGATCTGCACTTGCGGCCATAGAGGGCTTCGAATGGCGCAACCTTGATGCTGGTATGGTAACTGTTTTATGTAGGAAAACTCGACCAAGGGAAAATGGGTGTCCCACGACTTACCGAAGTCGATGACACATGCTCTCAACATATCTTCTAAAGTCTGGATGGTTCTCTCACTCTGCCCATCTGTCTGAGGATGGTAAGTTGTGCTCATATCCAGCTTAGTTCCAAGAGCTTTCTGCAGGGACTTCCAAAATCTCGAGGTGAACCTGCTATCTCGATCGGAGATAATGGACACTGGCACACCGTGCAGTCGGACTATCTCTTGGATATAGATTCGTGTGAGTCTCTCCATTTTGAAGTTTTCCTTGATCGGCAGGAAGTGGGCGGATTTAATCAGTCGGTCGACTATTACCCAGATGGTGTCGTACCCACTCTGAGATTTGGGTAATTTGGTAATAAAATCCATAGTAATCCTTTCCCACTTCCACTCAGGTATATCCGGCTGGTGGAGTTGACCTGAGGGCTTCTGATATTCGACCTTCACCTTGGCGCAAGTCAGGCACTTGCCCACGAAGGTAGCGATCTCTGCTTTCATGTTTGGCCACCAATACAATTTCTTGAGATCGAGGTACATCTTGTCCGAACCTGGATGAACGGAGTATCTAGTATTATGAGCTTCGTTCATGACAACCTCTCTGTAACCACCAAACTTTGGGGTCCAGATCCGGTCCATGAAATAATAGACTCCATCTCCCTTGATCTCTAGGTTCTTATCCATTCCTTTCAAGGCTTCATCCGTCACGTTCTCTGGTTTTAGGGCTTCCAGCTGAGTCTCTCTGATTTGTGCGGATAAGTGGGAATGGATAGTCATAGTTAGTGCTTTCGCATTGCGACCTGTGTACTCTTTTCGGCTAAGAGCATCTGCCACCACATTGGCCTTGCCGGGATGGTAGCGTATTTCGCACTCGATATCGCTGAGTAGCTCAACCCATCGTCATTGTCTCATGTTCAATTCCTTCTGGTCGAAAATATGCTGCAGGCTTTTATGGTCGGTGAAGATAGTGCACTTGGTTCCGTAGAGATAATGTCTCCATATCTTCAATGCGAAGACCACTGCTCCCAATTCCAGGTCGTGCGTTGTGTAGTTGACTTTGTGTGCTTTCAGCTGTCTCGAGGCATAAGCAATAACTTTTCCTCGCTGCATGAGCACACAGCCTAAGCCCTGACTGGATGCATCACAGTAGACAACGAAGTCCTCCGTCCCTTCGGGCGGAGACAAGATAGGTGCGCTGCATAGGGCCCGCTTCAACGTTTGGAACGCAGTATCTTGCTTTTCACTCCAACAGAAAGGTACGCCTTTCTGAGTCAGAGTGGTTAAGGGTTTGGCAATTCTAGAGAAATTCTGGATTAATCTGCGATAATAGCCAATGAGACCCAAGAATTGACGAATTTCTGTGGGCGTCTTCAGTGCTGACCAGCTCTCTATCGCTTTGATTTTTGAGGGATCCACATGTATGCCTTCCTCGCTTACCACGTGACCTAGGAAGGTTACTTTTCGAATCCAGAATTCGCACTTGGAGAATTTCGCGTAAAGCTTCTCCGCCCTTAGAGTTTCCAGCACTAATCTCAAGTGCTGTTTGTGATCTTCCTCGCTTCTAGAATAGACAAGTATATCGTCGATGAACACGATGACGAACTTGTCCAGGAAAGGACGGCACATCCGATTCATCAGGTCCATGAATAGTGTCGCTGCGTTGGTTTGACCGAAGGGCATTACTACAAATTTGTAGTGACCATACCGAGTCTGAAATGTTGTCTTAGGAACATCACTCTCATGGACTCGCAGCTGATGGTACCCTGATCTTAGGTCTATTTTGGAGAAGTAGCTGGCTCCTTGAAGTTGATCGAAGAGATCATCGATTCGAGGAAGAGGGTAATGGTTTTTGACAGTGAGCTTGTTCAGTTCTCGATAATCATTACACATCCGAAAGGATCCATCCTTCTTTTTCACGAACAAGATCGGGGCTCCCCAGGGTGAGGAACTTGGTCTTATGAATCCTTTGCTGAGCAGCTCATTGAGATGACTGGATAACTCCTGCATTTCTGCTGGCGCTAAGCGGTATGGGGATTTAGCTACGGGGGTAGCTCCGGGGATTAAGTCGATGCGAAACTCAACTTGGTGCTCGTGAGGAATTCCCGAAAGCTCTTCGGGAAAGACATCAGGAAAGTTTCAGACTTCGGGGATGCTCTCGAGGTCTTTAACTTCCTGTTTCTCATTTATGACGTGGGCTAGGAATGCATAACACTCCTTTGGTAGAAGTTTTTGGGCTTTGATGCACGAGATGATGCAGAGTTTCGAGCTGAGTTTATCGCCATAAATCATGAGGGTTTCATCAAAAGGAAGATTGAGACGGATAGCTTTTTCGTAACAAAGGATATCAGCACGATTGGGGCTCAACCAATCCATGCCGATGATGATATCGAAGCTTTTTATGGAAACTGGCATAAGATCGATCGGAAAAGAATGATCGTTTAGGGTAAGGGTACAGCCTACGAATATGTCGTTAGTGCTCTCTTTCTCACCGTTAGCCATCTCGACGGTAAATGTTTCGGTTAGCGTTTGGGGTTTATGTTTGAGAAGATGTTTGAATGCATGGCTAACAACACTTCTCTCCGCACCAGAATCGAAAAGAATGCATGCATAAGAGTTGTTGAGAAGTAACGTACCCGTAACAACGGTAGGGTCAGCAACTACCTCCTCTTGCCCCATCGCTAACACTCTCCCTGTGTTGCCAGTTATGGTTTCCTTGGGGCAGTTTCTCTTATAGTGTCTGACCTCACCACAGCCATAACAGGCTTGACCGACACCTGCTCCAGATGCCTGATTGGTTGATTGGACTGGTGCCTTACAAGCTCGAGTTGTGTGCCCCTTTTTGCCACAGCTGGTGCAAAGCATTTCACGGCATGGGCCGGGATTATGATGGTAACTGCACTTGTCGCACCGAGGAAAGGAACCAACATATCTACTGGTAGGTACTTGAGTTGTAGAAGCAGCGGCAGGAGTAGTAGCAGCGTGGACTGCCACAGTTTGTTGTTTCTTGGAGGGCTCCCGAGAGGGCTGGCCCTTGTGCTTGTTCCAAAATCTCTTTTTCCCACTACACTCCTTCTGTGGTTCAGAAACAGCTATCAACTCATCAAGATCGACTCCATGATCGATTAGAGTCTGTGCCAGACACTTGGCGCTATCAAATGTAGCTGGCCGAGCAGCCAATACATTTCCTTTGGTTGGTTGTGTCAGTCCCCAAATGTATCTCTCAATCTTTTTTCTTTCCGGGGTGACCATACCCGGGAAAAGAAGTGCTAGGTCTTCAAACCTAGAAGTGTAAGCAGTGATGTCAGAACCCTTCATCTTTAGGTTCCAGAGTTCGTGCTCCAGTTTCTGCATTTCGCCTCGTGGGCAGTACTCAGGTA
Source organism: Lactuca virosa (assembly GCF_052849685.1). Taxonomy (NCBI): domain Eukaryota; kingdom Viridiplantae; phylum Streptophyta; class Magnoliopsida; order Asterales; family Asteraceae; genus Lactuca; species Lactuca virosa. The sequence goes on along the minus strand of NC_136433.1, from coordinate 359,951,300 downwards.
GCATGAGCTCCTTCAAGCTCTCCCAACCCATAGCATTTGCTATTGGCAGGGTTAAAGATTTGACCCGACCATTCCACCAGGTCAATGCTCTGTTGGTGAAAGTGCAAGCGGCGAATTTCACCTTGTTGGCTTCAGAACATGAACAAATTTCAAAAATGGACTCGATCTTATCGAACTATCGAGTCAGGGCAATAACACCTCCATTGTCGTCGAAAGATGTGGGTTTTGCGTTCGTGAAATCTTTATAGGAGCACTCTCTCGCACCCCGAAACCGGCGGCGGAAACGTTCCGGGGCGGAGGACGTCATACGTAATATCACAACCATTGAACATAGTAATCATAGTAAGCACAACCATTACATTACATAAGAAAAGTTACATTCGTTTGAGAGTGGAGAAATACATAGTTTATATACATCAGTATATCAAAAGTAAAGACGAGACTTCTATACACTCCGTCTTCTCCAAAAGTAACGGGATACCTGTCTAACGAGAACCTGAGAATACAAGCAGTTTTAAAATATCAGCATAAAGCTGGTGAGTTCATAAGCATGTTTTGTAAGGTAAACCGGTTATTTAATCTTGTGATAAATAATTCATTTCCTTTAATAAAGATTGTTGTTATATCTAAAACCATTGTTACTGAGTTATGAATTACATAAGCATGTTTTCCCAGAAAATCCCATATTTTCTAACATGTAAGTTGGTTTCCATAGAATGAGAAAAACCTTGACTAATCATCAATAAGTTAAGAAAACCATAAGTTAGGATCCTGGAATTTCCCTCCAGTACGAAAGTAGGTAGTTTTAATACATAAAACTATAAATGAAAGAAAGAAATCCGTGAATAGAGTTAGTTAATTTAGTACGTATTGTGAGTCGTATAACCATACTGATTTGACCCGTGACCTCCTTGACGTTTTTCAGGCGTCGATCGATTTTCAAAATTTGTCACCCCAGGCGTGCCCGCCTAACTGTAGCTAGCAGTTTAGGTGTGGGATTGTCAGTCCGGAATAGATCTATCCACAAATTTCACGTTCTCCCTCCAGGAGACTCTGGTTATACTTCCGGAGAGGATTTACTGGTAACCCGAAGGGTATATCGAAGATAAGTCTCACAAGTTAGTATTAACTAAATCACGGGATAACTGGTCGTCATCAAATTTCGAAATCGTTTGGAACAAAGTAGAGTATAAATAATTACATACAAAGTAATTATTTAGCATGATACTCTAGGTTTAACATGGATAAACTAAATCAGACATAGTTTATGTATATTGACTTTGCATGAAATCTGAATCCGTAAAACAAGTAATAAAGATCCCAAATTATTCCCATAATAATTTGAATGGTTTGAGAAGTTTTCACGCTGTTCTAAAAACTATGTAATTATATTTAGAAAACGTCCCTTATGCTCTGCATGTTACAAAAGGGATACATTATCTAAAGTTTGACAGAAAATCGTATAATTACATCAGTTTTTAAGTTACAAAAACCTTTATGATTTGCTTGTATTCCCCCCCTGAAAAACATGAAAAACTCGGAAAAGTGTAGGGGTATGAACTCACCAGACGAGAAATGTGCCGGATAGGAAGCTAAGTGTCAATTTAGGGCTTGAACACGCGCGAGGATCCTATGTAACATGAGGAGATACATAATTGTATCTAATTAGACATTGAACTACTAATTAAGTAAGATAATACACCCGAGGCGCGAAAACACTTTATTTCAAGTGCTTGGAATGATCCGGGTTGCATCTAAGGAGTGTTGGGCCTTGATATGGAGTTTACTCTTCAAGTGTAAGCCCTTAGGGGTGTTTACGGTCCAAAGACCATATCCCCCATGAGTTTACGGCCGTAAACTCATGGGAATGGTGCATTTGGGTGTTTCAAGGTCTCATGCTTCACAAGGAAGGGTTCTAGGGTTGATTCAAGGGCTTAGGAAGTGTTTGGGGCTTGGAATGGACCCTTTATGGAGTTTACGGTTTCTGAACCACTCCTTGGGGAGTTTACGGTCGTAAACACATGGGTTTACGACTGTAAACTCATGTGTGTCCATTTTTCATGTGTTTTGGTGGTTGTAGGTCATGCATGCAAAGTTCTAGACTCAAATGTAAGCCATACAAGGTGTTAAGGGCACTTAAACACCCTTTGGAGGTGTTTACGGTTTTGGGAGACCTTCCCAAACCGTAAACTCATGTTTACACTTCTCAAGCCATGTTTTAGGGTTCTAAGATCATTCAAGCAAGCTTCTAGGTCATTAGTCAAGCATTGGAAAGGTTTTTGGGGCATCAAAACCCCTTTTTAGGGTGTTTACGGTTCATGAATGTGCATGGACCGTAAACTCATGTCTAGTCCCATAAAGACATGATTTTGGTGTTCTAAGTTCATGAATGCAAGTTTCTAAGCCATAGCTAAACATTAGAAGATGTTTGAAAGGGTTTTGGGGCTTCAAAACCCCCTTATGGGAGTTTACGATTTTGGAAGGTGTTCCCAAACCGTAAACACAAGTTTTTAGGGTTTTTGAGAGTTTAACCCATAGATTTGCATGCATGTTAAGTTAAACAACAAGCTAGGAAGGATTACTTACGATTTTGGAGCTTGAATGAGGTGATTCTTGATCAAAACCCGATTTTTAGAGAGAGAGTAGAGAGAGAAAGTTCCAAGGTGGGTGAAAAGGTTCAAATGGAGTCCACTCAACCCTTATATGGGTCTGAGTCCACGGTTAGGTGGGGACACACCCAATCCCGACATTAAACGGAGTTTAAGATTTTACCCGATTAAATGACCGTAACCCGACTTAGTCGTAAATTAGAATTTTTTCCAAAGGATTATCGAGGGTATTATATGTGATTTTATTGGTTTCCTACACGTAGGAAATTATGACAATAACCCTAGATGAATTATTTAACTTAAAAGTTAACGGACAATTTTAATAATAAAATAATTTTTATTAACGGAAAGGGTTACAGTGACGGAATAAAATTTCGGGTTGTCACATCATCCCCCCGTTAGAGGGAATTTCGTCCCGAAATTTAGAATTAAGATACAAATCATGGATTTGGAAAGAGATGCGGATATTTCTGTTTCATCGAGTCTTCACGCTCCCAAGTGAATTCGGGTCCCCGCTTGGCTTTGTTTCGTTCGTTTGATTTCTCGATCCATGATTTCGATTGGTTCTTCCACAAAGTTCAGACTTTCGTTGATCTTGATCTCATCAAGAGGGATCACAAGGGTCTCATCGGAAAGACACTTTTTAAGATTAGAGACGTGGAAGACAGGATGGATATTGCTAAGTTCATGAGGTAATCGAAGTTTGTAGGCTACGGGACCGATCCTAGCGAGGATCTCGAAGGGTCCTATGTATCTTGGATTCAGCTTTCCATGTTTTCCGAAGCGTATCATGACTTTCTAGGGTGAGACTTTCAACAGGACACGGTCTCCAACCTGGAATTCCAAGGGTTTTCGTCGTTTATCGGCGTAGCTCTTTTGTCTATCTCGGGAGGCCTTAAGTCGTTCTTGGATTTGTACGATTCTTTCGGTGGTTTCGCGGATGATTTCTGGACCAGTGAGAGTGCTGTCAGGGACTTGTCCCTTGACCAGCTGCGTGTCGCCCACCTCAGCCCATCACAGAGGGGATCTGCACTTGTGGCCATAGAGGGCTTCGAAAGGCGCAGCCTTGATGCTGGTATGGTAGCTGTTGTTATAAGAAAATTCAACCAAAGGAAGATGAGTGTCCCACGAGTATAGTTTCTTGAGATCCAGGTACATCTTATCCGAACCTGGGTGTATGGAGTATTTAGTATTGTGAGCTTCATTCATGATAACCTCCCTGAAACCTCCGAACTTCGGGGTCCAGATTCAGTCCATGAAACAATAGACTCCGTCGCTTCTGATCTGAAGATTCTTATCCATTCCTCTCAGGGCTTCGCCTGGCATGATCTCTGGTCTTAAGGCTTCCAACTGAGCCTCTTTGATTTGCGCAGATAAATGGGAATGGATAGTCATAGTCAGTGCCTTCACTCTACGACCTGAGTACTCTTTCCGGCTGAGGGCATCTGCCACCACATTGGCCTTGCCGGGATGGTAGCAGATTTCACACTCGTAGTCGTTGAGTAGTTCCACCCATCGCCGTTGTCTCATGTTCAGCTCCTTCTGGTCGAGGATGTGCTGTAGACTTTTATGGTCAGTGAAGATAGTGCACTTAGTTCCGTAGAGATAATGTCTCCATATTTTCAATGCGAAGACCACTGCTCCCAATTCTAGGTCGTGCGTCGTGTAGTTGACTTCGTGTACTTTCAGCTGTCTCGAGGCATAAGCAATGAATTTTCCCCGTTGCATGAACACACAACCTAGGCCCTGATTAGATGCATCACAGTAAACAACGAAGTCTTCTGTCCCTTCGGGCAGAGACAATATAGGTGCGCTGCATAGGGCCCGCTTCAATGTTTGGAACGCAGTGTCTTGCTTTTCACTCCAACAAAAGGGTACGCCTTTCTGAGTTAGAGTGGTTAAGGGTTTGGCAATTCTGGAGAAATTTTGGATAAATCTGCGATAGTAGCCAGCGAGACCCAAGAATTGATGGATTTCTGTGGGCGTCTTCGGTGCTAACCAGTTCTCTATCGCTTTGATTTTGGAGGGATCCACGTGTATGCCTTCCTCGCTTACTACGTGACCTAGGAAAGTTACTCTTCGGATCCAGAATTCACATTTGGAGAATTTCGCGTACAACTTCTCCGTCCTTAAGGTTTCCAGTACTGATTTCAAGTGTTGTTTGTGATCTTCCTTGTTTTTGGAATAGACAAGTATATCGTCAATGAATACGATGACGAACTTGTCCAGGAAAGGACGGCACACCCGATTCATCAGGTCCATGAATACTGCCGGTGCGTTGGTTAGGCCGAAGGGCATAACTACGAACTCGTAGTGAACATATCGAGTTCGAAAGGCTGTTTTAGGAACATCACCCTCATGGACTCGTAGCTGATGGTACCCTGATCTTAAATCTATTTTCGAGAAGTAGCTGGCTCCTTGAAGTTGATCGAAAAGGTCGTCTATCCGAGGAAGAGGATAACGGTTTTTGATTGTGAGCTTATTCAGCTCCCGATAATCGATACACATTCGAAAGGATCCATCCTTCTTTTTCACAAACAAGATCGGGGCTCCCCAGGGTGAGGAACTCGGTCTGATGAATCCTTTGATGAGCAGCTTGTTGAGCTGACTAGATAACTCTTGCATTTCTGCTGGTGCTAATCGGTAGGGAGATTTGGCTACGGGGGTAGCTCCGGGGACTAAGTCGATACGAAACTCGACTTGGCGTTCAGGAGGGATTCCTGGGAGGTCTTCTGGAAAAACATCGGGAAAGTTGCAGACTTCGGGGATGCTCTCGAGGTCATTAACTTCTTGCTTCTCGTTAATGACGTGGGCTAGGAATGCATAACACTCTTTCCGCAGGAGTTTCTGGGCTTTGATGCACGAAATGATGCGAAGGTTTGAACTGAGTTTATCACTGTAGATTACAAGAGTTTCGTCGAGGGAAAGATTGAGACGTATAGCCTTTTCGAAACAAAGGATATCAGCACGATTGGGGCTCAACCAATCCATGCCGATGATGACATCAAAGCTTTTTATGGAGACTGGCATCAGGTCAATGGGAAATGAATGGTCGTTTAAGGTAAGGGTACAACCTACGTATATCTCGTTAGTGCTCTCTTTCTCACCGTTAGCCATCTCGACGGTAAACTTTTCGGTTAATGGTTGAGGATTATGTTTAAGAAGACGTTTGAATGAATGGCTAACAAAACTACGTTCCGCACCAGAATCGAAAAGGATGCATGCATAAGAGTTGTCGAGAAGGAACGTACCCGTGACAACGGTGGGGTCGGCGACTGCCTCCTCTTGTTCCATAGATAGAACTCTCCCGGTGTTGTTGGTTGTTGCTGCTTTGGGGCAGTTTCTCTTGAAATGTCCAATCTCCCCACAGTTGTAGCAGGCTCGACCAACACCTGCTCCAGAGGCCTGAGTAGTTTGTTGGACTGGGTTTCTGCAGTCTCGAGTCAGATGGCCCTTTTTACCACAATTGTTGCAGAGCTTTTCACGACAAGGTCCAGAAGTACGATGGTGGTAACTGCACTTGTCGCACCAGGGGAGGGTACCAGTGTATCCACTGGTAGGAGCTTGAGTTGTAGGAGCGGCGGTAGGAGTTGTAGCAGCATGAACTGCCACAGTTTGTTGTTTCTTCGAGGATCCTTGCGAACCTTGACCCTTTCGTTTGTTCCAGAATTTCTTTTTATTTTCACCACTCCCTTTAGCCGGTTCAGGAACGGTGGCCACTTCCTCGAGATCGTCACCATGATCAATCAGAGTTTTCGCCAAACATTTAGCGCTGTCGAAGGTGTCTGGCTTTGCAGCCAAAACATTTCCCTTGGTTGGCTGGGTCAGCCCCCAAATGAATCGTTCAATCTTTTTGCTTTCGGGGGAGATCATTCCCGGACAAAGGAGTGCTAGGTCTTCAAACCTAGAAGTGTAGGAAGCAATGTCGGAACCCTTCATCCTTAGGGTCCAGAGTTCGTGTTCGAGTTTCTGCATCTTGCCCCATGGGCAGTACTGGGCTATCATAAGTTCCTTTAGGCTTTCCCAACCCATAGCATTTGCCACCGGTAGGGTTAAGGACTTGACCCGGCCGTTCCACCAGGTTAATGATTTATTGACGAAAGTGTAAGCGGCAAATTTCACTTTGTTGGCCTCCGAACAGGCAGACATTTCAAATATGGACTCAATCTTTTCGAACCATTGAGTCAGGAAAATAACACTTCCTGTGCCGTCAAAAGTTGTGGGTTTTGCGTTCATGAAGTCCTTATAAGTGCATTCTTTCTGGCGTTCCTGACCGCCTTCCTGGATTTGGGGATGCATACCATGTCCCTGACCACCAGATCCACCAGGATTCATTTGTGACATTGCGGCAGCCACTGCGGCAGTAACAGCTGCCTGGAATATGACAGGATCAAACTGAGGAGGCGGTGGTGGTGGTGGAGTGTCGTCGTTTCTCCTGATAGGTCTTTTTCGGGGAGGCATCTTGTTCTAAAACAATCAGGAAGAAGAGGATGGTAAGTCCTCTGGATAGAATTAAGAGATATGAAACAAGGGATATCTCATTATGGCAGTTAGAGTGTTCTACAAAGCGATAGAACAGGAAAAGTTACTAAAGCAAGTAAACTATCGCTAAGGAAGGAATGAGTAGCAACACTTGGGATGAACTTCTACAATGCATTCGGTTTTGACTAAAATACTCCTATAGTATTTTGAGTTGGATAGATATTAGGTAAGTTTTAGGCCTGTTGTAACACCAAAGTCACTCCCAAGCACATGTTGGTCATGTCTCGAATAAATATAGTTGATCAGGCTATATTGACCCTAGACATGATTACATAACTACCCAGGTTTAACCGCAGTGTTCAACATCCAAAATACTTTTGTTTTGTTCTGCTTAAGGCACGGTTCCTGGGATACGGTTATACTTGTATACTTTTGTAAAAATATTTATATTTTGAAAATATACTTTTAGTTTAGAGCACTTAGGCCCCTTAGTGTTTATAGTTGTATACCATGTAAGGTTCGGTATACTTAGTTCACTATAAACAATAGCTCTGATACCAATCTGTCGCACCCCGAAACCGGCGGCGGAAACGTTCCGGGGCGGAGGACGTCATACGTAATATCACAACCATTGAACATAGTAATCATAGTAAGCACAACCATTACATTACATAAGAAAAGTTACATTCGTTTGAGAGTGGAGAAATACATAGTTTATATACATCAGTATATCGAAAGTAAAGACGAGACTTCTATACACTCCGTCTTCTCCAAAAGTAACGGGATACCTGTCTAACGAGAACCTGGGAATACAAGCAGTTTTAAAATATCAGTATAAAGCTGGTGAGTTCATAAGCATGTTTTGTAAGGTAAACCGGTTATTTAATCTTGTGATAAATAATTCATTTCCTTTAATAAAGATTGTTGTTATATCGAAAACCATTGTTACTGAGTTATGAATTACATAAGCATGTTTTCCCAGAAAATCCCATATTTTCTAACATGTAAGTTGGTTTCCATAGAATGAGAAAAACCTTGACTAATCATCAATAAGTTAAGAAAACCATAAGTTAGGATCCTGGAATTTCCCTCCAGTACGAAAGTAGGTAGTTTTAATACATAAAACTATAAATGAAAGAAAGAAATCCGTGAATAGAGTTAGTTAATTTAGTACGTATTGTGAGTCGTATAACCATACTGATTTGACCCGTGACCTACTTGACGTTTTTCAGGCGTCGATCGATTTTCAAAATTTGTCACCCCAGGCGTGCCCGCCTAACTGTAGCTAGCAGTTTAGGTGTGGGATTGTCAGTCCCGAATAGATCTATCCACAAATTCCACGTTCTCCCTCCAGGAGACTCTGGTTATACTTCCGGAGAGGATTTACTGGTAACCCGAAGGGTATATCGAAGATAAGTCTCACAAGTTAGTATTAACTAAATCACGGGATAACTGGTCGTCATCAAATTTCAAAATCGTTTGGAACAAAGTAGAGTATAAATAATTACATACAAAGTAATTATTTAGCATGATACTCTAGGTTTAACATGGATAAACTAAATCAGACATAGTTTATGTATATTGACTTTGCATGAAATCTGAATCCGTAAAACAAGTAATAAAGATCCCAAATTATTCCCATAATAATCTGAATAATTTGAGAAGTTTTCACGCTGTTCTGAAAACTATGTAATTATATTTAGAAAACGTCCCTTATGCTCTGCATGTTACAAAAGGGATACATTATCTAAAGTTTGACAGAAAATCGTATAATTACATCAGTTTTTAAGTTACAAAAACCTTTATGATTTGCTTGTATTCCCCCCCTGAAAAACATGAAAAACTCGGAAAAGTGTAGGGGTATGAACTCACCAGACGAGAAATGTGCCGGATAGGATGCTAAGTGTCAATTTAGGGCTTGAACACGCGCGAGGATCCTATGTAACATGAGGAGATACATAATTGTATCTAATTAGACATTGAACTACTAATTAAGTAAGATAATACACCCGAGGTGCGAAAACACTTTATTTCAAGTGTTAGGAATGATCCGGGTTGCATCTAAGGAGTGTTGGGCCTTGATATGGAGTTTACTCTTCAAGTGTAAGCCCTTAGGGGTGTTTACGGTCCAAAGACCATATCCCCCATGAGTTTACGGCCGTAAACTCATGGGAATGGTGCATTTGGGTGTTTCAAGGTCTCATGCTTCACAAGGAAGGGTTCTAGGGTTGATTCAAGGGCTTAGGAAGTGTTTGGGGCTTGGAATGGACCCTTTATGGAGTTTACGGTTTCTGAACCACTCCTTGGGGAGTTTACGGTCGTAAACACATGGGTTTACGACTGTAAACTCATGTGTGTCCATTTTTCATGTGTTTTGGTGGTTGTAGGTCATGCATGCAAAGTTCTAGACTCAAATGTAAGCCATACAAGGTGTTAAGGGCACTTAAACACCCTTTGGAGGTGTTTACGGTTTTGGGAGACCTTCCCAAACCGTAAACTCATGTTTACACTTCTCAAGCCATGTTTTAGGGTTCTAAGATCATTCAAGCAAGCTTCTAGGTCATTAGTCAAGCATTGGAAAGGTTTTTGGGGCATCAAAACCCATTTTTAGGGTGTTTACGGTTCATGAATGTTCATGGACCGTAAACTCATGTCTAGTCCCATAAAGACATGATTTTGGTGTTCTAAGTTCATGCATGCAAGTTTCTAAGCCATAGCTAAACATTAGAAGAGGTTTGAAAGGGTTTTGGGGCTTCAAAACCCCCTTATGGGAGTTTACGGTTTTGGAAGGTGTTCCCAAACCGTAAACACAAGTTTTTGGGGTTTTTGAGAGTTTAACCCATAGATTTGCATGCATGTTAAGTTAAACAACAAGCTAGGAAGGATTACTTACGATTTTGGAGCTTGAATGAGGTGATTCTTGATCAAAACCCGATTTTTAGAGAGAGAGTAGAGAGAGAAAGTTCCAAGGTGGGTGAAAAGGTTCAAATGGAGTCCACTCAACCCTTATATGGGGTTGAGTCCACGGTTAGGTGGGGACACACCCAATCCCGACATTAAACGGAGTTTAAGAGTTTACCCGATTAAATGACCGTAACCCGACTTAGTCGTAAATTAGAAATTTTTCCAAAGGATTATCGAGGGTATTATATGTGATTTTATTGGTTTCCTACATGTAGGAAATTATGACAATAACCCTAGATGAATTATTTAACTTAAAAGTTAACGGACAATTTTAATAATAAAATAAATTTTATTAACGGAAAGGGTTACAGTGACGGAATAAAATTTCGGGTTGTCACACACTCCTTCTGGTGTCCCTGACTACCTTCATGAATTTGGGGATGAGTACCACCTCCCGGCCCCCCAGATCCACCAGGATGTATCTGTGACATCGCGGCAGCCACAGTAGCATTAACAGCTGCCTGAAACATAGCGGGATCGAACTGAGGAGGTGGAGGAGCTGGATCTGTTGGAGGATTGTTGTTCTTTCTGTTGGGTCTTTTCTTTGGAGGCATCTTGTACTATAGCAGGAAGAAGAAAATGATAAGCCCCTCATACTTTTGAATCAAGAGATATGAAACAAGGTATATCTCTATATGATAGATAAAGTGTTCTACCAAGCGATAATTAAGAAAGGATCACTAACGCAAGTGAAACTATCGCTAAGAAAGACTGAGTAGTAACACTTGGAACGAGTTTCTACAGTGTATTTGACTCTGGGTAAAATACTCCTATAGTATTTTAAGTTGCCTGTTTTGTTCTATCGACGTTTTGTTGTATTGATACTTGGTAAGTTTTAGGCCTGCTGCAACACCACAGTCACTCCCAAGCACATGTTGGTCATGTCTCGAATGAATATAGTTGATCAGGCTATATTGACCCTAGACATGACTACATAACTTCCCAGGTTTAACCGCAGTGTTCAACATCCAAATACTTTTGTTTTGTTCTACTCATGATACTGTTTCTGGTATGTAGGTATACTTGTATACTTTTTGTAAAAATACTTATATTTTAAAAGTATACTTTTAGTTCAGAGCACTTCAGCCCTTAGTGTTTATAGTTGTATACCATGTAAGGTTCGGTATACTTAGTTCACTATAAACAATAGCTCTGATACCAATCTATCACACCCTCGAACTGTCAGAAATAACAGCGAAAACGTTCGGAGGCGAGTGACGTCATGCGTAGTATCGCAACAATTGTATCATAGTAAGCAAAGTAAACACAACCATTACATTACAATATGATTATTTACATCTGTTTGAAAATATAGTTTGTACATAAGAGTATATGACAAAAGTAAAAGACGTGACTCCAAATGCTCCGTCTTCTCCAAAAGTTGGCAAGAGTACCTGTCTATTGTTGCCCTAAGAATACAAGCAGTTTGAAAGAGTATCAGCATAAAGCTGGTTAGTTCATAAGTATTTAGTTCTGGTGAAAATGTTTCTTTGTTCCTTTGAAAAGTGTTTCCCAAGAAAATCCTATATTTTCTTATGAAATATGTTTGATTATCCATTAGTTATTTGTTAAACAGTCCGTTTGTGAAAGGTTGAGTTATCCCGAGAAAATCCTATATTTTCCCTAAAAGTTGATAGTTGGTTATCTGTTCTTGTCTGAAGTGTACAAGTATCTACCATACTTGTATCGTTAGACGTAGCTTTCATGAAAAACCTTGTTTGTTCCCTGTGAGGTGTATTAGCCTTATTACATAAATAAGACTAATAAGAAAGTGGTGAACTAATCCTAAGGGTGTTATTAATACCCTCTAGTAATCGAATCGATTATTACTTTGAGGTTAGTTCACTTGTTTCATTATTACAAATGCAAGTTACTGTTATCTAGGTTGTGAGTGTCATAACCGTACTTAAACTTGATATGGCACGTAACGGGGCAAGTATCCTTTTATGACTTTGTCACCACAGGCATGTGTGCCTAACTGTAGCTAGCAGTTTAGGTGCGGGATAGTCAGTCCTGTATAGATCTAAACACAACAGTCACGCTCTCCCTACAAGAGATTCTGGTTACAAGTGCTAGTCCTACACTCTCGAATTCGGTGGGAGTGTTATCAAGGACGTGTCTCCAACTTTAGACTAACAATTTGTATGTAATAATACTGATAATCCTGTTTAAGATTTGTATGAATCCTTTATAAAATAACACATTTTACGTTATGATTCACGAATTCGTTGCTTTAGTTTTGAAAACTGTTTCTACGAGTTAATCCCTTCATCGTTTGGTAAAACTGTTTTATGTGTTAAAAGCATTCTAAACATATATTTATCTTAAGCAAAATAGTATATTTTGAGCACAAGTTTCCTTGTACTTTTGCTTGTATTCCCCCCTGAAAACATGGAAAATTCGGAAAAGCGTAGGGGTATGAACTCACAGTTTGAAAGATTCGAGCGTAAGGTCGGTGTGGATGCTGAGTGTCAACTGATGTTTCGTACGCAGGTGGATCCGATTAACATATGGTAACACATATATGTATTAGATGAGGACACAACACTATTTGTTATGGAAGGAAACCACCTTAGGGACTAGGAAACACTTGAAACTAAGTGTTAGAATCACACGAGATTGAAAATGGTTTGCGGCCATAATCAGGAGTTTACGGTCCATGAGTTTGCGACCCAAGTGTTTGCGGTCCATGGGTTTACGGCCTGTGGGTTTACGGCCCATGAGTTTACGGCCGTAAACACTTGGTGAGAGGTATGATTTTTGGTGTTCCAGGGTCCTTTCTAGCCTCTTGGAAATGTTCTAAGCCTTATGCACGGCTTAAAGTAGGGTTTAAAGGCCAATAATCGACCAAAAATGGAGTTTACGGCCATTGAAGGGTGTACGGCCGTAAACCCATTTCGTGTTCATGATTTTGGGTCGATTTTCAGGTGAAAACAAGTGATTCCTAGTAGATAACAAGCATAAGGAGTAGTTACTTACTGTAAGAGGCTTGGTATGAGGTTTTTAGCCACCAAGAACTAGTGTGTGTTCTTGGTGTTCTTGGTGAGAGAGAAAATCTAGAAAAAGATGAAATTTATGAGATGAAACATGGATTCATCACTAGAAAAGGGGTTGAAACACAATAGAAGTGAAGAATCACTTACATTTTGAAGATCCTTGAGCAAATCTCGAAAAGTGTAGAGAGAGAGAGAGTAGAGAGAGAAAGCTTATGAGATGTGTAAAGTGTGAAATGAAGGCCACTCATCCCTTATATAGGGGTGAGTTTTCGGCCAAGGGGTGGGGTGGGGGTGTACGGCCGTAAACTCGAGTTTGCGGCCGTACACTCCTCTCGAAGGGGTGTTTGGCCCGGATGCTGTGCTTTGACTTAGAAAACCTCATTTTTGAACCCAAAAATTGATTGTACTGAGTTCACCATATTTAATTAGACCCGAGATAATGGTGACAAAAGCAGAAATAAATTCCGAATTGATTTATTTTTAACAGTTTGGACGAAAGAAATTTCGGGTTGTCACACCCGAAGCCAGAAAAAAACGCCTCAAACTACGTAAAATACATTTGGTATTATATGGATCCCAAGAAGATAACAATAAAAAATCATCAACATAAAAGCAATGAGAGATTTGGATGTCACTAATAGAGATTCCCCGAAAAATGTTCACTTGCTGAGCTTTAAGAAGGGCGACATGAAACCCCTCCATTTCCAAAATAAAAAGAAACGGAGACAAAGGATCTCCTTGTCTCAATCCACTATAAATTTGAAACTCATCAGTAGGAGAACCATTCACTGAACCGAATCCCTAGCCGTACTCAAAAGATCCCGTATCCAGGAACACCATATAGCACCAAATCCCATAATATGCATGATCTCCAAAAGATACTCCCAAGACAAAGAATCATACGCCTTCTCAAAATCTACTTTAAAAATCATAAGAGGATTATTCAAAGCCTTACTCCAAGCAACCACCTCATTCAATAGAAAAAAGGCCATTCAAAATTTGTCTACCTTTAACAAAAGCAGACAGCTCCAAACTAACAACAGAACCAATAACCTCTACCAACCTATTAACTAACAACTTACGAATAATTTTGTATTGGAAACCATTAAGAGTAATAGGTCTAAAATCTCTAATGAACTTCGGGTCCCGCACCTTAGGGATGACAGAGAAAAAGGAAGCATTGCAACCCTTAGGGATAGAAGAATGAGAATGAAAATTGTGTACAAACGCCACCACATCCAAAGAAATAAGATCCGAATAACGCTTAATGATACCAAAGGAAAAACCATATGGACCAGGAGCCTTATCAGAACCACAATCCCAAACTTCCCTTTTAATCTCCTCGTTAGAGAAAGGAGCCTGGAGAAAATGAACCTGATCCTCCGAAAGGGTATGAAAAAGAGCAAGGTCTGTGGAAGGACCAGTCCCTCTCTTCTTAGAAAAGAGAGTTTTGTAAAAGTTATGAAATTCATTTTTAACCCTCCCTAGTTCATCAATCCAAGCTCCATCAACCATAACACCATTAATAGCTAATTGACGCCTTTTTCTATTTATAGATCTGCGAAAAAGGCTGAGTTCTCATCCCCCTCAATACCCCACTGAACTTTCGCCTTCTGAGCTAGGTCCACTCTCGAGAGATGATCTAAATCAGCCAACTCCTTCAAAAACGAAACTCTCTGTTCTCGAAGGTTAGCACTACCATCACCCGCCTTAAGAATAGCATCAATCGATTCGATCTTCTCTTGTAACAATTTTCCTTTACCATCCATACCAATCCGAATAGAAGTGTACCAAACCCTAAGATTAGATTTAAGAAGTTGGAATTTCTTCTTAAAAATAACCCAAGGGTTAAGTAATCCCTCACAATCGAGAGCCGTAGACCAAGACTTCTGAACCACTTCATCAAGACCGTCATGGCTAAACCAAGAATGAAAAAACCGAACAGGCTTAGAGCCATAATCAACAGAATGTTCCAACAAAAGAATAGGCTGATGATCTGGGATTTTCTTCTCCAAAACCAACCCTAAGAGATGAGGAAAAAACGACAAAAGACCCTCAGAAAACAGAAAACGGTCCAATTTGCTAAACTTAGAACCCCACTTATCACTCTAAGTATAGCGAGGACCACCCAATACAATATAGAATAAATTCGCCTCCTCAATAAAACTAAATAAAAATCCTAGCAGAATCAGGATGAAATTGAGACCCGATACGTTCCGACTTATCATGAACTTTATTAAAATCTCCCATCAAAACGTACTCCCCAGAACAAGAATTCATCAACTGAACAGTCTCTCTCCAAAGTTGTCTTTTACATTCATTCCCTTGCGGAGCATAAACTAAAACGAACACCACCTCCACTCCAGAAGAAACCCAAACCCCCTCCACTGCAACAAACCAATCAAAAGAAATCGCCCGTTTTTACTAAACCGATTCTGATCCCACATGACAAGAATAAACCCCCCCCAAGCTCCACGAGAAGGAGAATAAGCATAAGAAAATGAAACATTACCCCAAAAAGAATGAACCACCAACAAATCAATAAGCTCCATCTTCGTTTCTTGGATAACTAAAAAATTTATTTTAAATTAATGACATAACGATTTCACCCAAACTCGCTTATCAAAGCACCCCGCTCCTTGAATATTTAGAGACAAACAATTCATAATTTAATTTTTTTTATTCCCCTCTCCTTCAACAACACTTTGAACTTGTTCCAAACAGCCATCCATGATAAAAACCAATTTTCTGACCTGTTTCCATCGTTCTTTTTATTTCCTCCACCGTAGAATTTTCACTATAAGGGCAATTTGAACTCAAGTCATAATTACCATAAAATCTGTCAGGAAAACCTGGGGGATGTGACAAAGAATCCTTCGAGGCTTCAACCCCCGACATCCGAGCATATCCCCCCAAAAAACCAATCGGACCAGCCTCCGATGCATTATTCAGGCGAGTAGCGATGGGAGGATTCACCGGGACCTACACCAAATTCTTCTCTGCAGAAGATAACAAAGACAAAATGTTAAAGAATAAGTTCTTTAGCGGGGCTCCAATAGTGTGCACGGATGTTCGTATATGTATATTAGCTATAATTTCGTAAATATATAGTAATTATTGTATAATATATGTTTGAGAAAAACAAACGGAAAAAAAACGACGTCTTGTGTTCGAAAACTCGAAAATTAAAACATTTCCGTTGGAAATCTGTTGGTAACTACCGACGGATTAGTGACGGAATATCATTAGACGTCGCTAATCCGTAGGTAATTTTCGACGGATTTCCGACGAAGCAGTTCTAATTTCCGACTTTACCATACATTGTTTTTCCGATTTATTTTTCTCACACATATATAATACATCAATAACTACACATTTGATAAATTATAGGTAATATACACATACGTACATCTGTGTACACCTTCGGGACCAACGTTTCAATTCTAATTTTACAAGTTTTCGAGAACTAAAAATGGTTTTTATCGCTTTATCTTCCTCACACCTTTATTATACATCATTACTATATTTTATTGTTATTTATTATTATTATTATTATTATTATTCTTATTATTATTATTATTATTTATTAATACCAATAACTAGATAAATAGTAATTAATAATAACAATTACCTTTTTTCGTTAAAAAAGTAAATAATTGTTTATTTACTAATAATAATAGTTATGCTTAATAGTAGTTAATAATAATTATTATATTCTCTTAATTAAAAAAATAAATAATATTTAATTACTAATAATATTAAAAGTAACTAAACTATTTTTATATACTAATACTAAACAAAAAGTGGATTTATTTGATTGATAATTAAAATATTTTAATGAGTAAATTACACGAATGATCCCTGTGGTTTGGGATAATTTGTATGTTTCGTCCCTAAATTATTTTTTTTTAACTCGGAAGGTCCATACTGTTTGTTTTTGTTGTGCTCTTAGTCTCTGTCTTACCTAAAAAGACTATTTTGCCTTTGATTTTTTAATTTATTTAAATAAAAACACTCGCAACCCCATTTCCACATTACCTTACCTTACCTTACATACCCTACATTATTTAAATAAATTAAAAAATCCAGGGCAAAATAGTATTTTTAGGTAAGACAGGAACCAAGCGCGCAACAAAAACAAATTGTAGGGACCTTCCGAGTTAAAAAAAATAAGTTAGGGACCAAATGTGCAAATTACCTGTAACGCTCTGTTCCGAATCGATTTCTAGTCTGAGGCTGTGGCCCGAAGATCGGTCATTTGGGTGCGGGTGATGTATTAGAAGTGATCCGGGTGTCCAGTTTGTGTTTTGAGGCCTAGGGGTATTTCGGTAAAGTGGCAGTTTGGGCTTTTGTGGAAAATGAACTTTTGTTCGAAAGGTCTTAAGGAAGGTATAAGTTGATAGAAGTGTAGGGCTTCTCTTCACTGTCCGTGGATATAAGGATCGTCAGAATCGGGTTTATAACGAAGAAGTTATGGCCTTCGGAAGTTTCTTGGTTTTCAGGCTTAGCCAAGTACGCGGGGCGTACACAAAGCGTACGCGGTGCGTACCTTGGAGTACGCTGGGCGTACTGAACAGGATGGTCGCGAAGGTTCCCAGGAGTACGCTGGGCGTACTCCAGTCAGATCAGAACCCTATTTTAGGGTCTTGGACCCTATTTAAGCCCCTTATCTCATAAGCTAACCCTAATATCTTCAGCCTCCACCCCTCTAAACCCTATAAATCATCATATATCATCCATGGTGGCATTTTGAGCTTATGGAGTCCATTGTTGGGGTGTTTAATCCATTTTCAAGAAGATGGAGTTTGATGCAAATATGGGAATCAAGGAGGAGCTTATGGATCTGGCTTTTAGGACTCATTCTCAGCTTGATGAATGTATAAAGCTTTGAACTTGATCATTCATCTCTTAGATCTACCATTTTTGGGTTTTGGTTCCTTTTTGGTCCCAAGGATGAAGCTTTATGGTTCAAATTCGATTCTTAGACTTTGGGTTGCCACCCTCGATGCTATTTGAGTCCCTAAGACATCAGTTGCCATCTTGAAGGTCTTAATGGGTCCATACATGAGTTAGGGTCACTTTTATGGAAGTAGAATGCCATTTTTGGAGTTTGGGATTGTTTGGGGCATGCAAAGTCACCAAGTCAGTGACTTTATGGGTTTAGATGTTAAGTATAGCTCAGATCTGTGTTTTGGACTGGTGAGATTAAGTATTAAGCACTTAATGAGGTTTGTGCATGAGCTGTTTGTATGCTGGGCGTACTATGTAGTACGCTGCGCGTACAATCCATTTGCCCAGTACGCTAAGCGTATAGAGGAGGTACGCTGGGCGTATGCTCTTAGGAGGACTTGGGCGTTAGTGGACTTCAGACCTTTGGGCCCTAATGGTTTTGGGCCTGGATCTGCGGTTTGTTGGGCCTGAATGTATTTTGGGCCGATATTGGAATAGTTGGGCCTGTTGTGCCTTGTGGCCCAATATAGAAATGGACTTCACATTTGTGGGCCTCGGTTTGGGCCCATTCTTAGATTAGGTTGTTGTAGGCCTTAGTGGACCAATTGGGGACAGGGTTATTGATTAAGGAGAATATTGGGCTTTAGGATAAGGCCCATTAGAAAGGTCCGGGCCCAATTTGGAAAATTGGGCCATTGATGGTTTTATGGACATTATAGTGTTGGGCTTTTGTTTTGGGTGTGGGCCTTAGTTTTGGATCTTACTGGGGCAGGGGTAGAATGGTCATTTTACCCCATGCATGGATTAAGGATTATGGTATGGGACCTAATTGCTAATTAGGTATGTTGATTGGTACTGATAGCTCGGGAAGTGGACAGGGCAGCAGCTAAGGATTTCTTTCAGGAAGCTTCTACATTCGAGGTGAGTCTTCTCACCATACCAATGGCTCTAAGGCACCACGGCCGACCCATTTTATGTTATGTGGTACACTAGCTGTAGTAGAGATATGTGGTATGATAGTTAGCTTTATGCTAAGTGGTATGCTAGTGATTATGTGATATTTGCATGGCATTCCTAGGTAAAGACCATGTGGGGGAGCCCATGACATTCTAAGGTAAAGACCATGTGGGGGAGCCCGTGGCATGATGGTAGAAGACCTGGGGGGAGCCCACGACATCCTTATATGTTTATGTATGTGTTATGTAGTATGATAGATACTTCTGTGATATATGATATGCTAGTTGATTATGTATGTTATTGCATGGAAGACCCCGGGGGGAGCCCGTGGCAGTTGGATATAAAACCATGTGGGGGGAGCTCATGGCATTCCTTGGTAAAGACCATGGGGGAGCCCATGGCATGAAGGCATAAGACCCTGGAGGGAGCCCACGACATCCTTATATGTTGGTATGCATGACTTATGTGGTAGAGATAGCTTGTATAGCTAATATGATATGTGGTATGTGGTAGAGATAGCTTTTATAGCTAATATGATATGTGTTATGTGGATTGTGTGTGGGGTACGCTCCTGGGGGACCTACTAAGCTTTGTGCTTACGGTTTATAGTTTTGGTTTCAGGTATCATCGATTTGGAAAAGGAGGGCTCGGATTGATCGCAGTGCACACACCTATGATTTCCGCAATGAATGATTTTGGGATAAACTCTGATAAATGTTTTACTTAATGATGATTTAAGATGTTTGAAATAAATGGTATCAATGTTTTAGCTATATTAAAAATGAATTTTTTACCCTTGATTTTTGGGTCGTTACATTACCCCAAACCATAGGGACCATTCATGTAATTTACTCTATTTTAATTATAAAAGTTAATAGTTAATTACTATTATTAATAATAATTGAGTTATTTTTATAATAACATTAATCAAAAAGTTTACTTATTTCCTAAAACAACATTTACGTTGATATTTATAATTTTCATAATAATTATAAGTAATAACAAAATTACTTATACTATATTAATTAGTAAATTGGATTATTAGCTATATATATATATATATATATATATATATATATATATATATATATATATATATATATATATATATATATATATATATATATAGAAAGAATTACACAATTAATAACACTACTAATAATAATAATTGAAATATTTTTAGAATATTAGTATAAAAAAAGTTGATTTATTTTCTAAAAAACAATTTGATCGGAAATCCGTCGGTGATTACCGACGGAATACTAACGGATGGCCCAAGTCTAGTATTTCGTTTACATTCCGTCGGTAATCACCCACAGTTTTGCGACAAAATTTATTTTGGTCGCTATTTTGTCAATATTCCGTCACTAAAATTAGTGTTTTTATGTTTGTCATAATTCCGTCGGAATTCCGTCACTAATTTCCGACGGAAAAATTCCATCACTAATTTCCGTAGGGATTCACCCAATTTTCTAGTAGTGATTTTTTTTCAAACGTTATTTTAAAAATATCAATAATTTCCTAAATATTAATTAAATATTGATCAATTCTAAATTTTACTTTTTAATTAATAAATATGTTTTTGTTTTGTGAAATATTTTATATAGCATCTTATAATTTTTTTTATTGTTTTTAAGCATATACAATATTTTTAAAGTAAATAATATCTAACAATAAAATTAAATAAATTGAATATGTAACAATAAGTATGGAGGGTCTATTAAAAAATTAAAAAGAAAATATTATTTAGCAAATAAAAAAAACATAATTGTCTTAAAATTATTACAATGTTTTAATACATTTAATTAGAAGTTTATAAAATTAAAATTTTTTTAATACAATTTTTAAACTATTATTTAACAAAAGTATTTTAAAAAGTTATAAAAAAATATTAAATTGTCATACAAAATCTGTGAAACACTTTAAAAATGTTGTAAAAGAAAGTTAGAAATAACAACATGAAAGTTATAATTTTTTTTATAAAAATGTAAAAAAGAAAAAGTTAAAAACTTTTATGAAAAATTTAGAACATTTTTAAAATATTTGGTTTAAAAGCACTTGTATTAAAATATATATACGTATAAGAAAAATTAAAAAAAAATTATAAACAAAGTTTAAAACATTGTATTAAAAAACATATAGGAAAAAAATATCATATTACAATTGTCATTTATTATAACATATTACCATTGTCATTTATTATAACAGGTGACAATTGTAATATGTGAAAAAATTTAACAAGTTAAATGGTTAAATATATAAAAAAATAAAGTTGCCTAAACGTGAACAAAACGAAAATGTAATTATCTTCGCAGGTCATTTCCCCATTTTATGGTATTCTGGAATTTCCTTTACATTTTTTTTGCCATCCTTACAATAACTGTGACTTATTTACCATGAAGTTGAAGTACAATAATTTAAAAAACCGAGAATATTTGTTACGTTTGAATTATAGTTATAAAGTCGTTATCATTTGAAAATGCAACTTCTTCTGTATTATTTTGGGCAATATAATTACGGGAATAGTCACAGAATTGACCAAAAGTATGGCATACGGTATTAAATAAAAAACAATTTTCATATTTATTATATTTTAAATCAATTATCCATTTTGCAAAATAAGTCTTCAAATAATTGTCAAATTTGTAAAACTAATTTTTTATTTTTTTACAATATCAAGATTCATATAACATTTTGCCGATGGTTGTTCTACGAAACCAAGGCATATTTGACTATATTTGACTGTCGTTTAATTTATTCTTGCGTAGAAGTAGTTTTCCATAAAAGTAGTTTTCTTTAAGGGAAACTCCATAAATAACTCTATATTTTTGTTTAATAATGTATTTAGCTTTTATATGTTTTTCATTAAGTTAAGTCTACAAAACAAAAATTATAGTATTCATTTTAACCATTTTACCCATTTTATCCGGTCAATAGGTCATTCCATTTTCTTTTATAATTTTGATATATATTAAAATTTTTGTTACAAATTTGGTCTAAAATTTATATTTTTTGCCGAAATTTTAAAATTTTGTTAAAATTCATCATATTTATATATTTTTACAATTTTTTTTTCAAAATTTTCTTTCGAATATGTTTTATTTCTTTATAAAATCGTATTTATATAAAATAACATTTTTTAATATAAAAAATTTTCTTTTTTTTATATGAAAACCGTTTTTTAAAATAATTTTGTATGCAAAATACCTATTTATAAAAATATATGGACAAAATTGCAAAAAATGGTCCGTATGGTTGTCAAAATTATGTGTTTTTAGTCTAAAAAGATGTGGTGGTGCATTAGTGGTCAAATTTTGGATCTTATTAGTGATTTTGTTCCCTATACATTTTGGAATTACTTTTATACCCTTATAATTACTTTTTTCCATTTTTTTTAATTCTTACAATACTTAAATATTTTAAAGACATTTTAAAATTTATCCTCATCCTACCGTCCTCTCTTTCCTTTGCAACATTAATTTCAACCTCTCTTCTTCAAGGTTAATGGAATCAAAGCCCCACCCCCCATTTGAAAATGTCTGTCGGTCCGTCGCCCTACATCGCTAGAGCTGTCGACCTCTTTCCCAAACATGACCGGACCATTGCCACACACCGTCGTCGTAGATCTGAATCAGATGAGGATAAACCCTAACTGTTCTCCGTCGTCGTATTCACCTTTACCTCTGTCTACGCCACCAATAGGGCTTCAACAATCTTCACCAGAAGAATAGCGTCGCTAGGGTTTCAGTAATCTCCGACGATGACTATCCCCATCAGAGGGTGGGAGCTCAAGGAGATCTAAAAACGATGAAGAAGGTGGTGGTGGCGGCCAGAAACCCTCATCGCTGAAAGATAACGGACAACACCGATGAAAGAGGCTTGGGTAGGTGATGATGTTGGTGGGGTTTCTAATGTGGAAAATCCCATTTTTTCAGCTTTCCATGGCAGATCTCGTTTTTTCGATGGTGGTGCTATGATTTTCTTCAATGACAGGTGGTGGTGTTCGACATGTGCTAGTGTCCGACAGATGGTGGTGTCTGACAAGTGGAGGTGTCCGGCAGGCGGCGATGGTGGTCCGGCAGAGAGCGAGCAAGAGGGATCGAGAGAGAGAGATAAATGGGATAAATTTCTTTAAGAGTAAACTGTTAGTGGTGGTAGGTTAGAAGGAGGAGGGACGGAGCGGGTATGATTATTTTTGGTTTTTTAATTTAAATAAATAAAAATTAATTAAAAGAAATTAAAAAAGAATTATATAAGGTCAAATTCGTCATTTCAAGTTGGGAATGGACCAAAACCACAAAAAATGCCAACCATAGGAACTAAAATCACACAAGATATTCAAAATTGGACCACTGATGTGTTGGATTAGATGTCTAAGCCCATAACTATTATTGGTATGTACTCGACCCGAGAGTAGCATGGTCCATTTGGGTTGCACTTCACCAAAACAATTTGTATGGATAATCTTTTGAGAATATTAGTATATTTATGATTTATTAATATATTATAAGTTATAATATATTAATATGAAATCATAGTATTTAATTAGTATTGATCAAGAATTAATTTGGAATTAATTGTTGGATTAGTGTCTAAGTCTATAACTATAATTGGTATGTACTTGACCCGATTTGGCATGGTCCATCTGGGTTGCATGGCATCGGAACAATTGGATAGACAAAAATGAGAAAAAGGATACTTATGATTTATATTAATATATTATAATTTCTAATATATTAATATAGAATCATATTATTTAATTAGTATTGATCAAGAATTAATTTAGTGATAAAAAAGGAACTAATTAAATATGGACTCTTAAATATATAGAATGAGCCAAGTTCATTTTGGTTGGGCTAAGCTTTCATGAATAGTCTATGGAGTGTTTAACCCATGGATCCTATGGAAATGAAAGGTCGTGGGTATTAGGGTTTACATGAATGTAACCCTAATCCTCCACACTATATAAAGATATCCCTAGTTCATGAAATGGCACTAGTGCATACACAAAAGAGGGCAACGCCTATTTTCATAGAGTGAACCTAAGTATTCTTCTTCTCTAGTTATTCCAAGGATTTTTGGTTTTGTATGAACCATTTGAGGTGCAACACTTGGGGCACTAAGCTCTTAAAGTTTCAAGACTTCAAGCTCCATCAAAAGGTATGTCATCTAACTAGACTTTTGTAGTATAGTTGCTCCATTGTATGTTAGTTAGGATGAGAACCTTGGAAAAATCATATTTGCATGTATAATAGAGAAAACATAGATCCAAGGTTTATAGGGTTGCATGTACATCATAAGAGTGTTAGAATGCTCATAACCCATCAGTGGTATCAGAGTCTAGGCTTGTTTTCAATTATACTTGATGCTACATGTTTTTCCAAAGTTGAAATTCTGCATTTTTTGCATCTGACTGCTTACCAAGAAGTGGCAGTCTTTACCACGACGTGGTGATGCCCCTATATGCAGAATTTCGGGGTTTTGCTTGGTATTGATGATGATCATTACCCTAAACTGCTTTTTGAACCTTAAAACCTGTTTTTTGATGTGGTAATGATTATGGTAAACCAATTTCAAGGTTATTATCAAAATTTCAAGTTTTATATGTGTTTATATGATTCTTGAAATTGTTGATATGATTGTTCATACACTTATGAGTTTTGGTAGATCATAGGAATTATTTGCAAATTGGTTGTTAGTTAATTCTTGATCTAAATGTTTTTTTAATGGAGTCCATAATTTGTCCTCAAGTTATGGATTACCAAAAGTCATTTCTTTTAAAGATCCATTAAAAACTCATAGGTTACATAATTGAAGAGTCTTTCTCATAAATAGTTTTATGAACTCCATAACTTGTCCTCAAGTTATGGATGTTCAAGAGTCTCTTCATTAAAGTTTTAAAAACTTAATTAAACTCATAAGTTATGAAAATCCAAAAGTTTTTTTGAATTGTTCAAAACTTGCCCTCAAGTTTTGGAATTTGTAAAGTCTCATACACACTTTAATTCCAAACCCTAGAGTTTTAAAAGTTAAAATTCAACCCTTATACTTTATAGTATTATAAGTTAATACTATATATATATATATATATATATATATATATATATATGTGTGTGTGTGTGTGTGTAAGAGCAAGTCAGTCTTACCGTTAGTAGGCCTCATTCACGAAGCCGGTCTATAAGGGGGGTATAAGGTTGTTGCTTATAAAATGGCAGCTTAATGGGTATCCACTCTCGCCCACCGCTTCCTTGACTGGTGGAGGGTCATTAGCCGAACGGGTAGGACAAAGACTATAATTCTCGTTATAAGTATAATAATAAATATAAAGTAACTAAACCTTTTATAAATTCCCAATCTTAGTTACTTTAGGAAAAATGTGAATCTGGTGTTAATCCATGAAATTACACTTTGCACTCTGCGTAAGTCGTTAGTGGAGCGTGTGTGGTTAACCGGCACACTAACTTGGATTTAACAAGGTTGGCAAAGGGTGGCTTAAGCTTTATCATAGATCGGTGGAGCGCGTGTGGTTAACCGGCACATCGATTAGGTGATAAAAATTAAGAGTACCAAGTATATTTGAATGGTTATTCACACATTGTTTGTGATCCTCGGCATCCCAGTCACAAACTTGAGAGGGCACAATCGAGATTTAAACATGCCATTGAAAAGTTCAATGAATCTCAAAAGATCTAGGAGTTTCAAATCCAATTAAAACCTAATAATTTATTTCGTTTTTCATGGTGGAAATTCGGGAATCCTCATTCGCCTACCTTCAAATATTTTTTATCTTGGATTACGGCATCCCTCTTCCAAGTTATAAAATATTGTGTTGGGTCCTAGCCTTAATATTTCATATTGGGTGTTCTATTAAGGACTTAAATCAACTAACTTGAATTTCTCCCATTGTAGATGTCTGGTTCAGACAACTATGATCTTCCCAAATCTCTTGGAACAAGCTTTCCTAATGAAGATGATGTCTTGTGATTGGATCATGGAAATCATACTTCTCTTCCTCCACCTCCTCCAATTATTCTCCCTGACCCACAAGCTCGAAGAGTTGAAAAGTTCAAGATCACTCAAGCCCTGCTTGCAATGAAACATAAAGATGGAAGACCTGTGTGCACTCATGTCTTAGGAATGAAGTCACACATCAACAGGCTGAGAGTGTTGGGTGTCGATGTCCCAAGGAAGTTGGCTATTAACTGTCACACCCCAAAACCGGAACGGCGGAATCATTCTGGGGTGGAGGACGTCATGTTTAGCATCACGAGATATGTATATGGTAAGCAAGTAATGAACAACCATTTCATTTCGAAAGAAAGTGTTTACAATGCGTGTGTTCACAAAACATAGAATTCATAAACAAATAACAAAACAAGACTTGAAGCTATAATGCTTCATCTTCTGAATCCCCAGCACGAGCACTTGTCTAATAGTCTCCTGAGAATACAAGTTATTTGAAAGAGTTGATCAGCAATTAAGCTGGTGAGTTCATAAGATTTTAGTGATGTGAGTAAGTTGTAAAGTGTTGTTGTAAATGTATATGTAAAAATGGTGTAAGTTGTAAGTTTTGTTTTGAAAAGTTCGCCTGTCCCTCTAGAAAATCATATATTTCCTACTTTGAAGGAAGTTTAAGTAAAATGACACTACAACCCATTCTATGGGTACTAAGAGGGTACAAGTTATATAAGACTCAGAGTAAACAAACAATCAATTGTGCGCATCTGCCTCAAGCTCACAACCAAACGAGGAACAGAAATTAAGGCGGATAGCACACATTCCATTGGTTGTTAGATCATCGTCACATATAACCCTGGTGTAATCACTTGTTACTCATGGAGTTGATTGTAATGTTTCCTTTATATCTAATGAAGAAGTTCTTTAAGAAAACCCTTATTTCTTATAATAAAATAGTGACCACAGTGACTACTTTTATAATAGCTTAGTTTATACTGCTATATATAATCTAATATCGGATAGAAAGTTAATTGAGCGAATCTGCCCTAATTCCACAACCAAACGAGGAACAGAAATTAAGGCGGAAAGCACACATCCAACTACCTATTGGGTATTAGTTTTATACATAAACATGGTGTATAAACTAAGGTATTATAGAGTTACTCACCTAAGGTCTTTTAAATTGTACTGGTTTAATAAAATGGATTAAACCCTTTACCGGGAAGTTTCTAGTTTTGTATACCAAAAGTACTAAAAGTATGTTTTGTACTAGAAAAACTGTGCTTTGACTCTGTGTCCTATAACCTGACCCATACCTGGTACCCTTATGATGACTTAATGTATACTAAGCATACATATGTATAGAATCGGGTAGAAAATAGATTGGGTGAATTCGTTCCAAGCCCACAACCAAACAAGGAACAGGAAATGAAGCGGAGAGCACACATCCTATTACCTGTCGGACCCTATTAGTATATATATATCCTGTGGTGTATACATTAAGGAATCATAAGGCTAGAATTATGGTCCTATCTTTTAATCGTATCCTTCTACCAAGGCATCTTCTGTTATGTGCTAGACCCGACTGTTCCGTTTGTCGTTTGTAAGAATGTATATTTTCCCTAGTTTATAACTATCTTGACTCGTAAATAGTTTAAATTGGACTTTCAAGTGGTACCGTCACTTTATGAATGAAATGGGAAAAGTAAGTACACAGTTGTCGTTTATAATGACATGCGGATGTACTAATAACCTAAAAGCATATTTGTTTTATTACGGTTATAATGTGAAGGCTAGAACCCCTACTATACGCTCTCCCTGTCAAGAGATTAAGGGTACTAAACGCGACCTCTACAAATTCTTGCAAGCCGTGTAATTTACATTAAAGTATATGATCATGTATACCCAATATAACTATCACCTTTTGTTTAAAACAATGAGTTAGTGATTCATTGGTATAATTAGATCCTGTATGTGTTCTCATGCTATAGCAACCTAAGTTGTTTGTTTTGTACTGTATCTTGTACGTTCTCTCTGTATGGTATTGTTTGATTCTCTTCACTATATGTTCTGTATGGTATTGTTTGATTCATGTAAGAACTGACTCTTTATGTGCTTCATTGTACTAGAAGTAATGAATAACATTCTCCTAAACTATACCTATTATAGTTTACTAATGTTCTACTTGAACTGTTACTGGAAAGACTCGTTTATCTACTAATTTATGTTTGTACTTTAAAAACAGAGTTTTGTATAACTATAAAGTAACATAACTTTTAAAAGAGTTTTTGAAATGTTTTGACAACTTATAAATAACATAAATATCATTTTGAAAGATGTTTATAACAAACATTTACACAATTATCATTGTGTTCAACTTGTATTCCCCCCTTATAACATTTAAAACAGTTAAAAGATTCATTACGGGGTATGAACTCACCTGTAGTGAGTGGTTTGGATGAACGGATGGTATAGGATGCTAAGGGTCAAGTGAAGACTTGAATACACACAAGGATCCTAGTTAACATATAATAACACATATATGTATCCAATTAGTCATTTAACAACAAATTAATCAATTTAAGACACCCTAGGACATGGAAAACACCTTGATTCAAGTGTTATAAGTACTAAGGATTGCATCTAAGGGTTGTGGGGCCTTGCATTTGAGTTTAAAGTCCAAGGGTAAACCCTTTTGGAGTTTACGGTTTTGGGACCAACTCTCATGGAGTTTACGGTCGTAAACCCATGAGTTTACGGCCGTAAACCCATGGTACTTCTACCATTTTGTGTTTTGAAGTTTCATAAGCCATAAAGAAGCATCCTACTACAAGTCGAAGCCTTAGGATGTGATTGTGGCATCATTTCACCCCTTTATGGAGTTTACGGCCCATGGACCATTTCTCCATGTGTTTACGGCCGTAAACTCTAATGGTTCATGGTCTTTTTGATGTTTAAGGTCCTAAGCACTTCAAGGATGGGCTCTAGACTAGTATCCAAGGCTTGGTAAGGGACTAGGGCACACAATGGCCCTTTCATTAGGGTTTACGGTCCAAGAACATGTTTGGACCGTAAACACCGTTGATCTTGTGTTTCTTTGTGTTTTCTAGATGATTAAGAAGTGTAACAAGCCTTATAACAAGCCAAGGTAAGAGTACTTACTATATAGAAGCTTGTAAGGGTGTTAAAAGTCCAAGAACACTAGTGTGTGTTCTTGGTGAAACTAAGAACACTTGAAGATCTACACAAATGGAATGATTTCACAGATGGAATCATGTAAGATCACTAGATTAAGTAAGATATCAACTTATTAGGGCAAGAAACACTTACAAAGTTGAAGATCAAGAAGGAAAATCGGATGATACTTGAGAGGATCTTGAGTTCTAGTCTTGAAAAGGTGAAAAAGTGATAAAAATGACTAAGTGTCAGATTTATACTCCTTAGAGTTTACGGCCGTAAACTCCATGTTTAGGCCGTAAACTCAAAACTCTTGGAGTTTTGGGACTTTATTGTTGCACAATAAACCCTAGGGCATCCTCTCTCCAGTTATCTCTTGAAGTACTAACTTTAAAACACTCAAACTGATTCTAAAAAGCTTGAAAGTTAGCAGAAACAGTTCTGACTTCTATTGAAGTGAATGGTTGTACAGAATAGAAATTTTGGGTTGTCACATTAACTGGGTTCTTCAGTCACTTCTTGAGTCATATAGTGAGTTCATTAAAGACTAATATGTGACAGATCACGACATGACCCTAATAGACCTTTCTTATTTGCTTGTTGCTGCTGAATCAGCAATGATTTGGCGCAATGGTCAAGCAAATTTGATTGGAAGGTCTGCCTCTCAAGGTAACATTGGAAACACGGAAAAGTTTTCTCTTCCCAATGGAAAGGGATTGGCCATGGTCAAACCGGTTGACCAAATGGTAAAGAGAAAGACTAAGTCTGTGACAGTCCCATGTACCATTCCCAATGAGTCTGTATGTCTTTACTGTCAAGAGAAGGGACATTGGAAGCGAAGCTGCCCTAACTACCTGAAGTATCTAAGAGAAGGAAGAATCAAAAAGTTTGACTCTGCTTCAGGTAAGTCCACTATCTAGCTATGTTAAGTTTATTATTGTTGATTCTTAATACATGATGTAACTAGATTACATTTTGATGTATGGCTGGATCAAGCAAAGGGAAGGAAACTTAAAGGAAGAGTATGCTGAATCTGATCGCGCAGATGGATTTCAATCGCATGATTTGAAGATCGGATTTTTTAGCTGCTGCTTAGGAGTTATGATAGATTTCTAGGAAATATGTAATAGCATAGTTTTCATTTAAAGTTGCATTGTAAGGAAGACGTTTTTTGTGACAACCCGAAATTTTTTTGTTTTAGAAGCTCAGTCAGTCAACCCAAGTTAGTGTCAGACTCATTGGTAATGAGTTCTAGCCTTGATAATGGTCATTCTAAGGAGTTTTAAGCCTAGTACACTTAAGGAATAAGTGTTAGAATGAACCTTCTAGAGACACTGTACAACAAATCAAGCCTTAACCCCTTCATTTAGAGTTCACGACCACAACACTTGAGTTTACGGCCGTAAACTCAAGGTGGGCCGTAAAATCCCCCTTTTAGACTCATATCCTTCATATTCTTCATTATTCTCATTTCCAAGTCAAGAATGTCCCATTCTCTCTCAAGTATCATCCAACTTTTCATCTTAGATCTTCAAAAATGTGTAAGTGTTCTTTCTCTAGTTTGTTGTTAATCCTTCTTAACTAGCTTCATCCTCATGATTCATCCATGGAAATCATGTTTTCTTAGATCTTCAAGAAACACCAAGAACACCAAGAACACATACTAGTGTTCTTGGACCTTAATCACCATTTCAAGCCTCCATATCGTAAGTATTCCTTCATTATACTTCATATCTACTAGGAAGCCTTGAATCACACCCTTGAAAGATACATTTTCCCAAGAACATCTTGAGTTTACGGCCCAAGATCTTCCTTGGCCGTAAACTCAATGTTATAGCATGTATGGACCATAAACCCTTCTAGGTGTAAAGCTTGTGACCTAGAACCATTCATTGATGAGTATAAGACCTTAAACCGCACTCACTTCATAATGTCCATGAGTTTACGGCCGTAAGCTCCTTGATTGGCCGTAAAATCATCAAAAGCCTTCATTAAATTGGTCTTTCTCATCCTTGTGTAGATCAAAATTCCTTCAAGTTTCCCTAGCCTTCAAACACCCTCTTATGCATGTTTGACCATGAGTTTACGGCTGTAAACTCCCTTGGCCGTAAACCCATGGCTGTAAACACCATTTCTTGACCTTAAACATCCCTTAGTTGAATCACATGTGATTCAACACTTCATTCCAAGTGTTTCCTAGTCTCAGAAGGTGTTTCCTTTCATATAGTTGCTTATAAACACTATATTCATGCCAATATATGTCAATATATGTCATTGAGGACTTGTTGTGTCTCGGGACTTCATTCGTGGAACTTCTCATCCTTACATGTGTATTCGTTGAATCACCCACATCAAGTGAGTTCATACCCCGTAATGAATCTTTTAACTGTTTTAAATGCTTTTAAGGGGGGAATACAAGTTGAACACAATGATAATTGTTTAATTGTTTGTTATAAACATCTTTGAAAATGTTGCTTATGTCTTTTATAAGTGATCAAAACATTTCAAAAACTCTTTTAAAGTTATGTTACTTTATAGTTAATCAAACTCCGTTTTTAAAGTACAAGCATTACTTAGTAGTAAAATGTCACACCCCAAAACCGGAACGGCATAAATGTTCTGGGGTGGAGGACGTCATGTCAAGTATCACAACACATGCAGTATAGTAATCAAAGTACAACAACCATTGCATTAATAGTAATAGTTTGACATAGGTTACATTTAGCAACAACATCAAAAGTAGATATAAAGAGTAACATAAAATGCAGCTCGGTACAAGGCTGTCTTCACAAAAGCTCCCTGAGTGTACCTGTCTACTGACGACCTGAGAATACAAATTATTTTGAAAGAGAGTATTAGCATTTTAATGCTGGTGAGTTCATAAGTATTTTAATGACATTGATATAAATACATGTTTTTCCTCAAATAATCTCATTAGATGATGGTGATAAAAGTTTATAGCGTATTTGAATTCCTTCCCGAAAATCCTATATTTTCTATTAAAAGTAGTCTTCTACCAAGACCAGACTGTTTTGACTTTAAAGAAACGAGTTTATCTAATAAAAGCAGTCTTCTACCAAGACCCGACTGTTTTGTGTTTAAAGAGCATTTTTCCCTAATGTTACTATCATTATCAAAATATAGTTTTACATTAATGAGTATGTGGGAAAGCCACAATAAAATGTAATAGGGAAGATAATGTTTTACTTCAGCAATGACATTGCTGCTTATAAGGTAATAAAAATGCAGACTCCGGATAGTATTAGATGGACAATACACCCCGAGGAGTCTAAAGTAGTAAGATACAGACTCCAGGTAGTATTAAATGACAATACATCTCGGGGAGTCTAAAATAGTAAAATACAGATTGCAGGTAGTATTAAATGACAATACACCTCGGGGAGTCTAAAATAGTAAAAATATAGACTCCAGGTAGTATTAAATGACAATACACCTCGGGGAGTCTAAAATAGAAATATACAGACTCCAGGTAGTATTAAATGACAATACACCTCGGGGAGTCTAAAGCAGCCTTTAATCCTAAGTAGGTTAGTTTAAAGGTTTAAAATGTGGCCTAGTGTATAACTAGGAAAATATATTATGATGGTTTTATATGTAGAAAATACCGTGATAATACTTACCTTAAGGCCAAGAATTATAATGTAAATGTAAAGATACTCGTAACCATACTGATTGACGGATATAAACACGACGACCTGCTGGCGTCGAAATAAATGTGACATTTGTCACCCCTTGGCTTGGTCGGCCGGGACTGTAGCTAGCAGTCAGGATGTGGGATGGTCTGTCCCGTATAGATCTATACACACAATGCCCGCTCTCCCTCCAGGAGACTCTGGTTACCAACTTGACAACGGTGAAATCCGCGTCATGAGGATGTATCTAGTTTTTGATTTCCATATACCTTTCTTTTTACTAAAAGTACAAGTTTTTATGAATATAGATATAACTAAGTTCTCCTTCATGAAAGTTATGGTTGGTTTCTAAACTATACCTATTATAGTTTACTTGAGAGGTTATCTAGGTACCTTTGCTACCCAATGGTATTGAACTGGAGTAAGAGTTTTAATATCTATCCAGATATATATAATATATAACTAGGACTTCAACAACACTCGGACAAATAATCGGATGCTCTAAGTCCACAACCAAACAAGGAACAGGAAATAAAGCAGGCTATCAGTCATAAGTCCTTCAAACCCTACTTATATAACTATATCTATATAGACATGAATCTATTAAGAATATAAGTTTAAAAGACTTTGATAAAAGCTTAGTAATTTAAAAAGAGATTTTAGTGTTTTAAAAGAGATTTGAAAACGAGAATTGAAAACCTTTAGCTGAATAAAACAGTTTAAAATGCAAAAATGTATTTGCTTGAAAGTTATTAATCACATGTGATTGATATAATAACTTAGCAGTTCAACTTGTATTCCCCCCCCCATAAAAGCATTTAAATCATTTCACAGGTTGATTAAGGGGTATGAACTCACCTGTAGTGGGTGATTCGGATGATTGGATGGTATAGGATGCTAAGTGTCAAGTGAGGACTTGAGCACACACACGGATCCTATTTAACATGTGATGATACATATATGTATCCAATTAGTCATTTAATAACCAATTTATCAAGTAAAGACACCCTAATACATAGGTAACACTTTGATTCAAGTTCTAGGTCATTTCCCATTTGAGTTTAGCCTCACATTGGAGTTTACTTCCCATTTGGTACGAACACATGAGTTTACGGCCCATGGTCATTTCCCCCATGAGTTTACGGACGTAAACTCATGGTAATTAGTACCATTGTGTGATTTAAGGTCTTATACCCCTCAAGAAAGTGTTCTAGGTTTGCATCCAAGGCTTAGGAAGGGACTAGGGCTCAAAATGGCCCTTTATGGGAGTTTACGGTTCTTGGACCACTCCATGGGAGTTTACGGTCGTAAACCCATGAGTTTACGGCCGTAAACTCATGGTCACTCCTACCATTTCGTGTTTTGAGGTTTTTAGTTCATGCATGCAAGGTTCTAGTCCAATATCCAAGCCCTAGAAGGTGTTGGTGGCACTTAAACACCACTTGATGGTGTTTACAGTTCAAGGAGATCCCTTGACCGTAAACCCATATGTTCTTGAGGGTTTTTGATGTTTTTCAATGGATTAACAAGTAATCTAAGCAAATAACTAGCTAGGAAGGATGTACTTACTTATAGGAAGCTTGCAAGAGTGTTTAAGGTCCAAAAACACTAGTGTGTGTTCTTGGTGTTCTTGAAGAACACTTGAAGATCTATGAAAAAGACAAGATTTCATGGATGAAATCATGTATAAACACTAGATAAAGTGTTATATCAACAAATCTAGGGAAGAAACACTTACATTTTTGGAAGATTGGAAGAAATGTGATATGATACTTGAGAGAGAATTGTGGGTGTTCTTGAGCTAGGAAGTGAAAAATGAGCCAAAAATGACTAAGTGTCATATTTATACTCTTTATAGTTTACGGCCGTAAACTCCATGTTTGGGGCCGTAAACTCCAAACTCTTGGAGTTTTGAGACTTAAGTGATGTACGACAACCTCTAAAGTATACTTCCTTTTATTTGTTCGTTTGACGAATATAAAATAAAAACACCCAAACGGACTGAAAACCGGCCAAAAACGTACTGAAATGAATTTGGCTACTATTTGAAGTGTTTGACTGTAGAATTTATACAAATGAAAATTTCGGGTTGTCACATCATCCCCCCGTTAGAGGGAATTTCGTCCCGAAATTAGAGTTCAAGCAACTAAGTTATTACAAAATAACTAAGCAAAAGATGGGGATATTTAAGTTTCATTTGATCCTCGCACTCCCAAGTGAACTCCGGTCCTCGCTTGGCGTTCCAGCGAACCTTCACGATTGGGATGCGGATTTGTTTCGTTCTCTTGACCTCTCGGTCCATGATCTCTACAGGTTCTTCCACGAAGTTGAGGCTGTCGTTGATCTAGATCTCGTCGAGTGGGATTTCAAGAGTCTCGTCAGACAAGCACTTTTTCAACTGTGAGACGTGGGTAGATTTGGGTGGAATTTATGGAATCCCTAAAGTAGACGGATGCTGGACCAATTCTTTATCAAGAATTCCTGACGATCCTAAGTTCTTGAGAAGATAGAACGTTTCAGTACCTAGAACATAATGTACTTTCATGGTGAGATCATCACTTGGCGTGATCGCCATTCTGAAGTTCCAAAAGTTCTCTCTGACGGAGGGTGTAGTACTTTTGATTGGTTCTTAGGAAGCTCAGGTCGTCTTCGGATTCGTATTTCCTACTGGTTGGCTTTCGGAGGTTTTCTGGATCATTGGAGATGTTGACTATATGCTGGCATCTATTGGTTACGTGGCATCTATCTCAGCCCAGTGCAAAATGGACCTGCACTTCTGACTCCTGAGGTGTTTCTAACGGAATTTCTCAAAGTCAGTATGATAGAGGGTTTTACCAGACGATGCTTAGAAAATTTCGATTTTCATCATCGTCTAATTGATGCTTTCACAGTATGATCCCTAATCGGAAAGCATCATTCTCTCACTTGTTTCGCTGTTTCATGGATAGCCGTCTCTGAATAGGGCTAGCTTCGCCGTTAGAGATTTTCTGAAGTGATTGACTATTTCAGGAGGTGGTTCTACTATCTCTTTAGAGATAGTATTCTTTGGGACACCTAGTAGTCTAACAAATCTCTAAGACATGCTCCATTCTCCATTATGTCTGCTCCCTCCAGTTTGTAGGAAGCGCGTGTTTTTGTATAACCCATCGACTAACACCTAGACTGGTGTCGAGTCCACAATCTCTTTATGACCTGGGTTATAAAGCTTAACGCAACTTACCATCTACTTTACTCAAGTATTCTTGGTCGCGGAGGTAATCGGGTGGTTCTTAGCATCTTAGTATTAACTTTGGTGAATGCAGACTATTATCTGTAGGACGACGGTGACTTTTCTCGCATGAGGAGGCACCATCTCAACTTTTACCGTCCTAGGCACTTCTCGTCTGTATCTGGATGAACGAAGTGCTTGAGTAGTGCGAGCATTCCTTGCAACTACTCTTCTGATGTTATCGAGTTTTCTCATCCATTCTTCTCAGAGCTTAACCTGCCACAGCTTTTTAGGTATCTTGGCCCACTACTGAGATGCTTAATTTGTGGAATCAGGCGTGAATGGATGGTCGTAGCCAATGTTTTTGACCCTTACGACTCGAGTTACTTTTCTTAACTAAGGGTGTCGGCTACTAT
This sequence comes from Lactuca virosa, assembly GCF_052849685.1. Taxonomy (NCBI): domain Eukaryota; kingdom Viridiplantae; phylum Streptophyta; class Magnoliopsida; order Asterales; family Asteraceae; genus Lactuca; species Lactuca virosa. The sequence continues at coordinate 359,914,931 of NC_136433.1, read as the reverse complement.
GTTGGCTTAACCGGGATGACAACAAATTTCGAATTTGTAGTCATTTTAGTAGCACAACTCACAACTGTTTCTTTGACTTCAGCTCCTTCCCTAAGGGTATATGATGAAGGGCTTTATTTTAAGGTTCATGGTAGACCTCATACTCGGCTCAATCACTATTACTCGGTGTATGCATGTCATATATAATTAAGATTGACAGGATGTTCAGATGTGTGGCCCCACCCCAAACCCACAACCAAACAAGGAACAGGGAGTAGGGAGGAAGCACACATCTTAAATTTTATTGATCTAAATTATATACCACTCTAATGCATATACTCAGTAGTAGTAAATTAATCCCATGAGTTCTTTTCTCTTGATTCACGAACTATCTCGTGCGGTGCAAATGGCCTTTCTGGAGGATCTACTGAGTAAGCCTTGAGCGGTTATTGTCTTCCGGAATATCTCCAGTGCCTTTCGCTTCTGGTTTTAATGTCTAATGGAGTTGGTTAACAGCGCGTGGTACCCCTCTCCTGGGTACTCCTGAAAGTTGGATGAGAGAGACGACCGACGGTTCGCATTAGGTTCTCTATTAGGGCTGAATGAATTTTATTTGACGCTTAGGATAAAGTGAAAGTTCTTTTTACACAGTACTAGGAATTCTCGCATGTTCGAACCAAGTCGAGCCATGACTAACGGTGGTGTCGAAATTTACAACCATCGACACGATACGTAATGGAGGTTGATAGGACCATGTGCTGAACAGGGCACACTAGTTCGTAGAGCTTCGGGTTTGTCCATGTTATTTACTACCGTGAATACTGGGACCGATATGGATTAGCTCTGAACGTTAGGGGTCCTGATGTTGTGGAATAATGTACTTTTCAAGAACGGATTTCTCACAAGGCCTCTCTATAATCGCCTAGTATGCACTAGTCATGTATAATTAAGATTAAAAGGATTGTTGACTGAGCGACTTCTCCCTAAATCCACAACCAGACAAGGAACAGGAAATAAGGCCGCATCACTCACTCGAGGTCTATCAATCCTAATTATAAATGGCCTTAACATATATACTAAGCCATCATAGCTTTACCTGATGGGTTTTTAAGTTTTATAACAGTGCTGCGACTTTTGCCTTAACGAGGGAGTAATTACAATTAGAATTGATTATTTAAAGTTTTCGATTAGCTACTTAAGGTTGAGAAGCGTAACAAAATTCTACCGGGTTCCTTGATGTTTCCCCCTAGGCATTAGGATTAAACTCCTCCTGCGTCTTTGTCATTTCTTTCAGTTGGGCAGTGCCTCTTGAAGTGTCCAATTTCACCACATAGGTGGCATATTGGACTGGTCCCTAAATTGGTGGTTGATGTAATGAACTCAACCGGGGTCCTGCAGTTGCGAGCGGTATTCCCCTTCATGTTGCACCTAACACAAAAGGGTTCTCGACAGACTCCATAATGATGGTAGTCACACTTGCTGCAGTGGGGGAGGTTCCCTAGGTATGGTCTTCTTGGTGTCGAGACAGGCGGGTTGACAGGGGCATTGATTACCTCTGCTTGCTGCCCTTCGGAAAGTCCTTGAGTCGAGGTACTTCCCTCCTCGTTCCCAAACTTCCTTTTTCAGTGGGTTAGGTTGGAGTTCTTGGGTGGCTTTGCACACGGGTGTTGGTTGCTGCTGTCCATTGCTATGATCGGGATTCCCGATAGTGCTCCTGCTAACATTGGCGTTGTTAGCATTCAGGTGAGCCATGACAGCTGCTAAGGTGCTGAAACTGCAGCCTGGAACGTAGCTTCATCGATCTGAAGAGTCGGTGCCTTGCTAGCGGGTTGGTTACGTTTCTTCGGAGGCATGGTGTTTCCTGCACGACGAGGAACACGAATTGATGAGAAACGATGGTTACCCCTAGACGTATCTTTCTTTACTATAATAGGCATAAGATTTTTCCCGCGCTTTGAGTTATGGTTCTCTAAGTGTCGACCTACATGCCTATGATGCAGTCCTGGTAATAGGGTAGAAGTAAGTGTATCGGAAAGCCATAACATGGGTGTCGTTATAACTGGGTTATCTTTATACTGGAGAGGTTCACTCTCCGGCTTTGAAAAGAGTCGAAAGGACTTTGGAACGAGAATCACACACGAAAAGACATGAAGTTTATGGCTAAACACTCTCAATCGAGGTTTTGTGATTCCGATCTATTTACCTTACTCGCGACAGGAAAGACGATTTGCCTAACACATAGTGTGAGTAGTGTAATCACTAGCTCACTAAATTGTATTATTCTATGGGTTATTAGCGTGACGATAAGGAGGTAGAAACACTTCTCGGGTTCCATGCATTGGCTCCCTCTGTCCACCTTTTATCCCTGACTGGAACAAGCGTTGGTTTCGTTCGGGTGCTTATATAGGGTTCTCTTTTCCTATAGACATATTGAATTCCTGCTCCGCCTTACTTCCGATTCTGACTCTGATCGCCATTACTTCCTAATGGGTGACTGGAATTTCGGAAGTTCGGGCGAATTTCCCACCTATGTCCCTAAAAGGTATAGGCACATGGCGATTTCAATAGTCTCGTCCCTGTTCATTTATTTCCTAATTGGAAATCTTCTCAATGAACCTCTTCCGGGTCTTTATCAACTCTTCTGCCGATTACTGAAGTGGATATGGTTTTCTAAAGGGGTTTATGCGAGAATGGGAATGTCTAAAGAATCTTAAGAGATTAATAAAACATTTTACTGGGTGATCCATATCGAGTCTTGCTACAATTACATAGTGTACACAAATCATATATAACTTAGATCTAATAGGCCTTCGAATATGTGATACTACCCTATATCCACATCCAAACAAGGAAAAGGAAGTAGAGCAAAACCATACATTCTCAGCCTATGAGATCCTAACTATATATAACCTTGGGAGCACACACTCTGTAATCATAGATCGATCCATAAGGATCTTTTTAGTTTTCATGCAAGGTTATTTATGGTTTCTAAAATACCTCTATAGTATTTTAATTATATGTTTGATTCTAAAAATTCTGAACATGCCTTTGGGTTTATTGTTAGTCTTTTAGTATCATAAAATACTCCTATAGTATTTTAAACTTTATGTTTGGCTCTAGCATTCCTATATGGTAAGTTTCAGATTCATTGCAAAACCACCATCACTCCCAAACACACGTTAGTCGCATCTCGAATAACTATAGTTGATCAGGCTATATTTATTCCAGCTTACGATTACATAACTGCCCAGGTTTGACGGTAATGCTCAACATCCAAAGACTTTTATTCTTATTCTTCTTGTGATACTTGTTCGGGTTTTTATATTCCGGATGTTCTTATACTTTTGTAAAAATATGGTTATATTTTAAAGTATAATTCTTGGTCAGATTGTTTTTATCCCATTGTATTTATAGGTTGTATATCTTTTATGATTTGATATACTGAGCTCACTATAAAAAATGCTCTGATACCAATCTGTCACACCCCAAAACCGGAACGGCGGAAACGTTCTGGGGTGGAGGACGTCATGTCAAGAATCACAACACATGCAGTATAGTAATCAAAGTACAACAACCATTGCATTAATAGTAATAGTTTTACATAGGTTACATTTAGCAACAACATCAAAAGTAGATATAGAGAATAACATAAAATGCAGCTCGGTACAAGGCTGTCTTCACAAAAGCTCCCTGAGTGTACCTGTCTACTGACGACCTGAGAATACAAATTATTTGAAAAGAGAGTATCAGCATTTTAATGCTGGTGAGTTCATAAGTATTTTAATGACATTGATATAAATACATGTTTTTCCTCAAATAATCTCATTAGATGATGGTGATAAAAGTTTATAGCGTATTTGAATTCCTTCCTGAAAATCCTATATTTTCTATTAAAAGTAGTCTTCTACCAAGACTAGACTGTTTTGAGTTTAAAGAAATGAGTTTATCTAATAAAAGTAGTCTTCTATGTTTAAAGAGCATTTTTCCCTAATGTTACTATCATTATCAAAATATAGTTTTACATTAATGAGTATGTGGGACAGCCACAATTAAATGTAATAGGGAAGATAATGCTTTACTTCAGCAATGACATTGTTGCTTATAAGGTAATAAAAATGCAGACTCCGGATAGTATTAGATGGACAATACACCCCGAGGAGTCTAAAGTAGTAAGATACAGACTCCAGGTAGTATTAAATGACAATACACCTCGGGGAGTCTAAAATAGTAAAATACAGACTCCAGGTAGTATTAAATGACAATACACCTCGGGGAGTCTAAAATAGTAAAAATACAGACTCCAGGTAGTATTAAATGACAATACACCTCGGGGAGTCTAAAATAGAAATATACAGACTCCAGGTAGTATTAAATGACAATACACCTCGGGGAGTCTAAAGAAGCCTTTAATCCTAAGTAGGTTAGTTTAAAGGTTTAAAATGTGGCCTAGTGTATAACTAGGAAAATATATTATGATGGTTTTATATGTAGAAAATACCGTGATAATACTTACCTTAAGGCCATGAGTTATAAGGTAAATGTAAAGATACTCGTAACCATACTGATTGACGGATATAAACACGACGACCTGCTGGCGTCGAAATGAATGTGACATTTGTCACCCCTTGGCTTGGTCGGCCGGGACTGTAGCTAACAGTCAGGATGTGGGATGGTCTGTCCCATATAGATCTAGACACACAATGCCCGCTCTCCCTCCAGGAGACTCTGGTTACCAACTTGACAACGATGAAATCCGCGTCATGAGGATGTATCTAGTTTTTGATTTCTATATACCTTTCTTTTTACTAAAAGTACAAGTTTTTATGAATATAGATATAACTAAGTTCTCCTTCATGAAATTTATGGTTGGTTTCTAAACTATACCTATTATAGTTTACTTGAGAGGTTATCTAGGTACCTTTGCTACCCAATGGTATTGAACTGGAGTAAGAGTTTTAATATCTATCCAGATATATATAATATATAACTAGGACTTCAACGACACGTGGACAAATAACCGGATGCTCTAAGTCCACAACCAAACAAGGAACAGGAAATAAAGCAGGCTATCAGTCATAAGTCCTTCAAACCCTACTTATATAACTATATCTATATAGACATGAATCTATCAAGAATATAAGTTTAAAAGACTTTGATAAAAGCTTAGTAATTCAAAAAGAGATTTTAGTGTTTAAAAGAGATTTGAAAACGAGAATTGAAAACCTTTAGCTGAATAAAACAGTTTAAAACGCAAAAATCTATTTGCTTGAAAGTTATTAATCACATGTGATTGATATAATAACTTAGCAGTTCAACTTGTATTCCCCCTCCCCATAAAAGCATTTAAATCATTTCACAGGTTGATTAAGGGGTATGAACTCACCTGTAGTGGGTGATTCGGATGATTGGATGGTATAGGATGCTAAGTGTTAAGTAAGGACTTGAGCACACACACAGATCCTATTTAACATGTGATGATACATAAATGTATCCAATTAGTCATTTAATAACCAATTTATCAAGTAAAGACACCCTAATACATAGGTAACACTTTGATTCACGTGCTAGGGGTGCTAAAGGGTTGCATCTAAAGAGAGTATGGCCTCACATTGGAGTTTACTTCCCATTTGGTACCAACACATGAGTTTACGGCCCATGGTCATTTCCCCCATGAGTTTACGGCCGTAAACTCATGGTAATTAGTACCATTGTGTGATTTAAGGTCTTATACCCCTCAAGTAAGTGTTCTAGGTTTGCATCCAAGGCTTAGGAAGGGACTAAGGCTCAAAATGGCCCTATATGGGAGTTTACGGTTCTTAGACCACTCCATGGGAGTTTACGGTCGCAAACCCATGAGTTTACGGCCGTAAACTCATGGTTACTCCTACCATTTCGTGTTTTGAGGTTTTTAGTTCATGCATGCAAGGTTCTAGTCCAATATCTAAGCCCTAGAAGGTGTTGGTGGCACTTAAACACCACTTGATGGTGTTTACGGTTCAAGGAGATCCCTTGACCGTAAACCCATATGTTCTTGAGGGTTTTTGATGTTTTTCAATGGATTAACAAGTAATCTAAGCAAATAACTAGCTAGGAGGGATGTACTTACTTATAGGAAGCTTGCAAGAGTGTTTAAGGTCCAAAAACACTAGTGTGTGTTCTTGGTGTTCTTGAAGAACACTTAGATCTATGAAAAAGACAAGATTTCATGGATGAAATCATGTATAAACACTAGTTAAGTGTTATATCAACAAATCTAGGGAAGAAACACTTACATTTTTTGGAAGATTGGAAGAAATGTGATATGATACTTGAGAGAGAATTGTGGGTGTTCTTGAGCTAGGAAGTGAAAAATGAGCCAAAAATGACTAAGTGTCATATTTATACTCTTTAGAGTTTACGACCGTAAACTCCATGTTTGGGGCCGTAAACTCCAAACTCTTGGAGTTTTGAGACTTAAGTGATGTACGACAACCTCTAAAGTATACTTCCTTTTATTTGTTCGTTTGACGAATATAAAATAAAAACACCCAAACGGACTAAAAACCGGCCAAAAACGTACTGAAATGAATTTGGCTACTATTTGAAGTGTTTGACTGTAGAGTTTATACAAATGAAAATTTCGGTTTGTCACATAAAATGAGTCTTTTCAATAACAGTTCAAGTAAAAACATTAGTAAACTATAATAGGTATAGTTTAGGAAGATACTATTCATTACTTCTAGTACAATGAAGCATACAAAGAGTCAGTTCATACATGAGTCAAACATACTATGATGAGAAACAAACAGAACATACATACATAGTAGACAGAGAGAACATACAATACAGATAGTACATACAGAACATATACAAGTATATAATAACATAAATGTGAACCATCGTTCGGGGCATGGCATCACATGTCATGGCTCGATTTGTAGCCAGAATCTCCTAGAGGGAAAGCGTGAATTTATGTATAGATCTATACTGGATTGACTATCCTACACCTTGCTGTTCGCTACAGTGGGACTTGCAAGTCTACGGGTGCCAAATGTCATTTCTTCCAACGTCTTTCATCGTCATGTTATTAGTCGATAGTATGGTGCAACCATTCCACATTTAATCTTAATTAACGGCCAGATTAAGATAGAAAGTACAACAGTAGTTACTATAATACAACACTACAGTACTTTATTATTTTCCCATTTCATTCACATTGTGATCTTCTCACAATAAACAGCAATGTAAAAACTATATTTTGGTTAATGATAGTCTCACTTGGGAAATTACACAACTCATGCAAGAAACAAACATAGATAACATTAGATGCCTTGGTAGAAGGCTACGTTTAATAGAAAGGACCATAATGCTAACCTTATGATTCCTTAATGTATACATCAAAGGATATATATAACAATAGGATCTTACAGATAATAGGATGTTTGCTCTCCGCTTCATTTCCTGTTCCTTGTTTGGTTGTGGGCTTGGAACGAATTCACCCAATCTATTTTCTATTCGATTCTAGATATATATATGCTCAGTATACATTAAGTCATCATAAGGGTACCAAGTATGGGTCAAGTCATAGGACATAGAGTCAATGCACAGTTTTCTAGTACAAAACATACTTTCCAAATAAGAGCTTTTGGTATACAAAACTAGAAACTTACCAGTTAAGGGTTTACTCCATTTTATTAAACCAATATAAACTTAAAGGACCTTAAGTGATTAACTCTATAATACTTTAGTTTATTCATGATGGTTATATATAATTAATACCCAATAGTTAGTTGGATGTGTGCTTTCCGCCTTACTTCCTGTTCCTTGTTTGGTTGTGGGCTTAGGGCAGATTCACCCAATTAACTTTCTATTCGATATTAGATCATATATAGCCAGTATAAACTAAGTGATCATAGAAGTAATCACTGTAGTCACCATTTTATTATAAGAAATAAGGGTTTTCTTAAAGTATCTTTTCATTAAATATAAAGGAACTGTTACAATTAACTCCATGAGTAACAAGTGAATACACCAGGGTTATATACAACGATGATCTAACAACCAATGGGATGTGTGCTATCCGCCTTACTTCCTGTTCCTTGTTTGGTTGTGGGCTTAGAGCAGATGCGCACAGTCGATTGTTTGTTTACTCTGAGTTTTATATAACTTGTATCCATTTAGTACTCATAGAAAGGATTGTAGAATCATTTTTACGTATCTTTCATCAAAGTAGGAAATATAGGATTTTCTAGAGGAACAGGCGAACTTTTCTAAACAGAACTTACAACTTACTACATCTTTCAATTACATCTTCAACTACATTTTACAACAACATTTTACAACTTACTTACATCACTAAAATCTTATGAACTCACCAGCTTAATTGCTGATCAACTCTTTCAAATAACTTGTATTCTCAGGAGTCTAGTAGACAGGTACTCGTGCTGGGATTCAGAAGATGGAGCAGTATAGCTTCAAGTCTTGTTTGTTATTTGCTTATGTATTCCATGTTTTGTGAACACACACATTGTAAACACTTATTTCTAATGAAATGGTTGTTCATGACTTTGCTTACTATAATGCATATCTTGTGATACTAAACATGACGTCCTCCACCCCCGAACGTTTACGCCGTTCCGGTTTTGGGGTGTGACAGATTGGTATCAGAGCATTGTTTATAGTGAACTAAGTATATCAACTGATAAAAGATATACAACTATAAATACAATAGGGATTAAGTGCTCTGGATAATGATATATTTTAAGAGTATAACGATAAGTTATAAAAATATACCTACTTGCTTATACATGTACATACTAGACCAAGTATCACAAGAAGAACAGAACTAAAGTATTTAAAGGTTGAACACTGTCGTGAAACCTGAACAGTTATGTAATCATAGCTAGGATCAATATAGCCTGATCAACTATATTCATTCGAGATGTGACCGACATGTGTTTAGGAGTGATGTGGTGTTGCAACAGTGTTACAACTTAGTTAACATCAGTCAAGATAACACTAGATCAAGTACATTAGATTTTGAATACTATAGGAGTATTCTATGATACTATAACGCAATAACAAGTTTGAAACATACCAAGAAGATTACATTTAAAATACTATAGGAGGATTTTAGGCTCTATATAAACAACTTACCTGATAACATAAAAGACCCTTGCGGATAGGTCTATGATTTCACAATGTATACTTCCAAGGTTATATATAATTGAGAATTTATAGACTTAGAATTTGTGATCTACGCTTCACTACCTGTTCCTTGTTTGGTTGTGGTTTTGGAGTAGGATGACTTATTCGAAGGTCTATTTAATCTTAAGTTATATACAACTTGTATACATTGTGCAATTATAGGAGGACTCTATAAGGATCACCCCATAAAGTTACCTTAAACCTCATAGATTCTTAGTCACATCCATTCTCGCACGACGAACCCAGATAGATGTAACCACTTCCTCATAGTAGACAACAAAAGGGTCCAGGAGGAACAAGAACAAGTTCATGAGAAGCTTTCAAAGAAGGATCAATAGAAGTAACCAAAACGTCTTACACGTCACACTAATAAATAATAATCTTGTTAACTTAATGAGCGAGTGGAGACACTGCTCACATTATATGTTAGGATTATTTTCTTACATGCAGCTGGTAACAGTTATTCAGGCAACAAATATTCATTCGAGGATAGCCATTTCAAATTCATAGAGTTTATTAGGTATAGACTATTTTATGAATTGTTTCTAGAACCCTGTGGAAGTCAGGACCCGATACACCCAGAACTAGGATAACCTTGTCTTTTTAGCTTTCGGCTTGTGTCCATTGCTTTAGACTTATTCCGCCTCATCTTTGTATTCTTTTAGCAAAGATGCCTCCTCGCAGATCAAACAGACGCACTACTCCGATAACTCCAATACATTCTCCACAAATCGATGCAGCAACTCTGAATGCTGCAATAGCTGCGACTGTAGCAACAACCATGGCTCAATATCATCCTACCAGTTCCAGCAGAGGTGGAACACCTGTTCATTCTACTCAAGTTGAGGTCCCTGTGCGCTCGAGAAAGTGCTCCTACAAGGACTTCACCAACTGCAAACCCCTTTCCTTTAATGGAAATCGTGGAGTCATCGCTCTGATGCGATGGTTCGAGAAAACAGATTCAGTCTTTGAAATCTGTTCGTGCCCAGAAGGGAGCAAAGTGAAGTTTGCTGCCTGCACCTTCTCCAACAAAACCCTAACATGGTGGAACAGCCATGTTAAGTTACTAACCCTATCAGTAGCTAACTCAATAGGTTGGGAAAACCTAAAAGAGTTAATGATGGAAGAATACTGCCCGAGGGGCGAAGTTCAAAAGCTGGAACAAGAACTATGGGAGCTCGCTATGGTCGGCTCAGACATAGTGACCTACACTGACCGGTTCAGCGACTTAGCAGCTCTATGCCCCGGGATGGTTACCCTGAAGAGCAAGAAGATAGAACGATACATTTGGGGTCTGACTACTCCGACCCAAGGAGATGTGTTGTCTTCTAACCGAGCCACATTTGGTAGCGCCAAACGCCTGGCCCAGCGAATCATTGACCATGGAGTCCGCCATGGTATAAAAGTCCTCGTTCCCGAGCCATCAAAGGGAAAGGACTACAATTAGAAGTCGGGGAACAAGAGGAAGAAGAAGCGAACAACATAGGACACCCCGCAAGAGCGACAAGCGAGTACTATATACGCCGCTACAACACCTGCTGCTCCAGCACCTGCCAATCGATATGCTGGAACCCTCCCAAAGTGTGGAAAGTGCAACTATCACCACACCGGAGTATACCGGGAAATTCAGTGCCTGAACTGCCACAGAAAGGGACACACAGTCCGTTTCTGCAGGGCACCGGCTCAACCGATCTCCCAAATCCCCGGAGCTGAAGAAAACCAAGCCTGTTATGGCTGTGGTGAGAATCAACCTCGGAGTCGTCAACGAGCAGCGGTACGTTTTCGAAATATTAGTTATTTAAAAAAAAAATTAAATTAATTTATATTTATATATATAAGATTAAAGCTTGGGGGAAAACACTTAAAAAGTAATTATAATAACTCACATATTGAAATAGATCACAGTATCCAAGAGAACTAAAAGATCCGTTTAGAGAAGCTATGATGGCTTAGCATATACATCAGGGTTGTGCATAACTAAGATATTGCAGACTTAGAGTGAGTGACTCCGCCTTAATTCCTGTTCTTTAATTGGTTGAGGATTTGAGGCAGAGTTACTCAGTCGACTGTCTTATTCGTCTTAAATATTCATAACTTGTATATGACAGGCGATCGTAGTGGTACCAAGGAGGATCATGATATAAAGTATCATCACCAGTTATAAAAGCACTTTCATTTGTATGTATGCGCACATAGCGGTACGATATGTAGGAGTGTTAACATCAAAGGGAAAACAGAAAGCACTGGAACATTTACAAAGAGTATATTGTCGAACACACTAGGAGTACATTGTCGAACATACTAGGGATACATCATCGTATAACAGACGTTTCTTTCAAAATTGGCCAAAACTTTGTTCAGTAAAGAGTCCGTTACTATCATTCGTCATAAATTGGCGTGGTCCTCACCATACTAAGTTCATATGTTTCTAATCGCCTCGATCGGCAAGTTCTCGAAACATTCGTAATTCGTATCGACAGTCCGACCTAAACCTCAGTTTTATCTTTCGTATTCTAAACCCCGAAGTACTCATGCGAAGAGTATTTTGTCCTCCGAAGCCGTATCGTCAGATGTCCACAGACCGTCACGAAATACCACTCGTCCAACAGGCCAAGTTCAAGCACAGAGGCTATGGACGAATACAACCCACCTATCACTATTCAGGGTATATGCGAGGGTGGTATATGATTATGATTACGCAGATTTAGCATGTGTGTTTCCGCCCTATCTCCTGTTCCTTGTTTGGTTGTGGACCTGGGGTAGAGTCGTACATCCGACCGTCTTACTAATGCTAATTATATACGACTTGTATACACGAGGTAATGATAGATGGACCAAGTACGAATCCTATCACGAATACCAGGGCAAAGTTGCCAGGTCTACGATTAGGTATTCTGCAAATCAGAGGAGCGCAAACCCCAGTAGTACTGCTAAGAAAGCTAATTTCGGGACGAAATTCCATCTAACAGGGGGAGGATGTGACAACCCGAATTTTTTTTGTTTTAGAAGCTCAGTCAGTCAACCCAAGTGAGTGTCAGACTCATTGGTAATGAGTTCTAGCCTTGATAAAGGTCATTCTAAGGAGTTTTAAGCCTAGTACACTTAAGGAATAAGTGTTAGAATGAACCTGCTAGAGACACTGTACAACAAATCAAGCCTTAACCCCTTCATTTAGAGTTCACGGCCACAACACTTGAGTTTATGACCGTAAACTCCCCCTTTTAGACTCATATCCTACATATTCTTCATTATTCTCATTTCCAAGTCAAGAAAGTCCCATTCTCTCTCAAGTATCATCCAGCTTTTCATCTTAGATCTTCAAAAGTGTAAGTGTTCTTTCTCTAGTTTGTTGTTAATCCTTCTTAACTAGCTTCATCCTCATGATTCATCCATGGAAATCATGTTTTCTTAGATCTTCAAGAAACACCAAGAACACAAAGAACACATACTAGTGTTCTTGGACCTTAAGCACCATTTCAAGCCTCCATATCGTAAGTATTCCTTCATTATACTTCATATCTACTAGGAAGCCTTGAATCACACCCTTGAAACATACATTTTACCAAGAACATCTTGAGTTTACAGCCCAAGATCTTCCTTGACCGTAAAGTCAATGTTATAGCATGTATGGACCATAAACCCTTCTAGGTGTAAAGCTTGTGACCTAGAACCATTCATTGATGAGTATAAGACCTTAAACCGCACTCACTTCATAATTTCCATGAGTTTATGGCCATAAGCTCCTTGCTTGGCCGTAAACTCATCAAAAGCCTTCATTAAATTGGTCTTTCTCATCCTTGTGTAGATCGAAATTCCTTCAAGTTTCCCTAGCCTTCAAACACCCTCTTATGCATGTTTGACCATGAGTTTACGGCTGTAAACTCCCTTGGCCGTAAACCCATGGCCGTAAACACCATTTCTTGACCTTAAACATCCCTTAGTTGAATCATATGTGATTCAACACTTCATTCCAAGTGTTTCTAGTCCTGGAAGGTGTTTCCTTTCATATAGTTGCTTATAACCACTATATTCATGCCAATATATGTCAATATATGTCATTTAGGACTTGTTGTGTCTCGGGACTTCATTCGTGGAACTTCTCATCCTTACACGCGTATTCGTTGAATCACCCACATCAAGTGAGTTCATACCCCGTAATGGATCTTTTAACTATTTTAAATGCTTTTAAGGGGGGGGGGGAATACAACTTGAACATAATGATAATTGTGTAATTGTTTGTTATAAACATCTTTCAAAATGTTGCTTATGTCTTTTATAAGTGATCAAAACATTTCAAAAACTCTTTTAAAGTTATATTACTTTATAGTTAATCAAACACCGTTTTTAAAGTACAAGCATAACTTAGTAGTAAAATGAGTCTTTTCAATAACAGTTCAAGTAAAAACATTAGTAAACTATAATAGGTATAGTCTAGGAAGATACTATTCCTTACTTCTAGTACAATGAAGCATACAAAGAGTCAGTTCATACATGAGTCAAACATACTATGATGAGAAACAAACAGAACATACATACATACTAGACAGAGAGAACATACAATACAGCTAGTACATACAGAACATATACAAGTATACAATAACATAAATGTGAACCATCGTTCGGGGAATGGCATCACCTGTCATGGCTCGATTTGTAGCCAGAATCTCCTAGAGGGAGAGCGTGAATTTCTGTATAGATCTATACTAGATTGACTATCCTACACCTTGATGTTCGCTACAGTGGGACTTGCAAGTCTACGGGTGCCAAATGTCATATCTTCCGACGTCTGTCATCGTCGTGTTATTAGTCGATAGTATGGTGCAACCATTCCACATTTAATCTTAATTAACGGCCGGATTAAGATAGAAAGTACAACAGTAGTTACTATAATACAACACTACTGTACTTTATTATTTCCCCATTTCATTCACATTGTGATCTTCTCACAATAAACAGTAATGTGAAAACTATATTTTGGTTAATGATAGTCTCACTTGGGAAATTACACAACTCATGCCAGAAACAAACATAGATAACATTAGATGCCTTGGTAGAAGGCTACGTTTAATAGAAAGGACCATAATGCTAACCTTATGATTCCTTAATGTATACATCAAAGGATATATATAACAATAGGATCTGACAGGTAATAGGATGTGTACTCTCCGCTTCATTTCCCGTTCCTTGTTTGGTTGTGGGCTTGGAACGAATTCACCCATTCTATTTTCTATTCGATTCTAGATATATATATATATATATATATATATATATATATATATATGCTCAGTATACATTAAGTCATCATAAGGGTACCAAGTATGGGTCAAGTCATAGGACACAGAGTCAATGCACAGTTTTCTAGTAGAAAACATACTTTCTAAATCAGAGCTTTTGGTATACAAAACTAGAAACTTACCAGTTAAGGGTTTAATCCATTTTATTAAACCAGTATAAACTTAAAGGACCTTAAGTGATTAACTCTATGATACTTTAGTTTATACATCATGGTTATATATAATTAATACCCAATAGGTAGTTGGATGTGTGATTTCCGCCTTACTTCTTGTTCCTTGTTTGGTTGTGGGCTTAGGGCAAATTCACCCAATTAACTTTCTATTCGATATTAGATCATATATAGCCAGTATAAACTAAGTGATCATAGAAGTAATCACTGTAGTCACCATTTTATTATAAGAAATAAGGGTTTTCTTAAAGAATCTTTTCATTAAATATAAAGGAACCATTACAATTAACTCCATGAGTAACAAGTGAATACACCAGGGTTATATACAACGATGATCTAACAACCAATGGGATGTGTGCTATCCGCCTTACTTCCTGTTCTTTGTTTGGTTGTGGGCTTAGGGCAGATGCGCACAATCGATTGTTTGTTTACTCTGAGTTTTATATAACTTGTATCCATTTAGTACTCATAGAAAGGATAGTAGAATCATTTTTACGTATCTTTCATCAAAGTAGGAAATATAGGATTTTCTTGAGGAACAGGCAAACTTTTCTAAACAGAACTTACAACTTACTACATCTTTCAATTAAATCTTCAACTACATTTTACAGCAACATTTTACAACTTACTTACATCACTAAAATCTTATGAACTCACCAGCTTAATTGCTGATAAACTCTTTCAAATAACTTGTATTCTCTGGAGTCAAGTAGACATGTACTCGTGCTGGGATTCAGAAGATGGAGCAGTATAGCTGCAAGTCTTGTTTGTTATTTGCTTATGTATTCCATGTTTTGTGAACACACACATTGTAAACACTTTCTTTCTATTGAAATGGTTGTTCATTGCTTTGCTTACTATAATGCATATCTTGTGATACTAAACATGACGTCCTCCACCCCCGAACGTTTCCGCCGTTCCGGTTTTGGGGTGTGACATTTTTTTTGCATTTTATAAATAAATAAAATTTGTTTTATTTTATTGTATCTCCTTACAATGGCATTTGTGAAAAATTATTGTTTATATGATTCCATTGATAGCAATATGGGAAAATGGATTTGATTCTTTCGTTTGTGGTAGTGTCATAATTTACCAAATAAGGAAAGATTCTCATCACCCAAGTTTCAGTTGGATAGAAACTTGGAATCATGCAACTTGTGTTTTATGAGGAATGAGAATTTTCGTCTTTGGGAAATTATGACTAATTCCTTGATCACATGTATATGTCAGTCAAGAGAAGGATTAGGGGATCGGGTACACTTAAGTGTGTGCTGGTCCGGTCCACCACAAAGAGCGATAAAAATATTTGTCATGATTACTAAAGTTTAGTGAATATGGTTATACTCACAAGTTTAAGTGTAATTCTGAAACATTGGAAAAGTTTCAATGTAGGGCAAAACGAATGAGAAGAATCAAATTAGGCAGAAAGATAAAAGTTTCTCTAATTTGAAAAGATGGGAGAGTACTTCAGTATCATGTTTTATGATCATCTTAATGATTATGAAACCATATCACAATTCATCCTCTAAGGACATCTTAGTGCATTCTTATGGCTAAGAAGAGGAATCATGAATTGTTGAAGTGGTTAAATCAAGAAGATGAGTCATACTTCGTTCCAAAACAATTCTTAGAGTCATACTCCAAGATTGTAACTTGAGTGACATATCTTAAAGAAGGTTTATAACACTTGTCAAATGTGAGAGTAAAATGTTTTCTACTCTTGTACATTTGAAATTGGTAAGTTGTGATATTTTGGATAAAAAAAATACCAACTAAGGCCAATTGTGTGAAGTGTTTGTCTTGATAAGAATCCACACTATCTCTTGAATATTTGTTTGTCAAGGAATGGTTCTTGGCAAGAGAGTCTTATATGTCAAGAGGACAGTGGGAGTCTAATAGATCCTGAAAGAGTTTCAAGAACTGGTCAATAATAAAACCTGTAGTTTATCACTAGCGCACGACTTGAGGTTTGTAACCTATCGTGTTGATATATTCCTATTTTTGTGCCCATTCCAGTTAAAGTTGACTATGCATCTGAGTTCTACAAGTTCTTAGTTGTTTTCATAACTACTTGGAAGCAATGGTAGGTCCTTGTGCTGCCAGGTGGCAAGAAATTAAGAATAAAGAAGTTCAGTCCATATGAGTTTGTATTTGTCACTAACCTTGTCTTGTGATTATGGTTTTGACAAATTTACATGGCTAGGAACACATACACCATAAAATCTAAGTGTCATAAGGTTTCTCTTCGATTCATGAAAATGATGGTGAGGAAGCGCTTTCACTAAGTAGATTTTAAGTAGATAGCAATTGTGATATTTGCATTCTCAAAGTCGTTAGTGGAGCGTGTGTGGTTAACCGACACACTAACATGGACTTGTGAGAAATGGAAAAGGTCTAAACAATTGAGACTATGATTACAGAATCCCTTTACATAGTTCTAAAATTGTTTAGACACACATGTGAGCTATCTAAGGAAAGGTGTAATATTTTGATAAAGTTTTATCAAAGCATCTCGTATAAAAAATATGAACTTTGGTAAGAAAGTCAATAAAGTATTGATTTCTAGAAGTCCAGCTGATTTCTGGATACATGTCAGAGCTAGTGGGAGCATAAATGTTATGCTAGTAAGATAATAATTATTATGCTAGTGGGAGCATAATTAGATATGGTAAATATTGCAAATGAGCAATGTTAATTATAAAAAACAAAAGTTTCAATTGGGAAAAGTTGTTTTGCTATAATTAAGGGAGAGGAAATTATACTTCATTTCAAATCTAAAAGCTTAGATTGAGATTTTAATCATCTTTAGTCAAGGATATATATATATATATATATATATATATATATATATATATATATATATATATATATATATATATATATATATATATATATATATATATGAATTTTATGTTGGAATAGTTCAACTTAAGGAAATTCTATATATATATATATATATATATATATATATATATATATATATATATATTGCGTTCTCAAAATTCGATTATGATTACAGCATCCCTCTTCATAGTCGAACTATGAAAACATGGAAAATTAAAAATATTGTAGCAAAAGACTGGTCTGGGATCATGTCTTTATGTGAGACATCATGAATCGTGTCCCATATGCTTCAGATATAGGATCGATTACAAGTGCTATAATATTTACCCTTCTAAATTTTCCAAATGCCTAGGGCATTAAGAGGGGAAAAGGTTTAGAATTGGATATGACTAAAATGATTAAGCAATTGTTGAGGACAATATGAGGTTTTACCAAAGATTGGTTGCTCATGGACAGTTGGAAGTATGGTGTAAATTTTTGGAAAGGACCATATTGACATATTCTGAAAAGAGGCGACTCTTGTTCGGAAGTGATAGACAAAATGGGAATGTGGAAATGTTTTCCATATTGGGAGTTGGATATTAAGAATCTATGAGAAAGTTAGAAACTTAATGCAAGAAGGATGTTCAAAGGAATGTACTTTGAATTTGAGACTTCGGTTCCATGGAATTGATCTCCATTGGAGTACTTTGTAATGTCTGTTGCCAAGTCTTTGTGACTTTGTGCATAGTCATTACAAGAGGATCAATGCATTTGAGTTTAGAATCTAACAGATCTCGGTAAATGGCAGGAATTTGGAATACGTACATTTACGATAAGAATTTGGGATTGTGAAATGAGAATCATTGAAATTATGTTCAATTGATCTATTCCACAAAAGTAAGGATCGTAGACAAACATAGTGTGCATACTTGGTGTATGGCATAACTATTGTTTGGACAAACATAGTGTGCATGCTTGGAGCATGGCATGACTATTGTTTTAATTCATGTGTTAAGTTGATTATTTGAAACATTATGCAATGAATACTGTGTAATCAGTATGGTGATAAATAAAAGGTGTTCTATTTATATTCATAAGTTCTGAGACCATATTGGATTCGATTATTCTTGTGTTTCGCTTTGCATGTTTTGACTTCCAGAATAACTAGGTCTTTCTTCCCAAATGACTAAGTTATTCAAACCATCCACAGTCGATAATACGTTGGAAGTAGGTATTAAGTCAAGACTGTCATGAATTGGGTTTGTAGAAGTTTAAGGTTTTGGACATAGCAAGAGTTGCTACAACATTCATGAGTGCTCCTGGAATGAGATTCGAGTATTGGATTCAATCCAAGCTCATTTGAATCACTTCATGGATTTTATCACGAGTGAATCATGAGACAATAATATCTTATATTCTTCAAACCTAGAGATATGAGTTGTTAACTATGAGTTGGTTATACATTTATTGTACGGAAACGCATTGGTAACCCGATGTTATAAAACATGCCATTGTGTATGATTCAACAAGTAGTAGAACAAGAATATGAGTCGAATTTTATCCATTCCTTTTACCCTTGGAGGGATAAAAGCAATATCTGTGGGCACCTCGATGATTTAGTGATGACACCCCTAAGTGCTTGGCCAAGCCTGGACTGTTTTGATTTGTTCAATTAGTCAGTCATCATAAATCAAAAATCGGGAAACAAAAAATGGACAGAGAGAATGATTATAATCCATGTCTCAGTCCATATGATATCTAGAATGGAGGAATATATGATCCCTTATCTAATGGACAAGTCATTGACTAGGTCAGAGTTCGACAGCGGCTTTAAGAGCTACGATTGCTAGTCGGGTTTTGGACTCATACGCAATAATAGTTTTAGACTTATCCAAGTGGGAGACTGTTGGATTAGTGTCTAAGTACATAACTATAATTGGTATGTACTTGACCCGATTTGGCATGGTCCATTTGGGTTGCATGGCATCAGAACAATTGGATAGACAAAAATGAGAAAAAGGATACTTATGATTTATATTAATATATTATAACTTCTAATATATTAATATGGAATCATATTATTTAATTAGTATTGATCAAGAATTAATTTAGAATTAATTTAGTGATAAAAAAGGAACTAATTAAATATGGACTCTTATATATATAGAATGGGCCAAGTTCATTTAGGTTGGGATAAGCTTTCATGGATAGTCCATGGAGTGTTTAACGCATGGATCCTATGGAAATGAAAGGTCATGGGTATTCGGGTTTACATGAATGTAACCCTAATCCTCCACACTATATAAAGAGGTCCCTAGTTTATGAAATGGCACTAGTGCATACACAAAAGAGGGCAAGGCCAATTTTCATAGAGTGAACCTAAGTATTCTTCTTCTCTAGTTATTCCAAGGGTTTTTGGTGTTGTGTGAACCATTATAGGTGCAAAACTTGGGGAACTAAGCTCTTAAAGGTTCAAGACTTCAAGCTCCATAAAAAGGTATGTCATCTAACTAGACTTTTGTAGTATATTTGCTCCATTGTATGTTAGTTAGGATGAGAACCTTGGAAAAATTATATTTGCATGTATAATAAAGAAAACATAGATCCAAGGTTTATATGGTTGCATGTACACCATAGGAGTGTTAGAATGCTCATAACCCATCATTAATTTGGTGATCAAAAGAGACTAATTAAATATGGACTCTTATATATATATATATATATATATATATATATATATATATATATATATATATATATATATATATATATATATATATATATATATAGAATGGGCCAATGTTCATTTAGGATGGGCTAAGCTTGCATGGATAGTCCATGAAGTTTTTAACCCATGGATCCTATGGAAATGAAAGGTCATGGGTATTAGGATTTACATGGATGTAACCCTAATCCACCATACTATATGAAGAGGTCCTTGGCACTAGAGTGTGAAGAAAGAGGGCATAACCGATTTTGAACAAGTGTATACTATTCTCTCAAGCCTTCCAAGTTGATTTGGTGATTTGTGATTCCATTTTAGGCTTCCACACTATTGGGGCTAAGCTCTTAAAGGTTCAAGACTTCAAGCTCCATCAAAAGGTGTGTCAACTAACTAAAATCTTGTAGTATAGTTGCTCCACAATATGCTAGTTAGGATGATGCTTTCGAATTTTGTATATTTGCATGTATAATAGTGAAAACATAGATCCAAGGCACATAGGGTTGCATACACACCATAGGAGTGTTAGAATGCTCAAAACCCATAAGTGGTATCAGAGCCTAGGCTTGGTTTTCAGTTATACTTGATGCAATTGCTGAAAAAATCAAAAATTTGGTTTTCTGGATAGTGGAATCGCCGAGTCCACTGGGGGACTCGTCGAGTCCAAGTGGAAATTCATCCTACTCGTCGAGTAGGTTCATACACTCGACGAGTAGGAGGCACTGAGTGCAGATTTTCGACTTTTAAGGCTGGAATTGGACTAGAATCATTACCCTAAGCTGGTTTTGATCTTATAAACCTGTTTTTGATGTGGTAATGATCATTCTAATCCAATTTAAAAGATAATTGTCAATAGATTCATGGTTTGTATTAGTTTAATGGTTAGGCTAATTACATGAAAATTGTTTGATTTGAATTTTCTTGTTCATATGAGTTTAATCTTGATCATAGTTTTTCTTGACATGTTTATTTGTTTGTTAGATGATCTAAATGGCCTTTAATGGATTCTATAACTTGTCCTCAAGTTATGGAAAACCAAAAGTTTTTCTTTAAAAGAGTTTTTAAAGCCATAGGTTACAGAAACTTAAAGAGTCTTTTTTCATAAATTGTTTTATGACATCCATAACTTGTCCACAAGTTATGGATTTTCAAGAGCTTGCCATTAAAAGCCATATTAAACTCATATGTTATAGATTCCAAAAATTTCTTGAATTGTTTAAAACTTTCCCTCACGTTTTGGAATTCGTAGAGTTTCACTTTTGAATACTTTAGTTCCAAACCCTAGAATTTTAAATAGTTTAAAGTTCAACCCTTATACTATTATACTATTATAGGTTTAATATTTATACATATGTATAAGAGGAAAAGTCAATCTTACCGTTAGTAGACCTCATTCACGAAGCCGGTATATAAGGGTGGGTATAAGGTTACTGCCTATAAAATGGCAGTTTAATGGGTGTCCACTCTCACCCACCACTTCCTTGATTGGTGGAGGGTCGTTAGCCGAACGGGTAGGACAAGGACTATAATTCTCATTAAAAGTATAATGATAAATATAAAGTAACTAAACCTTTTATAAATTCCCAATCTTAGTTACTTTAGGAATATGTGAAATTAGTGCTAACCCATGAAATTACACTTTGTACCTTACCAAGTCGTTGGAGGAACGTGTGTGGGTAACCAGGACACTAACATGGACTAGTAAGAGTGGCAAAGGGTGACTTAATGTTTATCATAGATCGGTGGAGCGCGTGTGGGTAACCGGCATATCGATTAGGTGATAAAATTAAGGGTACCAAGTTAATTTGCATGGTTATTCGCACCTTGTTTGTGATCCTCGGCATCCCAGTCACAAACTTGAGAGGGCACAATCAAGATTTAAACATGCCATTGAAAAGTTCAATGAATCTCAAAAGATCTAGGAGTTTCAATCCAAATAAAACCTCATACCTATTTTATTTTTCATGGTGGAAATTGGTGAATCGTCATTCGCCTACCTTCAAATATTTTGTAGCTTGGATTACAACATCCCTCTTCCAAGTTATAAAATATTGTGTTGGGTCCTAGCCATAATATTTCATTTTGGGTGTTCTATTAAGGACTTAAATCAACTAACTTGAATTTCTCCCATTGTAGATGTCTGGTTTAGAGAACTATGGTCTTCCCAAATCCCTTGGAACAAGCTTTCCTAATGAAGATGATGTCCTACGATTGGATCATGGAAATCATACTTCTCTTCCTCCACCTCTTCCAATTATTCTCCCTGACCCACAAGCTCAAATACTTGAGAAATTCAAGGTTACTTAAGCCCTACTTGCAAAGAAACATGAAGATTGAAGGCCTGTGTGTTCTCACTTCTTCGAGATGAAATCACATATCGACAGGCTGAGAGTGTTGGGTGTCGAAGTCTCAAGGAAGTTGGTTGTTTCCTGGGTTCTTCAATCACTTCCTGAGTCATATAGTGAGTTCATTAAGGACTACTATGTGACAGACCACGACATGACCCTTATTGATCTTACTTATTTGCTTGTTGCTGCTGAATCAGAAATGTTTTGGAATCTCACAGTGCAAAACTCAGATATTGAAGCCTATATCGCTAGATTCAGTGAGTTAACACTTTTGTGCCCGGGTATGCTCACCTCAGAGGGAAAGAAGATTCAACGTTTCATTTGGGGGTTAACTCCTCCAATTTAGGGGAACGTGATTGTAGCAAACCCTAATACTTTTGATAGTGCAAAACGTCTAGCTCAGAAGCTCTATGATCATGGAAACAAGAAAGGTACAAAAACTACTGAGACTGAAGTCAAGAAGGAAGGAAGTAACAAGAAGAATTTGCAAAATAAAAAGAAAGGAGGACAGTCTTCAAGATCTTCCAAGAAACCACAAACAGTGGCAGTTCACGCTGCAACCGCTCAAGTCGCACCAGCTCCAGCCAGAACCATACCAGCTCCTACGAAGCCTTACGCTGGTACTTTGCCCAAGTGTGGTAAATGCAACTATCACCACAACGGCGCTTGCCGAGACATGCAGTGTACCAACTGCAATCGCAAAGGGCACACCGCCTGGTACTGCATGTCTCAGCCTCAACAAAACCAGCAGCGCAACAACAAAAATGACGGGGCCAGTCAAACCTGCTATGGATGTGGAGAGACTGGTCATTTTAAGCGAAACTGACCCAAGGCCAACACTCAGGGTGCAGAAGGATCAGGAAAGGTCCTAACAATGGGGCAGGGGGAGGCGGTTCAAGATCCGGCAGTGGTTACTGGTACGTTTCCCCTCAACAACACTTACGTATGTATTCTATTTGATAGTGGGGCTTAGCGAAGTTTTATGAGTCATAAATTCAAACACCTACTAAATCAACAACCCCAAAAGCTAAGCGAAGCCTTCACGGTGGAGATGGCTAACGGGAAAACTGAAACAACGAAAGACATTTTTATAGAGTGCACTCTAACACTAAATAACCACTCATTTGAAATCAACTTGATGCCAGTAAATATTAGAAGTTTTGATGTGATCATCAGCATGGATTGGTTAAGCCCCCACCATGCTGATATTATGTGCCACGAGAAAGTCGTTTGTCTTCACCTACCCACTAACAAAACACTAATCGTATACGAAGATAAACCTAGTGCAAATTTTCGTCTTATCTCGTACATCAAGGCACAAAAGTGTTTGCACAAGAAAAATTATGCCTTTCTAGCCAACGTGGTAGACAAACAGAAAGAGGAAAACAACATCAACGATATTTTGGATGTGCGCGAATTTCCAGATGTATTCCCGGAAGACCTCGCGGGGATACCTCCCATGAGACAGGTTGAATTTCTAATTGACCTGATACCTGGAGCCTCATCAATTGCCAAATCACCATATAAGTTAGCCCTTGCAGAAATGTAGGAGTTATCGAGCCAACTAAGCGAACTGCTCGATAAAGGATTCATCAGACCGAGCTTCTCACCTTGGGTAGCTCCGGTCTTGTTTGTCAAGAAGAAGGATGGATCATTCAGAATGTGCATCGATTATCAGGAGTTAAAGAACCTCACCATCAAGAACCGATACCCTCTTCCCCGGATTGATGATCTATTTGACCAGCTTCAAGGAGCCAGTTACTTTTCCAAAATAGATCTACGATCCGGATATCACCAACTTCGGGTCCGAGAAGAAGATATTCCAAAAAACTACATTCCGAACCCGCTACGGACATTTCGAGTTCGTAGTAATACCCTTCGGTCGAACGAATGCTCCTGCAGCATTCATCGACCTCATTAACCGAGTTTGCCGACCATTCCTCGACAATTTTGTAATCATCTTCATCGATGACATACTCGTTTATTCGCGAAGCAAGGAAGTGCACAGTCAACACCTAAGGCAAGTCTTGGAAACTCTAAGGGCGGAGAAGTTGTACGCAAAATTCTCCAAATGCGAGTTCTGGATTCGCAGGGTGGAATTCTTGGGGCACGTAGTTAGTGAAGAAGGGATACATGTGGACCCTTCTAAGATCAAGGCTATTGAGGGCTGGACAACCCCGAAGACGCCAACGGAGATCAGGAAATTCTTGGGCCTTGCTGGTTATTACAGAAGGTTCATCCAGAATTTTTCCAAGATCGCCAAGCCTCTCACCACTCTAACCCAGAAAGGCGTACCCTTCAACTGGACTGACAAACAAGAAGCTGCTTTTCAAACCCTGAAGCGAGCCCTCTGTACTGCTCCGGTATTATCTTTACCTGAGGGAATGGAAGATTTTATAGTGTATTGCGACGCTTCAAATCAATGGTTAGGTTGTGTTCTTATGTAGCGTGGAAAAGTGATAGCTTACGAATCCAGGCAATTGAAGACTCACGAGGTAAACTATACCACACATGATCTCGAACTGGGATCTGTGGTCTTCGCACTAAAAATTTGGAGGCACTACCTTTATGGTACAAAGTGCACCATCTTCACGGACCACGAGGCAGCGACGATGGGTAGAGCTGCTAAACGACTACGAATACGAGATCAAGTATCATCTAGGCAAGGTAACGTGGTGGCTGATTCCTTAAGCATAAAAGAATACTCGGGTCACCGAGTAAAAACACTATCAATGACAATCCACTCCCACCTAACTTCACAAATCAAGGAAGCCCAATTGGAGGCATTGAAGACGGAGAATGTCGCGAATGAAGTACAGCGTGGAATGGATAAGAATCTTGAAGTCAAAGAAGACAGAGCTTACTATTTCATGAGCCGAATCTGGGTTCCAAAATTTAGAGGATTCAAAGACATAGTCATGAATGAAGCTCATAAGATACGATATTCCATCCATCCAGGATCGGATAAGATGTACTTGGATATCAAGCAACATTATTGGTGGCCGAACATGAAAGCGGAAATTGCTATCTACATGGGCAAGTGCCTGACTTGCGCAAAGGTTAAGGTAGAATATCAGAAGCCCTCGGGACTATTACAACAACCAGTGATACCCGAGTGGAAATTGGAACGAATAACAATGGACTTTATCACCAAATTGCCTAAATCGCTGATAGGTTGGATGCCATTTGGGTGATTGTCGATCGGTTGACTAAACCGCCCATTTCCTACCAATAAAAGAAACATACAAAATGGAGAGATTATCTCGGATCTATATAAAGGAGTTGGTGAGACTTCATGGGGTGTCGGTATTTATCATTTCTGACCGAGATAGTAGATTCACCTCACGATTCTAGCAGTCACTCTAGAAAGCAATGGGGACCCAACTTGATATGAGTACTGCCTACCACCCCCAGACCGACGGTCAAAGTGAGAGAACCATTCAAACACTGGAAGATATGCTCCGAGCATGTGTGATAGATTTTGGCAAGACATGGGATACCCACTTGCCACTAATCGAGTTCTCCTACAACAACAACTACCACACAAGCATAAAAGTCGCTCCCTTCGAGGCCTTGTACGATAGAAAATGCAGATCACCTCTTTGCTGGGCTGAGGTGGGAGACAACCAGTTGGCAAGGGGACAGGTACCGAACAACACACTCACAGGGCTTGAGATCATTCTAGAAACAACAAAGAAAATAGTTCAAATCAGGGCACGACTCCAAGCATCACGAGACCGACAAAAGAGCTATGCTGATAAAAGGCGAAAGCCTCTGGAGTTCCAAGTAGGTAATCGCGTGCTACTGAAATTCTCTCCCTGGAACGGGATGATACAGTTTGGAAAGCGGGGAAAACTAAATCCACGATACATCGGACCATTTGAGATTCTTGCCCTGATCGGTCCAAAGGCCTACACGCTACAACTACCCTCAGAACTTAGCAACGTACATCCCGTATTCCACGTATCAAATCTGAAAAATGCCTATTAGATGAAACCCTTGTTGTTCCCTTGGATGAGATCGAGGTGAATGAGAATCTCCTGTTCACCGAAGAACTAGTTGGAATCATGGACAGGGAAGTGACGCGTACAAAACAAAGTCACATTCCGATTGTGAAGGTTCGATGGAGTACAAAGCGCGGACGAGAATTCACAAGGGAACGCGATGATCAAATGATGCAAAAGTACCCTCAACTTTTCTCTAGTTCCTATGAATAGTTTTCAAAAGAATTTCGGGACGAAATTCCCTCTAACAGGGGGATGATGTCAAAACTAGCATTTTTGGGCTAGGAAATTCTGTTCATGTGTAAATAACTCTTAGCGTATCCTGTAACCCTAATTTTTATATAATGCAAGTTATTTATTCACAAATGACAATTCAAGTCAAAACTCACTCGTGAAAGCTCTAAACCTAACTCAATACGTTGCATTCACTCAAGTTTGGGCTTGAAACCCTAACTTCCCGGTTCAAACCTGTTATTGGACCAGGATTCTCTTATTGGGCCTAATGGGCCAGACACCCATCAACTTGGTTCTTTTGGGCCAAGAATCCACATTTGGACCCTAGTTGGACCCACATTTATTAAACAATAGTGTTTTGGGCCATAAGAATCTTCGTGTGCCTTATTGGGCCGAAAACCATTTATTTGACCCCATTGGGCCGTAAACCCGTAAGTGGGCCCACATGGATCGAAAAATCACTATCGGGCCAAATCAATCGCAATTAAACTTAAATCCAAGCCGAAAATTCTTTTTCCTTCTTCCCTTCTCCAAATTCTCGGCTTTTATAAATAGAAAAAAAAGAAATGAAGGACTAATGTATACTTGACACCTCACTAATGACCCAAATATAACCATGCATTATACACCATGTATCCATGCGTGCCAACAATAACCATTAAGAAAATACCACCAAAACTCTCCCCCTTCTCTTCTTTAAACCCTCGGCCGAGACCTCCTCCCTCTCCACACTTCACTTCAATTTTCTCACCCAATTCCTCTCCTCTCAAGAACACAAGAAAATTCATCCATTCATCCCATCAAATTTTCGTGAGTTTGTGTGTGTATACTTCAAGAATTCTTCATCAAAGATCACCACTAAGTAAGTTATTATCACTCTCAAATGATTTGTTTCCATTTCATGTTAAGATTCTCACTCATAAACACTCCATTTCGTGTTCATGCTTCCTAGAACTCCCTAAGTTCGAAAATTCTTCCTAAAGGAGCAAGCCAGGCCGAAAAAACCTCCTTTCATTCTCTTCAAAACCGGTCCAACACCAAGGTGAGCTTCATACCCCCTTGTTTTCGAGCTTTACTATGTTTTGGGGGAGAATACAAGTTAGTTTTGTTTTAATCTTAAGTATTATGCATGTATGTGTGTATTTTCATGTTATATGGTGTGAATATGTCATGAAAACTTGTTAAACAATCACAAGATTTGAAATATCTTCCAAGTATTGGTGATATTTGTAAGAAAACTATTAGAAGTAACTTTGTAAAATGTTGAGAAGATTAAACATGAAAAAGTTACTAGAGAATCCAAAGAATGTACACAAAAGGACCATTCTTGACAACAAAGATAAATAATATGGGCTTTTAGTGCCATTTTTGGTTGTTAGTGGACTAACTTCACAACTCACGGTTTTATGGGCCTAAAGTGTAAACTTTCATAAAAATGGGCCTTACATGACAACTAACGGTTATTAAGGGCTTAAAGTGCAAACTTTCATAAAAATGGGCCTTACTTGACAACTCACAGTTATTATGGGCCTAAGGTGTAGATTTCCATAAAAATGGGCTCTATTTGGGAATTCACGGCTTAATGGGCTAAAAATGTCATTTTTGGATAAAATGGGCCTTATTTGACAAACTTACAGTTTTATGGGCCAAAAGGGTCATTTTTCATAAAATGGGCTTTATTTGACAAAACATGGTTTTATTGGGCCTAAAATGTCATTTTTAACAAAAATGGGCCTTGATTGTAAATTCTCGGCTTTAATGGGCCAAAAATGTCAATTTCGACAAAAAGTGGGCCTTTATTGTCGATTTCAATTTTGTTGGGCCAAAATGGCCATTTTTAATGAAAGTGGGCCTTTTATGTCATTTTGAATTTATTTGAGCTAAAACGATCATTTTGATAACAAACGGAATATTTACGACCTTTACATGCTTATTGGGCCTTTATACCCATTTATATCCTAATTGGGCCTTAATTGCCCAATTACTTTCTTATTCGGCCATTCCAACACATCCTATGTTAATCGGGTCGATATCCATAAATATTTGACATTTTGAAATGTACAAATATATTTTTATCACCGATGATTTGTAATCAAAATACATACACGAAACAATTTTTTTCAAAGCGTTAAATAGTGTGATACAATATTCGCGTAAACTTAGTTAAGGCCCTTGTGAGACACGCCTTCATCCGTACCTACCTAGTGTACACCATTAGTCCTGTAGTTATAACCAGAGTCTCCTGGAGGGAGATCGAGAATTTGTGTATAGATCTATACGGGGTTGACACCCCCGCACCTGAGCTGTTCGCTACAACTAGACGGGCCAGTCTAGGGTGACAAATGTCTTAACGTAACTGTCGCCTGAAGAACGTCATGACAGACATATCAGTCATATCAAGCATGGTTATAGTGACTCACATAGAGAATAACAAGCAAATAAATTTATGGAATACACATACTATACTAATCATACAAAGTACAAACTATACAGTTACTATTTACGTTTAAACTTTCATCACTCGGGTCTTGTGGTAAAGACCACACTTTTTAATTATACATAAAATATAGGTTGTTCTGGGAAACTCTCTCTATACATTATCAAACAAGAACACACATGCTTTAATACAAGATTGAAACAAAACTCACAAACCATTTTTAACAGAAAGTATAGGATTTTCTGGTGCTTACAAACTACTACAAAAACTTTTCATACAAACTTGCTAATGAACTTACCAACATATTTATATGTTGACGCTTTTCAAAATGACTTGTATTCTCAGGAACACGTTAAAACAGGTTCGTCGATAAGGAATGAAGACTTTTGCTGTGTTTTTATTTTCACCATACTTGATGTTTTTGATGTATTGCTATAAACAAATACAATGATGTAAAACTATGATGGTTGACATGTTTTATGCATGGCGATGATGTTGTCTTTGCTTCATTTATATGAACTGTGATGATATTACAAGATGAAATCACCCGCCTCCGGACGTTTCCGCTATCTGGTTCGGGGGTGTGACAAAGAAGGTTGAAACGGATTTGATCCAATGAGGCAAATCGATCAAAAATGAAAAACGCAAAATACTAATAGAAATTATGGACGTTTTGGAATCCATTTGAGAATTTTAGATACCTTTTTGACGAATCGATTTCCATTTTTAACGAACGAATCAAATTTAGAAGATCTTGGTTATTTTGTTGGAACGAGAAAATCTCCAATTTGAACATTGTACCACCCACTATGCGTGATGTACAACTCGTTCTTCGTGTTCTTCAACGATCCAAGAACATCTTCATAAGAACCACCAATACTTTCGGGTTTTGACTTCAAATTCAATGCAACATTTGGAGATTGTTGCTTTGGAACCCAAATTTGCTTCACGGATTTCGACTTCACAACAACATTTGAATAAACCCGCTTGTTTTTGCGTTTAATCTTCTTCTTCTTTTTCTTTCTCATCTTTTTGCATCTTGAAGACTTGATTTCATGAACAAACCCACTTTCCACAACTTCAACTTTTTGAGTTTGAATCAAATCTTTTGGAGTTTGATACTTGTAATTTTCTTGGATCACTGGCTTCCGATATGGAATCATCCTTTCAAACGAATCACAAGAACATAAAATATCATCGGTTTGAACTCCAGTTGAGCAAAAACCTTTTTCATCTTCATGAGAATCAAATTGAATCTTCTTATCATGGACTTCAAGAACATCAAGAACACGATGATGATCATCAAGAACATGTTCCTGAGCTTGACAACAATTTGCATATATTCATGTTTATTGCTTCCATATTTACATTCAACAAGAAAAATTCCTTTTATGACTTCACCTTCTTTTTTATTTCTTCGTCTTTGTTGATACGTTGTAATCAATTGATCAGAAAAATCTTTTGTTTGATAAATTGGATGACTAATTAATTCTCCAACCTCATTCTTTTCTCCATTTGAAATGAGTGCATATTCACTTTTCAATCCAACAGTCAAGCAATAAGAATGGATTCAAAATTGTATTCGCCTAGAGAATTTCCATTCTGTATCAACCATTTCTCCATAATTGCTTCTTTCCTTTCGAATCAAACGATATGAACTTGGGTTTTCTAGAGAGAGAAAGTAACAATCACTTGATTTCTAGTGAAGAAAATCGAAATTTGAATAGATCAAAGATGAATTCGATTTCTAGAATCCAAAAACTCTCAAAAACACAAAGATTAAAGATCAAAAAATGAATCACAAAATCTAGATTGCGACCATGGATCAATTCTTGATCAAATCAAGAACACCCGCTTTGATACCAATTGTAGTGGTGTTGATTATGATGACATGTGCGGAATAAGAAAAGATCAAGTGAATCATCATACAAACTCAAGAACACATGAAGCAAATAAATCTTTTTAAGCTCATATTAGATCTAGAAAGAATATACAAAGTGGGTCTTGTACAAATTCTCTCTAGTCTAACAATCCAAATGGTTCCTTACATAAATGAGTGTTACTCACTTCTTATTTATAGGAATGACAACTCATTACACCATACAAGATGGAAAGGCTAACACTCCACATCCAAGTGTGACTTTGCACCCCAACAACTCCTTGTCCTCGTATCTCGTTTATGATCTTTAGAAGGCTGCACGTCATAAATCTCTTGCATGTACGGGGCGTATTTCATGTGCCTTCCTTGGTCTCGGTGTCCTCTCTTGGTCAATCTATACTTCCCATGTCGGTTCATTGGGATAGGGATGTACCTTTGTTTACGGTCGTTTGGGCGTGAACCTCCCTTTTCTGTACATCATTTTTTGGCACTTCCGTCTTCCTATCTTAGGAGTCTGTTCACCTTCCTTGTCAAATTCTTCTGCGTTCGGCCATTCTCACCCCACCAAATTTCTAAACAACTCTCCTTCTAGTATTCCATATGTGAAAGCCTCAATGATAATTGGGTTGTCTGTGGTTGGCATCTTTCGATTGATCTCGTTGAACCTTCTGAAGTAAGCCTTATTAGATTCCCCTTCCCTTTGTCTACAGGAGAATATTGCGTTGGCCTGTTGTTGAAACCTTCGCTTCTCTATGAAGCAGTTGAAAAAATTTGTGCAATGTTCTTCATAACTCTCGATTCTTTTAGATGGGATACTTGCCAACCAATATCGTGCTGACCACACGAGAGTACCCAGGAAATATAGGCTCCATAGTGTATGACCTATGGGGATCATCTTGATCGCCCAATGGAAGTTTGCAACATGGTCAGCTGGTCCCCAGAGCCTTCATAAGGCTTTACTCTGGGACCCTTTAATCTCACCGAAATCAGAGTGTTATTTATTTCATCGGTGAACGGTAACCTAAAGTTCCGTCCTCGAACCATTGCATGATGCTCTTTGTGACAACCCATAATTTCTATCTTGTAAAGTCAATCAATTCAATCAAAAGTCAGACTTGTTTCTGTTATATTTTAGCCTTGTTAAGGGTCTATTTGAGAGTTTCTAAGCCTAGTGCACTCAAGGACTGTGTGTTAGGAAGTGTTAGCTTGAGTCCTTTGAGTTGCAATCGAGCTGGAAACACCATCAAAAGGAGTTCACGGCCACATCTAGGTTCATGGTCGTGAACAACTCCCCATATATATAATAAATTGGCTCATTTTCTTCAATTCTTCAACTCTAGCCGTGAACACACCCATTCTCTCTCAACTTTCTTCAACCGTGAACACTCTAAAGGCTACCAATAAGTAAGTATCTCATCCATCTTCTTGTTGTCCATTAGATACAGTTGAATTCCACCATGTTACAAACTCTTATTTGCATGAATCTTCAAGAGTTCACAACCGTGAACCCTTCATAGGGCCGTGAACCCTTCTTAGATGAAATTTTGGTTGTGAACCCTTCATAAGATAAAGCTTGGGCCGTGAACATATCATGTGTTCTATGGCCGTGAACCATTCTAAGGTCGTGACCACTCCTTGTGTGGCCGTGAACACCCTTCAATCAATCATATGTGATTCTAACATTCTATTGAGAGTGTTTCCTTGTTCCTAAGATTATTTCCCTTACATGTTAGTTGTTATATACACTAATTGTATGCATATATGTGTCATTATATGCTTAATAGGATCCGTTTGTGCTCAAGACTTCACTTGGCATACTGAGCATCCTATATCGATCTTTCATTCAAATCACTCACTTCAGGTGAGTTCATACCCCTAGAACTACACTTTTAAATGCTTTTTAAATGCTTTTAGGGGGGGGGAATACAACCAGAACACAATGAAATTGTGTTAATCATTTACATGTGAAACTGAAGGGTTTTGCGCATTCTAACACTCCTAGGGTGTACATGCAACCCTAGAAACCTTGGATCTATGTTTTACTAAGATACATGCAAATTTGATTTTCCAAGGTTCTTAACCTATCTAGCATGGCATGGGGAACTTTGAAACATAAAAGCTAGTAGGAAGAACATACCTTTTAGTTGCTTGGATTCCTTGAGAACTTTGTGATCCTAGCACCTCAAGTGTGATGCCTCAAAATTTTCACACAACACCACAACACTTGGAATGACTTTGAGAGAAATCCACACTCACTTAAAATTGGCTAGCCCTCTTGTTCTACACATAGTGCCGATTTTGGTAGCCCATGGGGCCCTTTTATAGTTTTGTCACAAGTAGGGTTACACCATGTAAACCCTAATTGACATGGCTTTTCATATTCCATGATCCATGGGTTTATAACCTCCATGGAGCATCCATGGAGCACCTTATGATTTTAGCCCAATCCAATAAACCATGGATCATTAGCCCACTATAAAAGAATTGATGATTTACACAATCAACCCCATATATTTAATTAGTCTCCTTTTGATCACCAAAGTAATTCTTGATCAATACTAATTAAATAATATTATTAATATATTAGAACTTATAATATATTAATAAACCATAAGTGTCTTTTGTCTCATTTAGTATATCCAAATGTTGCAATGCCATGCAACCCAAATGGACCATGTCAACCGGGTCAAGTACATTCCAGAAATAGTTATGAACTTAGACACGTAATCCAAAAGTCTCCCACTTGGATAAGTCTAATAACTATAACTGTAAGAATGACTTCAGGAACCGATCAGCAGTTGTAGCTCTTTCAATGTCTCGCAGAACTGAGATGATGATGATATGCCATTTAAGATAAGTGATCATATAATCCTCTGTTCTAGATATCAGCCAGACAAATACATGGAACAATGTCTTACTTATTGTCCAGCAGTTTGTTTCCCGATTTCTGATTTGTTTGACATAGAACTTAATCGAACACATCAATTTAGTTCTGACCGGGCCCGGTACATAGGTCACAACAAAATCATCAAGGGGCCCAGATATCGCTTCTAATCCAATAAGGAACAGATAAACTTCGACTCATATGCTTGTTCTACTACTTGTTGAATTGTACACAAAGGCACGTTTTATAACATCGAGTTACCAATGTGTTCTCGTACAATCAATGTATAACCAAATCATAGTCAACAACTCATATCTCTAGGTTTGAAGACTTATATGATATTACCGTCTCACGATCACTTGAGATAAATTCCATGGAGTGATACAAGTGAGCGTGGTTTGAATCCAATACTCAAAACTTATGAGCACTCATGAATGTTGTAGCAACTCTTGCTATATCCAATACTTTAGAAATCTATAAGCCAACTTCATGACAGTCTTGATTCATATCTACTTCCAACATACGACCAACTGTGGATATTTGAATAATATGTTATATCATAACATAATTATTTTGGAAGTCAAAACATGCAAAATGAAATGATAGTAAACGATTGACAGAAGATAGTAACACTTTACTTATAAATAAACAACAACTTTTATTTATCATCAAATGTCAATTACACTTTACAAATTTCAAAGCTATCTAATTGCTAAAACTAATATCATCCTTTAGCCCTATGCGCCTCGCATGCTGAAGATGCTTAACCCTACTCAGTCCCTTCGTGAGGGGATCTGCTGGGTTCTCATCCGATGATACCCTCTTTGCCACAAGGAGTCCTTCTTCTATTCTATGTATGATGAAATGGTATTTTCTGTCAATGTGTCTGGATCTTCCGTGATCCCTTGGTTCCTTGGCTAAGGCAACTACACTTTCACTATCACAGAAAATCTACATAGGCTCCTTTATAGCTGGTACAACTCCAACGTCTCCAATGAAGTTCTTTAGCCATATAGCCTCCTTTGCTGCCTCGCTTGCCGCTATATACTCTGAATCACAAGTTGAATCAACCACTGTTTCCTACTTGGAGCTTTTATAAGTAATTGCTCCTCCGTTTAAGGTAAAGACCCAGCCTGACTGAGAGCGGAAATTATCCCTATCAGTCTGAAAGCTAGCATCACTATATCCTACTACTCTCAAGTCATCACTCCCACCAAGTGTAAGGACCCAATCCTTAGTCCTCCACAGGTACTTGAGAATGTTCTTTACCGCAGTCCAGTGAGCCTTGCCAGGGTTCCCCTGATATTTGCTGACCATGCTTAACGCAAAGGCCACATCAGGACGAGTACAAGTAATAGTATACATGATTGAGCCTACATCGGAAGCATACGGTACTCGACTCATCTCAGCTATCTCAGCCTCTGTACTCAGGCTCTGAGTCTTACTCAATCTGGCGTTACTCTGGATCGGTAACTCTCCTCTCTTGGAATTCTGCATGCTGAACCTATTCAACACCTTATCCAAGTAGGTACTCTGACTAAGTCCAATTAATCTCTTACTCCTGTCTCTCAAAATCCTTATCCCTAGGATATAGGCAGCTTCTCCAAGGTCCTTCATAGCGAAACACTTCCCAAGCCAGGACTTCACTTCCTGCAGAGTTGGGATGTCATTTCCTATGAGTAGTATGTCATCCACATACAATACCAAAAAGGTAACTATACTCCCACTAGCCTTGACATATACACAAGATTCATCTTCGCTCCTCGAAAAGCCAAACTCTATGACTTTCTCATCGAAACAAAGATTCCATCTGCGAGGTGCTTGTTTCAATCCATAGATGGATTTCTCAAGCTTACACACTCTATTAGGGTACTCTGTACTGACAAAACCCTCTGGCTGACTCATGTAAACATCCTCAGCCAACATTCCATTAAGGAAAGCCATTTTGACACCCATTTTCCATATTTCAGAATCATGAAATGCAGCAATGGCTAACATAACTCTAATAGACTTAATCTTTGCTACTGGTGAAAAGGTCTCATCATAATCAAGTCCCGGAGTTTGAGAAAAGCCCTTTGTAACCAGTCGCGCCTTATAAGTGTGTACATTACCATCCATGTCGGTCTTCTTCTTGAAGATCCATTTGCACCCGACTGTCTTACGACCTGGTCCATTGTGAACCAAGTTCCAAACTTGATTGTCATACATGGATTGTATTTCGTTGTCCATAGCCTCTTTCCATTTAGCAGCCTCAGGGCCTGCCATGGCTTCCGTGTAGCTGGTAGGTTCATCCAGACTTACCAGTGTATTATCACTGATAAGTGTATCACCTTCCGCAGTAATATGGAAACCATAGCAATGCTCAGGTGCATTGCTAACTCTCGTGGAACGCCTCTGAGGTACAGACTCGTCAGTCGGATCAACAGGAGTTTCCTCCTCAGGTTGATTGCTAGGGTTTGAGGTTCCTTCACTACTTGACTCTTGAATTTCTTCAAGGTCAATTTGCCTCCCACTGTTTCCTTGGCTTATGAATTCTCTCTCTCTCTCTCTCGAAAGACTCCTCTCCTTGCTACAAAGATCACATTATCACTGGGTCTGTAGAGGAGGTAACCAAAAGATTTCTGTGGGTAGCCGATGAAAATACACCTCTCACTTCGAGGTTCGAGCTTATCGTGAGTCTCGCGCCTCACAAAAGCCTCGCAACCCCAAATCTTGATGTGGTCTAGATTCAGAACTTTTCCAGTCCACATCTCGTGAGGTGTTTTGGCAACATTTTTGGTAGGGACTAGATTAAGGATATGGGCGAAAGTCTCTAAGGCATACCCCCAAAATGAGATTGGTAGCGAAGCTCGACTCATCATGGAACGAACCATATCCAACAAGGTTCGATTACGCCTCTCAGCCACACCATTAAGCTATGGTGTCCTGGGAGGTGTCAATTGTGTGACAATCCCACATTCCTTATGATAGTCAAGGAACTCTGTACTAAGATACTCACCACCTCGATCGGATCGAAGCATCTTAATGTTCCTACCCAACTGATTCTCTACCTCTTGTTTAAACTCCTTGAAATTTTCAAAGGTTTCTGACTTATGCTTGATTAAGTAGACATATCCATATCTACTATAATCATCAGTAAAAGTCACATAGAAGCGGTTAGCATCCCTTGTGGCGGTTCTGAATGGTCCACACACATCAGTATGTATGAGGTCCAACAAACCCTCACCCCTAGCACAAGTACCAGTGAAGGGTGACTTTGCCATTTTCCCAAGAAAACAAGATTCACAACTATCATCTGACTTTAGGTCAAATGACTCCAAGACTCCATCCTTTTGGAGTTGGCCTATGCGTTTCTTGATCACATGTCCAAGACGACAATGCCATAATGATGCTTTATCCAAGCTAGTGGAAGAATCGATACACAACACATTATTTCCTAGGTTATCTACAACCGACACAGTTTCATACACACCATTACAAGGTAATGCTTTAAAATAAAGAACATTATTTTAGAAAGCATTGATACCACCACATTCATTATCAAACGAAAAGGTAAAACCTTGTTTGTACAAACCATAAAAGGAAATAATATTTCTCGCCATTTCAGACGAGTAACAACAATTTTATCTTCCCATGCTCCACATTCTCACTTCTTCTTAGTCCATGCAAATCAGAACATATGTGAATACCACAACCTGTATCAAGGACCCAAGAATTAGAATAGGGTGAGTTATTAGACAATACAGTGTAAATACCTGCATGGTTGGGTTTCACTTTCCCATCCTTAACATCTTGCAAGTTGGGCAGTTTCGCTTCCAGTGCGCCTTTTCATGGCAATAGAAGCATTCAGCGTCATTAGGGTTGGCAGAAGGAGTGACAGAACCTTCCTTGGTTCCACTTGAAGAGGAGCCATCAAGGGAATTTCCCTTGGCACCCTTCGAAGGGCTCTTCCTCTTCTTCCCTTTACCTTTCCCAATAGCCAGAACAGGGGCGTTGGTAGGAGTAGAAGTAGTAACAACCGATTTACCTTTAAGACCACTTTCGGCGGTCTTTAGAAGTCCTTGAAGTTTGCTGAGTGTAACTTCCTCCTTGTTCATGTGATATGTCATTCGTAATTGATCATAACATGAAGGTAAGGAGTGAAAAATGATGTCAATTGCCAACTCCTCAGGTAAGTTCACATTCAATTTCAGCAAACGGTCCACGAATCTTTACATTTTCTGCATGTGGCCTATGATGGGTTCACCATCCTTCATCCGGGTTGTTATCATGGAGGAGGTGATTTCGTATCGTTCTTGACAAGCACTTTGATGGTATATGTCCATCAAATCTTGGTGCATCTCAAAAGGATAAAAGTCCTCATAGGAGTTTTGGAGCTCGGCTGTCATCGTGGCCAACATGATACAGTCCACCTTAGTGGCATCTCTCTCATGTGCTCAGAATTTAGTGACCTCCTCTGGAGTAGCAGATGACTCATCAAGTTCCTTAAGCTCCTTATCGAGGACATATTTGTTGTCCTCATACCGAGTGACTGTCCTGATGTTCCTGATCCAATCCATAAAGTTGGATCCATCGAAGATGACTCTCCCACAAAGGTTCATGAGAGAGAAGGATCCGGTAGGGTTTGAGCCAGAAGTAGCATTGTTGGAAGACATCTGAAAAAGATGAAGGACAAGTTTAGATTAGATATAAATATAGTCCTTAATAAGACACCCAAATGTAATATTAAGCTAGGACCCAACACAATATTTTATAACTTAGAAGAGGGATGTCGTAATCCAAGCTATAAAATATTTGAAGGTAGGTGGAATGACGATTCACCAATTTCCACCATGAAAAACGAAATAAGTTATTAGGTTTTAATTGGTTTTGAAACTCCTAGATTCTTTTGATATTCATTAAACTTTTCAATGGCATGTTTCAATCTTGATTGTGCCCTTCAGGTTTTGTGACTGGGATGCCGAGGATCACAAAACAAGGTGTGAATTAACCATGCAAATTACTTGGTACTCTTAATGTTTATCACCTAACTGATGTGCCGGTTAACCACACACGCTCCACCGATCTATTATAAACCTTTAGCCACCGTTTGCCTACCTTGTTAAGTCCAGGTTGGTGTGCCAATTAACCACACACGCTCCACTAACGACTTAAGAAACGTGCAAAGTGTAATTTCATGGGTTAGCACCTTTTTCACATTTCCTAAAGTAACTAAGATTGGGAATTTATATAACATTTAGTTACTTTATAATCATCATACTTTTAATGAGGCTTTAAAGTCATTGTGTTATCCGTTCGGCTAACGACCCTCCACCAGTCAAGGAAGCGGTGGGTGAGAGTGCACACCCATTAAGCTTCCAATTTATAGGCAACAACCTTATACCCCCTTATAGACCAACTTCATGAATGAGGCCTACTAACGGTAAAACGACTTGTTCTTATATATATATATATATATATATATATATATATATATATATATATATATATATATATATATATATATATATATATTATTAACTTATAATATTATAAAGTATAAGGGTTGAATTTTAACTTTTAAAATTCTAGGGGTTGGAACTAAAGTTTTTAAGGTGACTTTACTTGTTCCAAAACTTGAGGGAAAGTTTTGTAACTTTCAAAACTTTTCAACTTTCATAACTTAAGAGTTAATGGTTTATTAAAATGAGAGGCTTTTCATTTTATTTAACCTATGTGTTCATTAATGGAATTTAAAAGAAAGACTTTTGGTAATCCATAACTTGAGGATAAATTATGGATTCCATTAAAACACATCAAGATCAAGAATTATACTGAGAAAATAATTCCTATGATCTACCAAACTCATAAGTTCATGAACATGCATATCAATAATTTCAAGAATCATAAACAACACATACAAAACTTGAAATTTTGATAATGGCCATTGTAAATGGATTAGCATAACCATTACACCATCTAAAACAAATTTTATAAGACCAAAAGAGTTTTGGGTAATGTTTCTAGTCCATTTCCAGCAGTAAAACTCGAAAATCTGCATTCAGGGGCTCCTACTCGTCGAGTGCAAGAACCTACTCGACGAGTAGGATGAATTATCACATGGACATGACGAGTTGATGACGCAGAATGCAGAAAACATGAGTTTTTTCAACAATTTTCATAAAGTATCAAGAAAACAAGCATAGGCTCTGATACCACTGAAGGGTTTAGAGCATTCTAACACTCCTAATGTGACAACCGTCAGACTTCGAGTCGATTCTAGATTTGACTAAACTTAGTTGCACGTATAGGCACGACACATACTAGACTTAGTAACTAGAAGCTAAGTTATAACCTACTAGAAACTCGGAAACAAGTAAATTGAAGGATAGTGTACTTAGATTTCACATTGATATGTGAATTATACTACTACTTAACTGTAGTGACTATCCACATTTGGGTCATTCCTTGAATTGAACACCATTTCATGAATCATATACACACATCATTCACCTGACCTATAAGTAGAAATTAGGTCAAAGTCTTATAAAAACTTAAGTCAAAGTTGAAGACTAGGGCTAGTATACTTGATTCCTCAATTTCGTTGGATCTCGGAATCACTACATAGAATGCCAATAAAACGAAAAAAAATAAATTACAAACATTATTTCTAACTTGAATAAGAGTTAGGAAACACAAAAAATAATTTAAAAAGTCTCAAAATTTAATTAATTTTGATACCCAAATATTATTAAATCTCAAGACCCTAAAAACCCTAAAATCTCAAATTTATAAACTTTAACACCTAAAAATCCATAAAATTTGGTATGGACTTTATAATATCAATTTAAAATAACTCAAATTAGTAAAATATAACCAAGGAGAAATAAAATTTAAGTTATTAGTATTTCACCTTATTTTCTAAGCCAAAAATCAAGGTTTTGTGAATGAAAATTAGGATAAGGTGCATATTTTATAAAAACTTGATATTTTTATAAAATAAAGTTATACTTTTATAAAATTTAAGAGAGGGATACCCTCTCTCCATTCAAAAGTCGGATTTCTCTCTCTCTCTCTCTCTCTCTCTCTCTCCCCCCTTTCTCCTCTTCCCAACACACTCAATGAATTCCTCTCCACACTCCATTTCTCCATACTTCACTTTCTCTCTCACACTCCACTCCTTACAACACTCAAACTGTCTCTTTCTCTATCCAAACCCATGAAATTTTCCAGCCAAGAACACTTCTCAACCTTCAAATCTTCATATTTTAGGGTTGTTCTTCAAGGTAATCACGAAAATCCTTCATCTTCCTTCACTTTTCTTTCTTATTTTAAAGGTATTTCTTGCACTTCTCATTCTTCTACACCATTCTTTATGAACATTCATCAAAATATCCATGAATGACGAGTTTGATGATGATGGTGGTAGGGTTTCACCCAAGAACAACATGCATGTTTGTGACAACCTGAAATTTAGGGCTACTATTATAAACGTCAATCTAACCGTAAATCTGGTGTTAATCCGAATTACTGAGTTTTACTGCATCTAATGTAAAATAAATAATTTTATTTCAATTATTACATGATATCAGATGATACCTTACTTCCAAATATGTAAACTATAAACCGAATCAAACCGCTTAAACGACAACGTTAATTAGTGCTTAGAAAACCTGAAATTTTGCATTAAGCAGTTTTGAGCAAAACAAACATTAAAATATTAAAGTACATGTTCCCCTGTTTCGGAAAATATAAAGAACGTCCAAAACGGAGTTCGTATGCAAACGATACAACAGTTTTGAAAAAACAGACAGTAAAACACTGGTTTTCTTTAATCGCGTAAAACTAAATCGATCCGCTGAGGAACATACGCTTTGCCGACGGGATTTCCAAGAGGGTTTTTGGATTCAGGTTATAGTCTATTATTTAATTTTACACTCGAAATAATTTATACGAAAATATTTACAAAAGTCGCGAAAACGGACACCACGAGCTGTTTAAACGCAAAACTTTAAATTCAATTTCCCGGAGTTCCGTAACTCCAAAAATTAATCCATTTGATGTTCCGGAATCCTTGAATTAAACTCTATATAACGACATGTTCGAAAAAAATTCTCGATAATTGGATCCCGATACGTTCGATTAGGTGTGTTTTTGAGCAATTAATGAATGAACATACAACCCAATGTGGGGCCCACTAGGCTTGTAGGAACCAAAATATCCATCTCATTCTCACCCCTTACCCACGTATTCTTCCTTCACCCTATACTCTATCATCTTGCTTACACTATTTCTAAATGGTACAAAGCATGGGTTGTGATTTGAAAGAAGGTATGGATCATAAGAGGAGTGTGTGTGTGTGTTCATGGCTATAAAAGGGAGCCTTGGATCCTCATCTTCCTCACAAAACATCTAGCTATATTCTCTTCCTCTAAAACGTCCCTATCTCTCTCTAAAACCACCTTCCATCTCTTTCCCGGTTTACCACCAAGAACACCCAAAAACCACCATTCTAACACCCTTATAACTCCATTAAACACCTACATCACCCCAGGCATTCCATCATTCGACAGTTAGCTCAAAACGAGGAAGAACCGGAGGCAAAACAACCCCCAGAACCACCCCTGATCACCCCACTATCACCACCCGTCAACCCACTACCACCCCTCCTTTTCCCCTAAAAAACCACCTCCATTACGTTCCTTTGTAGCTTTGAGCAGCTTAGTAACCTTCCCCACCCTCCCTCTGTCCTCACACTCTCCGGAGAACCAAGAAAAACCCGGCAGCAGGAGGCTGCCGGACTTCATCATCATCACACACCTCCACTGTCGCTGAGTGCCACCGTCACTGGCCATCACCTCCTGTGCGGTAAGTAACCGCCACCACCCTTTTGATCATTTTTTTTGTTTTGCTTGCCCTTCGTCGATGACAAGAAACCATAGGACCATTACGTTTATTTATTTATTTATTTTTCTCGTTCGTAACCTGCGTGAAGCAAATACAGCAAATACATGGATGAGTTTCCCTCTTAATTCTCAACCTTTCACTAGATTTAATTAAATATAACCCCCAACTTTCGGACTTGTACAACTTTGGCCATTTCCTTGATTTGAATTAATTATTTTAACC
The DNA here is from genome assembly GCF_052849685.1 of Lactuca virosa. Classification (NCBI taxonomy): domain Eukaryota; kingdom Viridiplantae; phylum Streptophyta; class Magnoliopsida; order Asterales; family Asteraceae; genus Lactuca; species Lactuca virosa. The sequence continues at coordinate 359,871,860 of NC_136433.1, read as the reverse complement.
CTCATATGAGAAATAGTTACAAATCTGGTCCTAAGTCATTAAACTATCAATTAAAAAGTCCAAAACTCACCCTCACTCGAAAATACCTTACAAACCAAGTCCAAATCAGCAAACTTTCATTTTATTTATTTAAATTACACCCCTCCTTGTGATTTATTTGCAAAATAAATCCAAAACTTAAACTTAGAACCTAAATAAATCATTTTAGTCCCTCATTTGAAAAGTATTGCCAAACTTAATCCCATATGATTTATTTAAATTAGTAAACGAACTCTACGCTTTGGTTAAATTACCAATCTACCCTCCACATATTAATTTATGTTAAAATTTCATAGGAAACTAAATAAATCCCGACGGTTCGTTATCAAAGCGACACTTCTCGGTTTCTCGCGTCAAATACTCAAAACAAATCATCAACCACACATTAAGGTGAGTGTTACGGCCCCATTTTTACATATTTTCGGGGGGGGGGGGGGGGAATACATGTAGTACTCGTATATCTACTATATATCTATTATATAAATACTTTGTTTAAACAAACAACACCACCATTTTTATGCAATATAAATGACACGAAAATAGTATTTATTACACTACTGTTTACGGTACGGGGACTCTGGTCTGAAGGGCAGAATGGATTGCTAGATTTCAGAAGTGCTATAATGCCAAAATAGTTTTGCCCTCGGTGTTTCATGTCTGACCCTCGTCTGTACAATGGTAGTACGTGTACTAAGTAATCTTTATCATACAAAATGCACATGAAATATTAATGTTTTATGTAAACACTTTATCAGTTTGGGAAATGATTTTTTTTAAACGCTTACATGTTAAGTAAAGAAAATCGTTTTAAAACATTAATATTTATATATGTTATGTTGTTAAAATAATACAACTAATAAAAATAACATATGCATTTCGACTACAAATGTGCTATGAGTGTACATACGGTTATCAACTTGGTAGTTTCAATATACCTCATATGTGCGCAAAAATATATAGGTTTATATATTTATACAAGTTTTAGAACTTGCACATTAGGCGTATACATGTGTTTGTGTACACTATACTAAGTATTATCAACTGTTTAAACAAGTATCATACACTTTACGTGTATGCTTATCAAATATACTTGTTGTTTATCCGTTTATCCGTATCTGCGGTTGTTAAGTTCAACCTTGGCAGATAACTTTATCCGTATATCCGTATGTCTGTTTATTACAGAAATATATAGGTTTATACATTTATACAAGTTATAGAACTTGTATCTTAGGCTCATACATGTGCTTGTGTACACTATAATGAGTTTTGTCAATTGTTTAAACAAGTATTGTACACTTTACGTGTATGCTTATCAAATATACTTGTTGTCTATCTGTTTATCCGTATCTGCGGTTGTTAAGTTTAACCTTGGCAGATAACTTTATCCGTATATCCGTATGTCTGTTTATCCGTATATGCGGTTGTTGAGTACAACCTTGGCAGAAAACTTTATTTGTTACCCGTACAACCATGGATTTGGTTGCTTTCAAAACGGTTTTTAAGTAATGGAAATTACTTATGGAACTATACATTTTGGCTTTTAAAGATTCATTGCAAACCCTGTTTTAACTGTTGTTATACATACAAAGAAAATACTTTTTGGACTTTTTAAAAGTATTACTGCGGTTAAGCGGAAAACCTGTGACACTCACCAACCTTTGTGTTGACTTTCAAAATTACATGTATTCTTAGGGGATCATTAGCCAGGCGTTCAGACAGAAGATTAGCTGTGGATTGCAGATGACCAAGCTAGCTTGTTTTTGTTATCTGCTTACCTGTTTAAGGCAACTACTGTACTATTATTATCGGTAAGAACCCTGTATTCAAACTTAATGATGGAATACAAATGCAGCCTTGTTTATCGTTGTACTTGTGCTATATATTCAGTTTATCTGTGATCCATGAACTTAGTCCCACTCCCGGCGTGTTCCGCCTTGGCCGGGGGTGTGATAGAATGGTATCAGAGCTAAATTGGCTATAGAGAACTCGTATCCTCGAAAGTGGAATACAACTATAGCAGACTAGCTTCTAATAAAAGTATTATTAATAATGACACTACTCGACTACTTACGGCATTTGATGTCTGGCCGTCATCTATGCTCGGTAGTCGGGAAGTACAAAACTAAAATTAATAATACTACAAACCCCACCAACCATAATATATAAGAGTTTATATATACTCTGACCTGCGATGAGAACACTTAATAAAATTTTAACGTCCCTTCAACTAAAACTACCAACTCAACCCTGTAGGTCAAAAGCCTCAAGTAAGGTTAGTACCGTACATAAGTCATACCATAAATAAATCTGGAATGCGCACCTATGTTGTTATGGTCGGGCCGGTGCACTGCCAACCTTGAGCAAGGAGTTTGACAGACTACAACAGTTGAAAGTTTTAGAGATTGAAGGATGTTCTCCAGATTCGCTACAACAACCTAGTACCTTAGAATCCATATATACATTTTAAAACACTTAATTAGCAATTAAGGTCCCCTTTCCATTATTTGGAAATCTAGAGGATTTCTAAACCAACCACGTTCTCCTTATCATTTGGAAATCTAGAGGATTTCTAAACAAATCGCCTTCTCCCTATCATTTGGAAATCTAGAGGATTTCTAAATCAATCCCTTCTTCTTATAATTCGTAGGATTTGACGAACAAACTATACTAATACGCTATCATAAAATGCATCCCATACATAATTGTTAGGACTTTATAGTGTTAAAACAGCTTAACATGTCCGTTTTGAACATATTAGGATGATGGCCCCATGAAAGGAACCACACATTCGTCCACCGCCAACTCCCCGAGGCAACCTGAGGAGAACCCTACCAATAACTCAACCATCAGTGGAAACTACAAACCAGGGAGGAGACCCAGAAGTAACAAATGTAAACCAAACAATCCAGATGAATTCCGATATGATGCAGAACATGCTCGCACAAGGAATTGCTACGGCCTTGACAACATACGAAGCAGATCGAAATGGAAACATTAGGAATAGTGGAAGTGGAAATCCCACAACTCACCAAAACAACCCTAGACACTGCTCCTATAAGGATTTCATGGGCTACAAACCTCAATCCTTCTACGACACTGAAGGAGCTGTTGGTCTAGCCCGTTGGATAGAAAAGACTGAGGCAGTCTTTCACATCAGTGTGTGCCTCTATGACTGCAGGGTTAAGTACGCTACCTGTACGTTGATGGACTCCGCCTTAACTTGGTGGAATAATTATGCAAAGTCCATTGGGATCACTGAAGCTTATTCCATGGGCTGGGAATCCCTGAAGCAGATGATGACCAAAGAATACTGCCCCCGACAGGAAATACAATCTCTAGATCAGGAGCTTTGGAACCTTGTCATGAAAGAATCTGAAGTAGCTGCCTACACCTCTCGATTCAATGACCTTGCAAGCCTCTGCCCGGGAATGGTGACCCCGGAAGACAAGAAGATCGAAAGGTACATCTGGGGACTAGCTTCACCTGTTCAAGGTCTGGTTACTGCATCCAGACCTTCCACTTTCGATAGTGCTAAGGAATTAGCCTATCAGTTGACCGAACAGTGTGTTCGTCAAGGTACCATGGCCCCACCGGTAGAGAAGAAGTATACTGGAAATACCAAAAGGAAGTTTCATGGGGAACCCAAGGAGGACTCCAAGCATCACAAGGTTGAACCCGAACCGTTGGATGTCTACGCCGCAATTACCAATACTCCCACCCCAGCTAAGTCCTACACTGGGACTTTACCTCATTATATGGAGTGCAATTTCCACCATGTCGGTAATTGCAAGGAGGTGATCTGCAACAAGTGTAACATGAGAGGTCACATCTCGAGGTACTATAGAAGAACCCCAACCACTACGGCAGGAGGAAGTCGTAACTTTTTTGAGTGCAATCAGCCAGGGCATTTTAGGAAGGATTGCCTGCAACTAAAGAATCAAGGTGGCAATGGAAGGGTACTTATGATCACTGCAGGAGAGGCTCTCCCGGAACCACCTGTGGTTATCGGTACGTTTCATAACAACAATGTTTAGGCCTCGATATTTATTAATACTTGTGCTAATTAAAGCTTTATCGACCATAGGTTTCGAAACGCGACAAAACATGAAACCTACGCAGTAGCTATGGCAAAAGTAGTCGTTAATTGCCTTCTCACCCTGAATAAATCACGTCATTCACATAGAAACTAAGGACCCTTGATGGTAATCTATGCTTGCTAAATGTATACGTTAGGGTTGTATATAATTAAGATTATACAGACTTAGGATTTATGATTTCGCTTTATTTCCTGTTCCTTGTTTGGTTGTGGGCTTAGGATAGAATCACTTATTCGACTGTCTATTTGATCATGATTATATACGACTTGTACATACCAAGTGAATATAGAAGGACTCGGCAGGGATCATGTACCACGAAAGTACATTACTATTTATCGATATGGCAAAAGTACTAGCTAGTTGCCTTCTAATCCGAATTAATCACATCATTGATGTAGAAACTAAGGACCCTTGCTGGTAATCCATGATTGCTAAGTGTATAAGTTAGGGTTATATATAATTAAGATTCTAAAGACTTAGGATTTGTGATTCCGCTTTACTTCCTGTTCCTTGTTTGGTTGTGGGCTTAGGGTAGAATCACTTATTCGACTGTCTGTTCGATCTTGATTATATACGACTTGTATACACCAAACGATTATAGAAGGACCAAGAAGGGATCATGTACCATGAGATTACGTTACTATTTATCGAAGCCCTAGTACTACCAGTACCAACTCAATTTCGGGATGAAATTTCCTTTAACGGGGAGGTAATGTGACAACCCGGAATTTAGGGCTACTATTATAACCGTCAATCTAACCGTAAATCTGGTGTTAATCCGAATTACTAAGTTTTAGTGCATCTAATGTAAAATAAATAATTTTATTTCAGTTATTACATGATATTAGATGATACCTTACTTCCAAATATGTAAACTGTAAACCGAATCAAACCGCTTAAACGACAACGTTAATTAGTGCGTTAGAAAACCTAAAGTTTTGAATTAAGTAGTTTTCAGCAAAACAAACATTAAAATATTAAAGTACATATTCCCCTGTTTCCGAAAATATAAAGAACGTCCAAAACGGAGTTCGTATGCAAAAGATACAACAGTTTTAAGAAAACAGACAGTAAAACACTGGTTTTCTTTAATCGCGTAAAACTAAATCGATCCGCTGAGGTACTTACGCTTTGCCGACGGGATTTCCGAGAGGGTTTTTGGATTCAGGTTATAGTTTATTATTTAATTTTACACTCGAAATAATTTATACGAAAATATTTACAAAAGTCGCGAAAATGGACACCACGAGTTGTTTAAACGCAAAACTTTAAATTCAATTTCCCGGAGTTCCGTAACTCCAAAAATTAATCCATTTGATGTTCCGGAATCCTTGAATTAAACTCTATCTAACGACATGTTCGAAAAAAATTCTCGACAATTGGATCCCGATATGTTCGATTAGGTGTGTTTTTTGAGCAATTAATGAATGAACATACAACCCAATGTGGGACCCACTAGGCTTGTAGGAACAAAAATATCCATCTCATTCTCACCCCTTACCCACGTATTCTTCCTTCATCCTATACTCTATCATCTTGCTTACACTCTTTCTAAATGGTACAAAGCATGAGTTGTGATTTGAAAGAAGGTATGGATCATAAGAGGAGTGTATGTGTGTGTTCATGGCTATAAAAGGGAGCCTTGGATCCTCATCTTCCTCACAAAACTTCCAGCTATCTTCTCTTCCTCTAAATGGTCCCTATCTCTCTCTAAAACCACCTTCCATCTCTTTCCCAGTTTACCACCAAGAACACCCAAAAACCACCATTCTAACACCCTTATAACTCCATTAAACACCTACATCACCCCAGGCATTCCATCATTCGACAGTTAGCTCAAAACGAGGAAGAACCGGAGGCAAAACAACCCCCAGAAACACCCCTGATCACCCCACTGTCACCACCCATCAACCCACTACCACCCCTCCTTTTCCCCCGGAAAACCACCTCCACTACCTTCCTTTGTAGCTGTGAGCAGCTTAGTAACCTTCCCCACCCTCCCTCTGTCCTCACACTAGCCGGAGAACCAAGTAAAACTCGACAGCAGGAGGCTGCCGGACTTCATCATCATCACACACCTCCACTGTCGCTGAGTGCCACCGTCACTGGCCATCACCTCCTGTGCGGTAAGTAACCGCCACCACCCTTTTGATCATTTTTTTTGTTTTGCTTGCCCTTCGTCGATGACAAGAAACCACAGGACCATTACGTTTATTTATTTTTCTCGTTCGTAACCTGCGTGAAGCAAATATAGCAAATACATGGATGAGTTTCCCTCTTAATTCTCAACCTTTCACTAGATTTAATTAAATATAACCCCCAACTTTCAGACTTGTACAACTTTGGCCATTTCCTTCATTTGAATTAATTATTTTAACCCTCATATGAGAAATAGTTACAAATCTGGTCCTAAGTCATTAACTATCAATTAAAAAGTCCAAAACTCACCCTCACTCGAAAATACCTTACAAACCAAGTCCAAATCAGCAAACTTTCATTTTATTTATTTAAATTACACCCCTCCTTGTGATTTATTTGCAAAATAAATCCAAAACTTAAACTTAGAACCTAAATAAATCATTTTAGTCCCTCATTTGAAAAGTATTGACAAACTTAATCCCATATGATTTATTTAAATTAGTAAACGAACTCTACGCTTTGGTTAAATTACCAATCTACCCTCCACATATTAATTTATGTTAAAATTTCATAGGAAACTAAATAAATCCCGACGGTTCGTTATCAAAGCGACACTTCTCGGTTTCTCGCGTCAAATACTCAAAACAAATCATCAACCACACATTAAGGTGAGTGTTACAGCCCCACTTTTACATATTTTCGGGGGGGAGGGGGGGGGGGAAATACATGTAGTACTTGTATATCTAGTATATATCTATTTTATAAATACTTTGTTTAAATAAACAACACCACCGTTTTTATGCAATATAAATCACACGAAAATAGTATTTATTACTCTACTATTTACGGTACGGGGACTCTGGTTTGAAGGGCAGAATGGATTGCTGGATTTCAGAAGTGCTATAATGCCAAAATAGTCTTGCCCTCGGTGTTTCATGTCTGACCCTCGTCTGTACAATGGTAGTACGTGTACTAAGTAATATTTATCATACAAAATGCACATGAAATATTAATGTTTTGTGTAAACACTTTATCAGTTTGGGAAATGATTTTTTTTAAACGCTTACATGTTAAGTAAAGAAAATCGTTTTAAAACATTAATATTTATATATGTTATGTTGTTAAAATAATACAACTAATAAAAATGACATATGCATTTCGACTACAAATGTGCTATGAGTGTACATACGGTTATCAACTTGGTAGTTTCAATATACCTCATGAGTGTACATACTTTACGTGTATGCTTATCAAATATACTTGTTGTTTATCTGTTTATCCGTATCTGCGGTTGTTAAGTTCAACCTTGGCAGATAACTTTATCCGTATATCCGTATGTCTGTTTATTACAGAAATATATAGGTTTATATATTTATACAAGTTATAGAACTTGTATCTTAGGCTCATACATGTGCTTGTGTACACTATACTGAGTTTTGTCAATTGTTTAAACAAGTATTGTACACTTTACGTGTATGCTTATCAAATATACTTGTTGTCTATCTATTTATCCGTATCTGCGGTTATTAAGTTCAACCTTGGTAGATAACTTTATCCGTATATCCGTATGTCTGTTTATCCGTATATGCGGTTGTTGAGTACAACCTTGGCAGAAAACTTTATTTGTTACCTTTACAACCATGGATTTGGTTGCTTTCAAAACGGTTTTTAAGTAATGGAAATTACTTATGGAACTATACATTTTGGCTTTTAAAGACTCATTGCAAACCCTGTTTTAACTGTTGTTATACATACAAAGAAAATACTTTTTGGACTTTTTAAAAGTATTACTGCGGTTAAGCAGAAAACCTATGACACTCGCCAACCTTTGGGTTGACTTTCAAAATTACATGTATTCTTAGGGGATCATTAGCCAGGCGTTCAGACAGAAGATTAGGTGTGGATTGCAGATGACCAAGCTAGCTTGTTTTTGTTATCTGCTTACCTGTTTAAGGCAACTACTGTACTATTATTATCGGTAAGAACCTTGTATTCAAACTTAATGATGGAATACAAATGCAACCTTGTTTATCGTTGTACTTGTGCTATATATTCAGTTTATCTGTGATCCATGAACTTAGTCCCACTCCCGGCGTGTTCCGCCTTGGCCGGGGGTGTGACAATGTTGTTTGATGGTGAAATCCAAGGACCAAAACCTAAGTCAAAATCAACATAATGCACTTTTTCTACAATTTTTGTGTGAAAAACACCACATGCATCCAAAGTTTTCTATCAAAAACGATTTTTGAACATTTCAAACTCATGAATGGTCTTCAAACCAACATGCATGTGATGATCTTCAAGCTTAGATGCTTGATGATCAAAGTTTGTTGTTAAAAAGCATTCAAATAGGTGTATAAAGGATTTATTCTCAAATAAATATCTAAATCAACTTTTCTGATCAAATGCTATTTTTCATTGTATTCCACCAACAAAATGAGATGTTCTGCAAATGTTCAGAAAATAATTCAGTTTTCTTGAATTATTATAATTATTGCAATAAAATAGTGCAATAAATCATATAAAATACTTTCTGAGGTCTATAAATCCTATGTAAATTCATGGATAACCCCATATGCTAAATAATGACTTCTCATTAAATTTCATCGATTTTTGTTACTGTATAATGTGGTTTTGAATTTTCTTTTTGTTTAGCCGCAATAAATCATAAGACCACTTTAGAGAATGTGAAAAGGGTATCTAATAATTTTCACAGCTCCTACCCTATCAGTAAGACTCAGAAAAATATTGTCAGAATTTTTCATAATGCATTCCTATTTTTCCCCGATTTTTGTGTTTATAATGGACTAAAAACAGGAAAAATAGTTCTACTCATTCAAAATTCATGAAAATTTACTAGAAGACCTTAAAATATATTAGAACTCTAAATAAAAACTTGAATGATTTTTCTATTCAGTATATTATTTTTCTCCTATTTTCTAAGATTAAATACACTTAAATCCACAAAATCGGATTCCAGTAGTTAAAAACTACCTTTAGGATTTTTCCCAGATTATTTACACTGTAGATGAACTTTACAAAATTTTGGTAATTTACTTTTACTGTTTAATAATTATTCTTCAATTAATGATTATTTAAGAGGATTAAACAAAGAAAAATAGCAACACTAATTGAAAAATATCTTTTATATTTTTCACAGCTTCTATATATGTAATAACAGTGTTACAAAAAGTTTGGGCAATTTTGGACACTGTTTTCTATTTATTTCAAATTGTATTATATAAATGAACTTTACAAAATTTTGGTAATTTACTTTAACTGTTTAATAATTATTCTTCAAATAATGATTATTTAAGAGGATTAAACAAAGAAAAATAGCAACACTAATTGAAAAATATCTTTTATATTTTTCACAGCTTCTATATATGTAATAACAGTGTTACAAAAAGTTTGGGCAATTTTGGAAACTGTTTTCTATTTATTTCAATTTGTATTATAGTAAATGCTCAAAAATCATAAAATTGGGTTAAATAGTTTGGAAATCCATTTTTATATTTTTCCCAGCTTAAGTATGTCTAATGGCAGTATTATGAAAAGTTTGCGAATTTTTATCATATGGATTCTATTTTTCACGAATTTATATTGTTATGAAGGCATAAAAATTTGGAAAAATAGTTAATCACATCAAAAATTCAAGAGAAAATTTCTAGAAGACGTCTACTGTATTTGGAACAAAAATGTAAAATTTGATGAATTTTGGAAACTGTTTGATAATATTTTTGGATTTTTAAGTGCTTAAAACACATTTAAATGTGTTGAAATACCCTCAATTAATATTACAAAAATCTGAAAATTAATATCCAAAATTATCTTAATCACATGAGTTATAAAATTTCACCATTTCAGAAAAATATTTGTAACTTATCAATATTAAATTTTGACACAATATTGGCATAATTCTATAGTAGTAGTAAGTATACTAGTGTTAGATTTCGATTAGAGACTCACTAGCGAATACCATTATTGTAGGAATCGATAGTGGTAGGAGTGGAGCGTAGTCAAGGCACCATTTGCATCATCTCAATGCATTGTGAGTATTCACGACTTTCCCTATTTTTTGTTTTTAAATGTTTTGGGGTGGAAAAGCATGTCCTAAACTATTTATGTTCGTTGTATTTAATTGACTCGTATAAACTTGGTTACTGTATTTTTCATATTGTGAGAATTCACACACTCCCCTATTTTCGGTTTTTCTGTTTTGGGGTGGAAAAGCATGTCCGAAAAACTATTTATTGTTCGTTGTATTTAAATTGATTCGTATCAAACTCGATTGCTATATTTTGCTATAATTTGCTATATTCTGCTATGTATGTCTATGCAACACGGAACATGAGAACTTATCGTCTTAAGTCCCTTCCCTTATACTTTACTCCAACCATTAACTCTTTGAGCCAATGGTCATTGTGGATAGCGCTATTAGGAATTGACAACTCCTCACTCGCCCGATTGCTTGAGTGCATGATACCATAAAATCCATGGAATGATAAGCATAGATCTTGATAAGGCATCAGTCATAGGATTGGTTGGGAACTCATTGTTTGCTCATACACATACAAGCTTGTTATTTATTATAGCAACAAACTTTGTTTCTCATTATAGCAATGTTCTTGAATTTACGGAAAGTTTTATACCCAATCTTGATTTTGTAAATCTGTGAGTACTCACCAACTATTTTTATAGTTGACGCTCTTTTTACATGCTTTTTCAGGAATCATCTAGTAAGAGGAACGTAGAGACACATCACTTTTAGGAGCATTCGCATGTTTTGTATTTCAATTTACATTGTAATTTCTTTTCGAAGTTGTTCAAACCCATTGTAAATTTGTAATGATTTTTAATACTATGGTTGGTGTTGTCTTTTAACTTTTGCTATGAAACCCTTTATACTGCCACGCCTCGTGTTTCCGCTTTAGCGGGGTGTGACAGAAATGGTATCAGAGCTGAAGGTTATAGAGAATACCGGTTTTCCTTTGGAGAACCATAACTATAGACAAAAATTTTCAAAATGTTTTTAAAATACTGATGTAACACCGAATTCCTGGTACGATTTTATTTAAGTATTTTCTTAAATTTTTGCCATGAACTCGGCGAGTCTGCGTCCCGACTCGCCGAGTAGCAGCGAGGTGGACACGGTATTTAAGCCGGGAACTCGGCGAGTCGACATATGGACTCGGCGAGTCCACCTGTCTGGATGATACTCTATTTTCAGACATTGCACCCTATTTTAACCATTCTAAAACACCCATTTCGTCCCATTTTCCTCCCAGAGAGCAGTAGAGAACAACCCTAGCTCCTTTAGTGTTCTTGAGTGATTTTGATATTCCAAAGAAGGTTTTGGAGCTTAGAAGGAGAAGGAGGAAGTTGGAGTGTTCCAGAAGTGAAGGTAGATCCGAAATCTTCTCTGGGGAAGGCATCAAATCAGGTAATAAAACCCTCACTTTGCTCATTAGCTCTTAGGTTCCTTTTTGTCCCCAATGGTTGATCTTCAAGCCTTAAAACCCCCATATTTCGTATGTATATGTGATAACCAGACCCTAGGAACTGAGACCCATGAGTTGGATCAGTTGCATGTCTCAGATTTGGCCAGATTGGGTGAAGAGTCGAAGGGAACTCGGCGAGTACCAAAGTGCACTCGGCGAGTTCCATGAAGATGGCCTTAGACTCGACGAGTTGGATGAACAACTAGGCGAGTCCTATGAAGATTGCCTGGTACTCGGCGAGTCGTTCTTCAAACTCGGCGAGTCCCTTGAATATAGCCTTGAACTCGGCGAGTGTTCTTCAAACTCGGCGAGTCATATGAACTGTCACTAGGATAAGAAGGGTTTAAGTGTAGGAGGTCCAACCCTTCGTAGTCGCACGTGGAATTAGCAATTTAACGTGTAGCTATAGTCCCAGAATCTCCAAATCTCCAAGGTTGATGTTCTGATGGAAGATTGGAGCGAATTGTGAGATCTGTTCGTCGGACTCGGCGAGTCCCCCCCTTGGACTCGGCGAGTCCAGTCGCGGGTTTGTTAGTTGTCCCCGTTTAGCGAGTCAGGCTGACTCAGTGAGTGGGAACAGGGACCCGATGAGTCAGAGTCGGGCTAGACGTAGAAGGACTCGGCGAGTCGCTATATGGACTCGGCGAGTCCAGTCAATCAGAGAGTTGACTTTGACCAAGAAGTTGACTTTGACCAATCATTTGACCTAAGGGGTATTTATGAGTACCTAATCCATGATTACAGATTTATAGCCGGAGGGTTACCGGTGCGGCAGCCAGGCGTAGGTTGAGCGGGTTTTCAGCAGCTACCCTCGAGGTGAGTTACCTTCCAGTAGCGGTGGGTCTACGGCCACAATGCCGGTCCACCAGTAGGAGTTGTATGTTGGATGATTGTCTTTGTGATATCATCTAGGTTTGCTACTACCTGATATGTTATGTGCTAGTATGATATGATGTTATGTGCTAGTAGCAGTAGGGGAGATAGTCCCCAGGGTTTCCGGTCGATAGGGCCGAAAGGGGTAGTCATACCCAGTCGTGTTAGACAGATTATGGTTATGTGATATATGTTATGTGGTAGTAGTAGAGGGGTGAAATAGTCCCCAGTATCCGGTCGAAAGGACCGAAGGGGAGGCCAGCACCCATATATGATGGGCAGTATCCGGTCGAAAGGACCGAAGGGGTAGGTCGGGCACCCAGATATGCCTGACAGTATCTGTATGTTATGTGATTGTATGGTATGTGGTACGATCGGGGAACTCACTAAGCTTCGTGCTTACAGTTTACAGTTTTGTTTCAGGTACCTCTTCAGGTAGGGGAAAGGAGCCGGCGCGGTAGCGGCATATCACACACACTCTTGTTTCCGCACTATGGATTTTCTCGGATGTACTCTGAATATTTTACTATGACGTTACCGGTTTTCAGACATGAATTAATATTATGAATGTTTTGTAACGGTGTTTTTATGTATTAACCTAATTTAAAAATGAAATTTTTAGCTGGTATTTTTGGGATGTTACAACTGAACATACTACTGGTATAACTAATTCGAGTACGCATTATTGGACTTTAATTAAGTATAGCCTGGCCAACTATGCTTAATTAAGGAAAGTTAATGTGAGGCTGGAAACGGTTATAGTAGAATTATGTTCAAAACAATTTTCAACTTAAACTTTTGAAAAAAAAAAAAATTTCGGTGTGCGTACGGGCATTGGATGTTATAGGCATTCATCTTGATACACTTAGAAACTAAGTGCAATTTTATAACAATGCCTTTATTTAGAAATATTCTTGTCCCTTATCAAGTGCTAAGTTAACCACTTAGGTTATATCACTAGCCACTCTAGGAGCAATGCATATAGTACTAAGAATGGGTTTTCCTCGGTAGCTATTGACTTTAGATGTAAGATTTGTAGCTAGATATACACTAGTAATAATCTTAAGTCGAAACCTATACCAATTATTCCTCAATACCTCTTCATCTTCTTCGTACTATAGTTACAACTAGGAAAGCGTTCCGATACCGACACGGATGAAAATTGGAGCATCACGTAAGGAGGTAGATGAGTCTCTACTAAGTAATCACTTGGATACCATTGGCGATCATTCCGGATTTGACTCACGAGGAGACACGGAGTTTTAACGCATACGTGAGACCTTATTACTACGCTACGAATTTAGCTTTAGGTTGTTTCCACCTTGAGCTTAAAACTAAACATAGGATATCCCTTTGACCTCTATAAAAGGTCGGAAGTTGCATTAACACTTAAAAACATTTTACAAACAATTTTTCTTGTCCTTTATCTTGGGGAAAAAGACATCGGTACTCATCTTATACTCGCCTTGTACTCGCCTTTGTATTTAGGTACGATCAGCTAGACTAATATACTTATTCCTTACTTCTTAATCTTCCATCGAAAAGTTATTTCGCTTCATCGATTTTATTTATCATCGATAAAATATTTTATAACCACTTCATACAACTTACTAGACCTTTCCTAACAATGTGAGCCATATTCTCGCTAAAAATCTTTTGACAACTTGCTTTAACTTAACACTTTTCTTCAAAACTCAATTTAACCAATATTGGTTTTAACCTTGCTATTTCAATTTCATTTAAAATTATTTCAATGGATAGATGTGCTTTTAAGGGCATATAAACCATTTTCAACCTTGCTTACCATTTTATCATGTTTTCGAAAAACATAGAAACATTTGCTTTTATAAAAGTGTTGAGACTTTATTCTATAAAACTTAAATATATGAAATCGATGTTCATGACATGGGTAAAAGGTTCATCGGATCTTTAAACCACTTTTGTTTTGACTTTTTGACCACTTTCTCAGTTGGCATTGTACTTTACTTAAATGTGTTTTCTTGAAACCGAACATGATATTTTTACAACTTTCTAATTTAAACATGTTTATAAGAAATCTCTAATTCCTACATTTCCAGCATACCTAATTTGTTTATTTTATTTCAAATTAGTTTTATAATTTGTAAAGTTTCTAAAATTTAAAGAATTGCAAAACTTAGTGTTCACTTTTAAAATTCCAGTGACGCGCTTTTGACAATGCACAATTATTCATCTAAATATGTTAAGTCTTTACCTTATCTGTTTTAACCATTGTTGGACTCCAGTCAAAAAGGTCAAAACCGTCTGATTTTCAATTACAAGTTTTAGTGTTTCTTCTTTTTCACAAATGGAGTTTAACTTAATAGATAACTCATGATTTCTAGCAAACACTTTAAAACTTCCACATGTCTATTTAATCATCAACATACATCAATTATTGAAGATTGAAATATATCTCAACGTAAGTTTTAAATCTACATATAATTATTGATCTTAAAACTTTAACAATAGCAATCATTGCTACTTCCTTCCTTTTCTTTCCCCCCACACTTGATTTCTTGCTCTCCTTCTCATTTCAGATCTCGAACACCCATAATAATAACATAATATATTGTTTAACTTTGTTTTCATCTATTTTGCTCTCTTGGTACCATGTTCTTACACATGCAGACGAGAAGTCTATCCTTTCGTTTTGAGCAATTAATACGTGTATAGTCCTGAGACATAATTTTGATTTAGTCAACTTTGATATATTCAATTACGCCTTTTATCACATACATTTTATTTTTATTATAAAATCTATAGTAAGTAAGTAATCTGTATTTACATTTGCTATTTCGTTCTAAATTCGGAAACTTGATTTAAAATACAATTTTCATTGTATTTTTCCTTATAATTAATACACAAGATGAATACCCTTATGCTTATCATTTTTCTAAAACCGGAAAGTATATGTGAAGGATAAATTTTGTTATTTTCTTCTTCTTAAAAACATAAATATATATTTTTATAAAATATTACGATTATTTATCCTTCATATGATTGTTTTTGATACAATCACTGAATTGAGAATGCACTATTTTCGATGATCGATATTCTTACTCACTTCTTAAAATAGCATTCTACTTTTCAATTTTCAATGAGTTCCTAAACTCTCAAACTTGTTTTCATAAGTATTCTGACTCCTCGTAAACTTGAATTTGTCATGACTTAAACAATTGAACAATTTCTCAAAAATTTAATACCAATATTTCTATACAAATTCCTTTAATGACGACTTAAACCTTTAACCTTAATTAATATTTATATTATTTTACTACTTCGTTTGATCGCTACACATATATCTTCATTTTCTTGGAATTGTTATACATTTGATAATAGTGAGATTACTTATCGTTTCTAAACACTCAAAATGCTATCCAAATAATATGATTTAAAATATCATAAACTTTCACCGCCTTCATTAGAAACAACGATTCTCTAACTATATTCTTCAATTAAACTATAGTAAGAGTACCGTAGTAGAAATTATAGCTTCGGAACCCTCGATCGCTTCTCTTTCATTCGCGCTACCCCCTTTTTATTTAGGAATATATCTTTTACAGATTTAGTAGCCAACTTGGAAGTGCACAAATTGTTCCTAATCCCTTCTTAATTAGATGGTGAATTTACACTTCAGCAAAACTTATAGCGCTCTCTTAAGTTAGAAAATATCTAACTATATAAATTTTTTTTTTCAACTAGGTCGCCATGGTTGGATCATGATTTCCATGATCCTAATTTCCCACAATCTAGATTGTAGAACACGAATTAAGGAAACACTAGATTGTTGATAGCTAAAGAGTTGGACTCTTTCTGTGAGGAATTAACCCAAGGTAATCAAAGAGCTCTTCAAGTCACCACCTCTCCAGCTATATAATTGCATTCGACTGAGTTCTAATAGAATACGTCACGAATTGAATTTCGGGACGAAATTCTTTCAACCGGGGGAGACTGTGACAATCGTCAGAATTCGAGTCGATTCTAGATTTGACTAAACTTAGTTGCACGTATAGGCACGACACATACTAGACTTAGTGACTAGAAGCTAAGTTATAATCTACTAGAAACTCAGAACAAGTAGAATTAAAGGATAGTGTACTTAGATTTCACATTGATATGTGAATTCTACTACTACTTAACTGTAGTGACTATCCACATTCGGGTCATTCCTTGAATTGAACACCATTTCATGAATCATATACACACATCATTCACTTGACTTATAAGTAGAAATTAGGTCAAAGTCTTATAAAAACTTAAGTCAAAGTTGAAGACTAGGGCTAGTATAGTTGATTCCTCAATTTCGTTGGATCTCGGAATCACTACATAGAATGCCAATAAACCGATTAAAAATAAATTACAAACATTATTTCTAACTTGAATAAGAGTTAGGAAACACAAAAAATAATTTAAAAAGTCTCAAAATTTAATTAATTTTGATACCCAAATATTATTAAATCTCAAGACCCTAAAAACCCTAAAATCTCAAATTTATAAACTTTAACACCTAAAAATCCATAAAATTTGGTATGGACTTTATAATATCAATTTAAAATAACTCAAATTAGTAAAATATAACCAAGGAGAAATAAAATTTAAGTTATTAGTATTTCACCTTATTTTCTAAGCCAAAAATGAAGGTTTTGTGAATGAAAATTAGGATAAGGTGCATATTTTATAAAAACTTGATATTTTTATAAAATAAAGTTTTACTTTAATAAAATTTAAGATAGGGATACCCTCTCTCCATTCAAAAGTCAGATTTCTCTCTCTCTCTCTCTCTCTCTCTCTCTCTCTCTCCTTTCTCCTCTTCCCAACACACTCATTCAATTCCTCTCCACACTCTATTTCTCCATACTTCACTTTCTCTCTCACACTCCACTCCTTACAACAATCAAACTCTCTCTTTCTCTCTCCAAACCTACGAAATTCTCCAGCCAAGAACACCTCTCAACCTTCAAATCTTCATATTCTAGGGTTGTTCTTCAAGGTAATCACGAAAATCCTTCATCTTCCTTCACTTTTCTTTCTTGTTTTAAAGGTTTTTCTTGCACTTCTCATTCTTCTACACCATTCTTTATGAACATTCATGAACATATCCATGAATGACGAGTTTGATGATGATGGTGGTAGGCTTTCACCCAAGAACAACATGCATGTTCTTTGATGGTGAAATCCAAGGACCAAAACTTAAGTCAAAATCAACATAATGCACTTTTTCTACAAGTTTTGTGTGAAAAACACCACATGCATCCAAAGTTTTCTATCAAAAAAGATTTTTGAACATTTCAAACTCATGAATGGTCTTCAAACCAACGTGCATGTGATGATCTTCAAGCTTAGATGCTTGATGATCAAAGTTTGTTGTTAAAAAGCTTTCAAATAGGTTTATAAAGGATTTATTACCAAATAAATATCTAAATCAACTTTTCTGATCAAACCCGATTTTCCCTGTATTCACCAACAAAATGAGATGTTTTACAAATTTTCAGAAAATAATTCATTTTTCTTGAATTATTATAATTATTGCAATAAAATAGGGCAATAAATCATATATAATAGTTTCTGAGGTCTATAAATCCTAGGTACATTCGTGGATAACCCCTATGCTAAATAATGACTTCTCATTAAATTTCATCGATTTTTGATATTGTTTAATGTGGTTTTGAATTTTCTTTTTGTTTAGCCCCAATAAATCACAAAACCACTTTACAGAATGTGAAAAGGGTATCTAATAATTTTCGCAGCTCTTACCCTATCATTAGGACTCAGAAAAATATTTTTAGAATTTTTCTTAATGCATTCCTATTTTTCCCCGATTTTTGTGTTTATAATGGACTAAAAACAGCAAAAATAGTTCTACTCATCCAAAATTCATGAAAATTTACCAGAAGACCTTAAAATATATTAGAACTCTAAATAAAAATTTTGATGATTTTTCTATTCAGTATACTATTTTTCTCCTATTTTCTAAGATTAAATACACTTAAATCCACAAAATCGGATTCCAGTAGATAAAAACCACCTTTGGGATTTTTCCCAGATTATTTACACTGTAAATGAACTTTACAAAAATTTTGGTAATTTACTTTAACTGTTTAATAATTATTCTTCAATTAATGATTATTTAAGAGGATTAAACAAAGAAAAATAGCAATACTAATTGAAAAATATATTTTATATTTTTCACAGCTTCTATATATGTAATAACAGTGTTACAAAAAATTTTTATTTCAATTTGTATTAGAATAAATGCTCAAAAATCATAAAATTGGGTTAAATAGTTTGGAAATCCATTCTTATATTTTTCCCAACTTAAGTATGTCTAATGGCAGTATTATAAAAATTTGGGAATTTTTATCATCTGGATTCTATTTTTCACGAATTTATATTGTTATGAAGGCATAAAAATTTGGAAAAGTAGTTAATCACATCAAAAATTCAAGAGAATTTCTGGAGGACGTCTACTGTATTTGGAACAAAAATGTAAAATTTGATGAATTTTGGAAACTGTTTGATAATACTTTTGGATTTTTAAGAGCTTAAAACACATTTAAATGTGTTGAAATACCCTCAATTAATATTAAAAAAATCTGAAAATTAATATCCAAAATTATCTTAATCACATGAGTTATAAAATTTCACCATTTCAGAAAAATGTTTGTAGCTTATCAATATTAAAATTTGACACAATATTGGCATAATTCTATAGTAGTAGTAAGTATACTAGTGTTAGATTTCGATTAGAGACTCACTAGAGAATACCATTATTGTAGGAATCGGTAGTGGTACGAGTGGAGCGTAGTCAAGGCACCATTTGCATCATCTCAATGCATTGTGAGTATTCACGACTTCCCCTATTTTCTGTTTTTAAATATTTTGGGGTGGAAAAGCATGTCCTATACTATTTATGTTCGTTGTATTTAATTGACTCGTATAAACTTGGTTGCTATATTTTTCATATTGTGAGTATTCACGCACTCCCCTATTTTCGGTTTTTCTGTTTTGGGGTGGAAAAGCATGTCCGAAAAACTATTTATTGTTCGTTGTATTTAAATTGATTCGTATCAAACTCGATTGCTATATTTTGCTATAATTTGCTATATTCCGCTATGTATGTCTATGCGACACGGAACATGAGAACTTATCGTCTTAAGTCCGTTCCCTTATACTTTACTCCAACCATTAACTCTTTGAGCCAATGGTCATTGTGGATATCGCTATTAGGAATTGACAAGTCCTCACTCGCCCGATTGCTTGAGTGCATGATACCATATAATCTATGGAACGATAAGCATAGATCTTGATAGGGCATCAGTCATAGGCTTGGTTGGGAACTCATCGTTTGCTCATACATATACAAGCGTGTTATTTATTATAGCAATAAAATTTGTTTCTCATTATAGCAATGTTCTTGAATTTACGGAAAGTTTTATACCCAATCTTGATTCTGTAAATCTGTGAGTACTCACCAACTATTTTTATAGTTGACGCTCTTTTTACATGCTTTTTCAGGAATCATCTAGTAAGAGGCACGTAGAGACACATCACTTTTAGGAGCATTCTCATGTGTTGTATTTCAATTTACATTGTAATTTCTTTTAGAAGTTGTTCAAACCCATTGTAAATTTGTAATGATTTTTAATACTATGGTTGGTGTTGTCTTTTAACTTTTGCTATGAAACCCTTTATACTGCCACGCCTCGTGTTTCCACTTTAGCGGGGTGTGACACCTAAGGTGTACATGCAACCCTAGAAACCTTGGATCTATGTTTTACTAAGATATATGCAAATTTGATTTTCCAAGGTTCTTAACCTATCTAGCATGAGATGGGGAACTTTGAAACATAAAAGCTAGTAGGAAGAACATACCTTTTAGTTGCTTGGATTCCTTGAGAACTTTGTGAGCCTAGCACCTCAAGTGTGATGCCTCAAATGTTTCACACAACACCACAACACTTGGAATAACTTTGAGAGAAATCCACACTCACTCAAAATCGGCTATCCCTCTTGTTCTACACATAGTGCCGATTTTGGTAGCCCATGGGGTCCTTTTATAGTTGTGTCACAAGTAGGGTTACACCATGTAAACCCTAATTGACATGCCTTTTCATATTCTATGATCCATGGGTTTATAACCTCCATGGATCATCCTTGGAGCACCTTATGATTTTAGCCCAATCCAATAAACCATGGATCATTAGCCCACTATAAAAGAATTGATGATTTACACAATCAACCCTATATATCTAATTAGTCTCCTTTTGATCACGAAACTAATTCTTGATCAATGCTAATTAAATAATATTATTAATATATTAGAACTTATAATATATTAATAAACCATAAGTGTCTTTTGTCTCATTTAGTCTATCCAAATGTTGCAATGCCATGCAACCCAAATGAGACCATGTCAACCGGGTAAAGTACATTCCAGAAATAGTTATGAACTTAGACACCTAATCCAACAAAAACAACATCCAAAAAGGATTTCTTATACTCAAAACTTGTTAAAACTCTTTTAAAGCTTTTATAAACTTCTTTTATATCAAATCATATTCGTCTATCTATTTACGTGTAAGTATGCTTTAACAAACTTATGACTATTGCTAGACACCTTGACTCCTGTTCCTTGTTCTGTTGTGGGCTTTGGGTAGGATCACTAGTCCGAATGTCGGTTAAATCATAGTTACACTTATTAAAAACATATATGATTATTAAACTCATTTTTAAGGTACATACTTAACTTAGTTGCTTATGGTTAATAATTAAGTCTTTTCTACAAATCAATAACAGTCAAACAATCATACTAGTAAACTATAATAAATATAGTTTAGAGGATTACTACTTACTACTTCTTGAACAGTGAAACTTACATGAGTTAGTTCTTACAGGAGTCAGTTCATACATGAGTCACTTCAACCATACTATAACTAGAACGAGAAGGAACATACTATAACTAGAACGAGAAGGAACATACTATAACTAGAACAAGAATGAACATACTATAACTAGAACAGAAAGGAACATACATACTATAACTAGAACAGGAAGGAACATACATACTAATACAAGAACAATATAACATTAATGTGAGCCACTACTTCATTGCATAACAATATACTGTTGTGTCACGTTTTGTAACCAGAGTCTCCTGGAGGGAGAGCGTGAGTTTGTGTATAGATCTATACGGGATTCACCATCCTACACCTTGCTGCTAGGTACAGTGGGATCTGCAGGTCTACGGGTGCCAAATGTCATACCATTTCGATGTCTTTATAACTTCGTGTTTTGTACTAGTCAATCAAGGATGGTTATAACCTCATCACATTTTACCTTAATTTTACTTATTGGTTTTAAGGTAGTTAGTACGTCTGTAATTACTTTATACAGTACTATTGTACACTTTCATTTTCCCATTACATTCATATAGTGATATTCTCAAATAAAAGGTAATGCAAGGTATTTTCTAGTAAAGATAGTCATAAACTTGGGAAACATACATTTTTACAAAAGAACAAACATACAAAACAGTCGGGTCTTTGTAGAAGACTACTTTCCATATTAGTAGAAAATATAGGATTTTCTAGGAAGTATACAAACAATTAAATCAAAACACTTACAAACATTTCATCAAACTAATGAAATCATTTGACACTAAAATACTTATGAACTAACCAACTTAAATGCTGATCTACTCTTTCAAAATAACTTGTATTCTCAGGTCACAAGTAGACAGGTACACTGGACCAGGTTTTGAGAAGACGGAGCATGTTCAAGACTCGTCTTTTATTTTGATTACATATTTTGGTGTCTTTCAAGCTTTACAAAGAACACACTTGTATTAAATTATATTATTAATGCAATGGATGATGTTGTTGATTGTTTTACTATTGTGCATTGTTATGATACTGTACATGACGTCCTCCGCCCCCGAACGTTTCCGCCATTCCGGTTTGCGGGTGTGCGGATTGGTATCAGAGCTTTGTTTATAGTGAATTGAGTATATCAACCCATAAAAGATATATAACTATAAACACATCGGGATTAAAACACTCTGACCAAGAGTTTATACTTTTAAAATAATAAAATATTTAACTAAAAGTATACATAGAAGCATTCATGCTAGGATCAGTGTCATACTAGAACAGAACAAAAGTATTGCGGTTGTTGAGCAGCACAAGTAGGCTTGGGGACATATAATTAGTTTTGGTATGGATATAGCCTGATCAACTATATCTACCCGAAAAGTGATTATCATGTGCCTGGGGATGGTTGTGGTGTTGCAACAAGTCTAAAAACTTACCAACTCTTCTACAATGAAAACTTTAGAACATAACATAAACTTAAAATACTATAGGAGTATTTTGTGGTACTATAATTACTTATGTGAGAACTAAAAGGTCTTTACTAGTAGGTCAATAGTTGCTGAGTGGATATGCTAAGGTTATATATGACTAAGGTGTCATAGAATGAGAATCTGTGATCTTTGCTTTACTTCCTGTTCCTTGTTTGGTTGTGGACTTAGAGTTAGGGTCACTTATTCGAAGGTCTATTCTATCTTGGTTACATATGACTGATATGCACTACGCAAATATTGAAGTAACTAGTAAGGATCATCTTATAATTATCTATAGTAGTACGTGTATTATATGTTTCTTACACCCCTTTTCTCGCTTATATAACATGCCTGGATTCCATCTCCCTGGCGACCCGTACTTTCCCGATCAAGGGCATGGTGGATGGCTTGAGGCTGAACCCGAAGAAGAAAACCCGGTGGTCCCAGCAGAAGAAGACCTCGAGGAGAACTCTGATGAGGAGAACGAGGATGATCATGAAGACTCCGACTCAGACCCCGAGGTCTATAATCCACCCCAAGTTGCTCAGAATCCTAACCCACGTCTGGCTTTTCAAGGCCCGACGCCTCTGTGGGCGGTGAACTTGAGAAGGTGGAGAAACGAGCAGGGACAACCACCTCCTTACACTGGGGACCGAAGCTTCTACAACCTGAATGAGGGAGGCTCAACATACAGAGTCCTTCCTGTCTTGGTGTGTCGAGTTGCTCGCAATGCTGAGCAGGGAAGAGCAAATGGAGATCCGTGCTAACTCTGGAGTAAACACAGTTCGTCTCTGTCATCTAACCAATGACCAAAACTTCAAAAGGTCTCACACTGACATCGTACATATGGAACTGAATGCCTGTCGATTTGAGACTAGGGATCTTCGTCAGAACCAAGTGGCACTGCAAAGGCGTGTATGGGAAGCGGAGTAGCAGCTGGCTAAATCCAGGACTGAATCAAGTACCAACCAGAACAATTCCCCTCGCGAGTAGAGTCTGCTCTACTCTCTCTTTTGGATATAAATTAGGTCTATGTATAGACTCTAGTATAAATTTCCTGTTTATGTAAGACCTTGAACTTTCAGTTTGTTAGGTCTTTGTGCTGTCAAAATTTTCTCACTTCTGGTATGATGTAAGACCTACTCCAAGGTCAATTTTCTTGAACTTATACATCTATAATGCCAATCATATTGACAAGCATCCAATCCTCTTGGAAAATCAGTCTTAGAATACTTTCATCTTTCTTGTGGTAACTCTTTATTGGAAACACTCAAACAATTCATGTTGGTCTATGGTTTGTTAGATCATGAAGCATTCTCATTATTCTCACTATTGAACTCTTACTATTATCTTCATCTTTGTAAACTAACATTCGAAAGATGCCTCCTCGTAGATCAAATAGACACACTACTCCAATAACTCCAAATCAACCACCACTACCTCCCCCACAATATGATCCAACAGCTCTCCAAGCTGCAATGGCTGCGGCTATTACAATAGCCCTAGCTCAATTAAATACCACCAGTACTAGCGGAGGTGGGACGATTGTTAACTCCACCCAGGGTGGTAGTCATGGGCACCTTTGGGAGTGTTCGTACAAGGATTTCACCGACTGCAAACCTAGAACCTTTAACGGGATTAGAGGAACCATTGCTCTGTCGCAATGGTTCGAAAAGATTGAGTTGATCTTTGAGATCTGCTCCTGTCCGGAAGGAAGCAATGTAAAATTTGATGCCTGCACCTTCTCGGACAGAGCCCTAACATGGTGGAATAGCCATGTCAAGTCACTTACTCTGATAGTGGCTAATGCAATGGGTGGGAAGCTCTGAAGGAGCTTATGATTAGGCAATACTGCCCGAGGGGCGAAGTTCAGAAACTTGAACATGAACTCTAGAGCCTAACCATGAAGGGCTCCGACATAGTAGCCTACACCGCCAAGTTCAGTGATCTAGTGGCTCTATGTCCAGGACTGGTCCCTACAGAAGGAAAGAAGGTCGAGAGGTATATTTGGGGGCTGGTGCCTCCATTTCAGGGGAATGTTTTAGCTTCAAACCCCACTACGCTCGACAGTGCCAAGCGATTAGCACAACGGCTCATTGTTCACAAAGACCGCACACCGACAACAAGAACCCTCACCGTCCCAGAACCATCCAAAACTGCGGACAACAAGAGGAATTTTTGGGACAAGAAGTAGCAGATCGTGGCTGTTCATGACGTAACATGTCACACCCCGCTAAAGCGGAAACACGAGGCGTGGCAGTATAAAGGGTTTCATAGCAAAAGTTAAAAGACAACACCAACCATAGTATTAAAAATCATTACAATTTTACAATGGGTTTGAACAACTTTTAAAAGAAATTACAATGTAAATTAAAATACAACACATGCGAATGCTCCTAAAAGTGATGTGTCCCTAAGTGCCACTTACTCGATGATTCCTGAAAAAGCATGTAAAACGAGCGTCAACTATAAAAATAGTTGGTGAGTACTCACAAGTTTAACAAAATAATATTGGTTCATGAATTTAAATCAAAGTTTTAATAAAAGTTCCAATAATAAAAGTATATTGTTAAAATGAGTAAATAAGTTTGTAAAAACAAAGTTCTTTGTCATCATGAGAGATAAAGTATGTTGCCCAAATAAGATGCAACATTCATATTCTCATGGAAGATAAAGTTCGTTACTCAAACGAGTAAACAAGTTTCATTGCTAAATTGAGCAATCAATTTCATTGCTACAAGGAGTAAACAATTTCATTGCTAAAACATGTATATAAGTTTTTAGTAATAAAAGTTCGTTGTTGTAATGAGAAACAAAGTTCATTGCTATAATTAATAACAAGTTTATTGCTATAACGACAAACGAGTTTGTATGTGTATGAGCAAACAATGAGTCTCAACCAAACCTATGACTGAAGCCCTATCAAGATCTATGCTTATCGTTCCATAGATGAATATGGTATCATGCACTCCAGCAATAGGGCGAGTGAGGATTTGTCAATTCCTAATAGCGCTATCCATAATGACCATTGGCTCAAAGAGTTAATGGTTAGAGATAAGGGAAGGGCCTTAGTACGATAAGTTCTCATGTTCCGTGTTGCATAGACATACATAGAGAGACATAGCAATAAAATAGCAATCATGTTTGATACAAATCAATTTAAATACAACATTCAAATAATAGTTTTTCGGGACATGCTTTTCCACCCCAAAACATAAAAACTGAAAATAGGGGAGTGCGTGAATACTCACAATATGCAAAATATAGTAATCAAGTTTATACGAGTCAACTAAATATAACGAACATAAATAGTTTAGGACATGCTTTTCCACCCCAAAACATAAAACCGAAAATAGGGGAGTGCGTGAATACTCACTATATGCAAAATATAGTTATCAAGTTTATACGAGTCAACTAAATATAATGAACATAAATAGTTTAGGACATGCTTTTCCACCCCAAAACATAAATAGGGGAGTGCGTGAATACTCACTATATGCAAAATATAGTTATCAAGTTTATACGAGTCAACTAAATATAATGAACATAAATAGTTTAGGACATGCTTTTCCACCCCAAAACATAAAAACCGAAAATAGGGGAGTGTGTGAATACTCACAATGCATTTAGATGATGCAAATGGTGCCTTGAACTACGTTCCACGTGTACCACTACCGATTCCTACAATAATGGTATTCGCTAGTGAGTCTCTAACGAAATCTAACACTAGTATACTTACTACTACAATAGAATTATGCCAATAATGTGTCAAAATTTAATATTGATAAGTTACAAACATTTTTCTGTGGAAATTAAGTTTCAAAGAATCAATTGTTATATAACAATTTAAGTGGAAAATTTCCATTATTGAAATGTTAATATTTAACATTTTAGAGGTGTTCCAATGATTAAATATTCAAAACTAAATCAATTTAGTTCTAAACTTTCCCAAACTTTGCATTTAAGTTTTAATTGAAGTCAAAGACCTTAAGATAAATTTTCTTGAATTTTTGATTTGTCTGACTATTTTTCACGATTTTAGTTTCTTGAATAACCATAAAATCATGAAAAATACTAAACAGTTAATAAAAATTACCAAACTTCAGATTTTGGTTCTAAATGTACTAAAAGACTTCTAGATAAATTTTCATGGATTATGAATATGTATAACCATTTTTCACATATTTAATTCTCTAAATAGATACAAATTCATGAAAAATAGAAATCAGTTTCCAAAATTACCCAAACTTTTTGTATTACTGTTATTAAACATTATTAAGCTGGGAAAAATATAAAAATTGATTTCTAAACTGTTTAACCAAATTTTATGATTTTTGAGCATTTATTCTAATAAAAATTTAAATAAATAGGAAACAGTTTCCAAAATTGCCCAAAATTCTTGTAACACTTTTATTATACACGTAGAAGCTGTGAAAAATATAAAAGATATTTTTTAGTTAGTGTTGCTATTTTTCCTTGTTTAATCCTCTTAAATAATCATTAATTGAATAATAATTATTAAACAGTTAAAGTAAATTACCAAAAAATTTGTACACTTCATTTACAAAGTAAATAATCTGGGAAAAATACCAAATGTGATATCCATTCATTTCCAAACGACTTCATGCTCGTCTCAATTAAAAGTTTCGACGTCATTATCGACAAGGATTGGTTGAGTCTTCATCGTGCCGACATCAGGTGTTATGAGAAAGCCGTTCTTCTCAATCTACCCTCTAATGAAACCCTAGTTATCTATTGCAACAAACCAGACATGAACCTTAGAATCATTTCAGGTATACAAGCCCATAAGTACTTACGAAAGAAATGTCATGCATTCCTTGCTCATGTAGTCGATATGAGCCAAGAGACGAAAGGCATAAAGAACATCCCAGAAGTACGTGACTTTCCCGACATCTTTCCAAAAGAACTACCAGGATTACCACCACAACGTCAAGTCGAGTTCAAAATCGACTTAGTTCCAGGAGCTACCCCAGTTGCCAAATCACCCTATCGACTAGCACCTGCTAAGATGCAGGAACTATCCGGTCAACTGAACGAACTGCTCAGCAAGGGCTTTATTAGACCAAGCTTCTCACCCTGGGGAGCATCGGTCTTGTTCGTAAAGAAGAAAGATTGATCGTTCCGTATGTGCATCGACTACCGAGAACTGAACAAACTGACCATTAAGAACCGATACCCTCTACCATACATAGAAGACTTGTTTGACCAACTGTAAGGGGCAAACTACTTTTCCAATATTGACCTGAGATCCGGGTATCACCAGTTACGAGTTTTAGAGGAAGATGTTCCCAAAACAGCCTTCCGAACTCGTTATGGTCACTACGAGTTTGTAGTGATGCCTTTCGGATTAACCAATGCACCCGCAGTGTTCATGGACTTAATGAACCGGGTGTGCCGTCCTTACTTAGATCAGTTCGTTATTGTATTCATCGACGAAATAGTTATCTACTCTCGTAGTCAGGAGGAACACCATCAACACCTACGACATATCTTAGAAACCCTACGAGTAGAGAAGCTTTATGCGATGTTCTCTAAATGCGAACTTTTGATTCGAAGAGTCGAATTCTTGGATCACATGGTTAGCGAAGAGGGAATACATGTGGACCCTTCCAAAATTAGAGCCATTAAGAACTGGTCATCACCAAAGATGCCTACAAAAATTCGTCAATTTCTGGGCCTCGCTGGCTACTATCACAGGTTTATTCAGAACTTCTCTAGGATCGCGAAACCGCTTACTACATTGACCCAGAAAGGTGTGACCTTTGACTAGGAAGAGAAATAGGAGAAGGCGTTCCAAACACTAAAGCGAGCCTTATGCAGCGCACCGATATTATCCCTCCCAGAAGGGATAGAAGATTTCGTGGTTTACCGCCATGTATCCAACCAAGGGCTTGGTTGTGTTCTTATGCAACGAGGAAAGGTCATCGCCTATGCCTCAAGACATCTTAAGATGCACGAAGTCAACTACACCACACATGATCTTGAGTTAGGAGCAGTAGTATTTGCTCTGAAGATCTGGAGACACTACCTGTATGGTACGAAAAGCACTATGTTTACAGACCACAAAATCCTTGAACATATTGTTGAATCATATAAGTGACCCTCTTAAACTTGGTCTACCGCAGCCTTCCAAGATCTGCAGTCAACTTTGTTCAGCAACCCCATCCAAAGTCATCATCATCCGCACTTCACTATCTAACTTTCTTAGTTTAGCTCTTTATCTGCTTTTCTTAGAATACTATCTAATTATCTAACTCTAACTTATTATTATTGTTGAGCTTTTAGATCCTTTGAGATAAACTATTCCGCAACTATACTTGTTCTAACGTTTGTTCAAGTGTGTCTCAAGTTTTTCTCTCAACAATTGGTATCAGAGCCAAAGTGGTTGCCTTTTGAAGCAAAACTCTGTGTTTCAAAAAGCCTTCCATACCACTGAAGCTCATTTCTTCACAAAATTAAAAAAAACCTTTTCAAAACAAGGAATATGGCGTATGCATTATCTCTTAATGTATCAAACAATGTTGGTGGTTCGAATAGAGCACCGATACTTGTGGCGAATGAATATCATCACTGGTCTCAGAGAATGGAAAGATATTTGAGGAGACTTGGAAGAGACATATAGAGATGTTGAAGAAGGGCCTCATGTTCCTGTTCTTACTCCAGTACAAACCGATGGAGCCACAACCAGACTAGGAGGAGGTCAACCAGCGTTGAATCGTCCCACCAAAGACGATCTTGACAAAATGGAAAATGACACTATTGGCTTTTATGAGATTTCGTGTGGAGTTGCGCCTGACAAGTTCGACATAATCATAAATTGCAAGTCCGCAAAGGAGATCTGAGATGTTCTTAAAAACCTGTATGAAGGAACTGAACAAGCTCAAGACAAAAAGCTCACTACTGCGCTCAATGAGTTTAATAACTTTAAAGCTCATGCGGGTGAAAGTTTGGAATTTAAGAGGTTCAATCTGATAGTCATAAAGCTATCCAATGATGGCACGGTTCGAAGCAACCATGAAACAAATCTTCAGTTTCTAAACGGTTTAGGAAGACACTGGACGACTGCCAAAATGATTGTTCAAGGGGATAGAAAAATTCATTCGCTGTCTCTCTATAAGCTCTACGGTGAACTGCAAGCTCAAGAGTCTACGGTACTCAAAGACTGTGCAGACTTCGGTGGTCCACTTGATCTCGTAGCACAATCTCATCACTCACAATCATACTTCACCACATATGACAACCCTCTGCAGTCATATGAAGCAAACTCAGAGTATGATGACGAAGAAGAATTTCAGAATGCAATCGCTCTTGTCAGCCAACAATTCAACTGATTACCACCTTCATTCCGAAAGAATCAGCAGTATAACAAGCCACCTTTCAACCGCAATCTTAACTCTCAAAACAATCACTCTCGTTTCACTAAAAAACGTCACCCACCATCGCAGTCTCAAAATCCTCAACCCAAGAAGGCACCGCAGTCCATCCAAACCATTGACTCCGGTACTCCCTCAGAAGACAAAAGTGATATTGTGATATGTCACAAGTGCAACAAAGAGAATCATTTTGCCAAAGACTGCAAGGCAAATGTAGTAAAAGATAGAGCATTCTATCTCAAAATGGCTCAAGAAATGGAGGAAAAAGAAAAAGGAAGGGCATATGTTGCTCAAGTAAAAAGAGACCATGAAGTTTGGTCCTCTGGAGATGAAGATGAGGACATCAGCAGCATCAAAGGAAAGGGAAAGATCTGTATGATAGCGACTGCTGATGAGGATGGATCTACAAAGATGGAGAAGAATTATTGCTATATGGTGAAAGATGGGACACTCAACATTGTCGAACAGGTAAAACTTATGATTCAAACTCTAAATTATAGCATGCATGATTGTCAGCCCTTCATAGACAACCTTAATGACACATGTGCTGCCGTCCTTATAGACTATAACAAAGCATTAGATGAGAAGAACATTGCCTCCCAGGAGATGTTTCACGTAAGAGGACGTTTGGACAACAAAAGACTCAAAATGGCTATGTTAGAAAAGGACTTAATGTTAGAAAATGATGCAAGAATGTCGAGTGAAACACAGTTAGAAATAGCTTTGAACCAGAGAGATTTAGCTCAGAGTGAAATTGTACGTTTAAATCTTTTAATAGAGGAATTGTTTAATGAAAGTGAAGCCATCGATAATCTTGTTAACAATGGGACTACTGACAATACTTACAATTGGGGTTGGTCCAATGGGTACTCTACCGCAACGGACTGATCACCCCGATTCAATCAGGACCGTCCCTACGTCCCTCCGGACCGTGAATTTTTGTTTTCGGTCAATGACAAAACATTTCCTGAAGATATCAAAGGTCACTTTGGTAGACTTCATGATCTGAGTAACAATTGTGTTATCGAAGAAATTCTCCCTGAATTTTCTAATCCTATAGATAGCACAACTCTTCCCAGTTCTCAGACTTCGTCAATTGCTGATGAGGAAATTGTCGTGGAAGGTCCTGAAGTCTTAATGGACTTCCCTTCTCTGCCTTCAGACCGCAGTATCTCTTACTGTAGTCATGAACCGCAGTTTGTCCATCTACCTTCCATCTACTGTCCCACCAATGTATCCACTCAGACTTATTTTGCGGTTGTTCAAGGCTCCATACCGCAGACCATAGTCAAAAGTATCGTGACCATCCAACCAATTCATCATGAATTACCAATCGAAAACTTTGAAGTTGGCCAATGCTCTCAGAATCCTGAACTCTCCAGTTCGGATGAATCAAGTCCTCGTTTTTCAAAATTACCAAATGTTTCAAGGAAACCGCAACTGAATGTCACTGACTACGGTTCTCCTAAAACCGAGGGAAAAAAGGCTTTCAAAGAAGAAATTCGATCCCGTGGCAAAAAGCGGGAAAATCTTTCAAAACAAAGGCAATTTGTCAAAATTCCTAAGTCTAGGAGTCCAGAAAAACTTGTTTTCTCAAATTATCTGTCCAAAAACTCTGCAGTCAAGAAAACATCGAAAAAGGAATGTACAGTTTCTAAATCCATCCCAAAATTCATCTGACACAGCTCAAAAGAAAGTAAAGTCTTTTCATAACAATGGTTTTCAAATCTATTCCTCAGATGATCCAAAATGGAAGGGTATCTTACCCACTCCAACAGTTTTGAAATCACATCAAAATTTTAACAAGTGGAAGGGTATTTTACCAAACCCAACAAAAAGGTCCAAAAGATCTACACGTGCTAAATCTTCTTCAAAACAAACCATTTCAAATTCCAACAGCACCAATATCAGATCACACCACTCTCGGACCGGTCAGAAGCCTACCTCGTCATTTAGACCGCTGACCAAGAAAAATATCAGGATAAAGGACAAAACTTCTGTATGTCAGTGTACTTGTCAAAAAGGCCCATCACATGTCAAATCTGGTTCTTATCAAAAACCTCGTAACTTTTCTGAATCTCGCAACACTCCAAAAATTCACAAACACCCAGGACTAGGCTTAAAAGTTGACATAAAACCTGTCCCTGCAACCTCGGTTTATGCATCATTCAAAAACTCATCTTTTATCCCAGGCTCCAAACTAGTTTGGGTGCCCAAATTAACCGTGTAATTATCAGGCTTTGTGCAAGGAGGAACATGAAGAAGAATGGTTAATCGACAGTGCCTGCTCCTTGCACATGACCGGAAGGTTGGAGTACCTTCGGGATTTCAGGCCAGTTTGCAATGGGGGTAACGTCACATTCGGCAACAACGTGAATGGGATCATCCGAGGTTACGGTGTTCTTACTACTGGAAACTTTTCTATCCAAAAGGTCGCCTATGTGGAAGGTCTTAAACACAATCTCATTAGTGTTGGCCAACTATGTAAGGCAGGCTATTGGGTTGAATTTGATAACCAATTCTGCTACATAATGACAAGTGATAGGAGCACTTGCCTAATCAAATCCAGATCCGAAGGTACTATGTATCCTCTGGATGTCTCTCTGATCATCGGCAAACCGCAACTATGTTTCCTATCAAAAGCCATACCCGAAGTTAGCTGGCTCTGGCACCGCAAGCTTGCTCATCTCAACTTTCGGTATATCAACAACCTGGTCACAGGGGAACTTGTCCGAGGTCTCCTTATTCTTAAGTGTCACAATGACACTCTATGCCCTGCATGTGAGTGTGGCAAACATGCAAAAGCAAGTCATCCTATGGTGATCGACTCCTCAATCTCAGAACCACTGGAACTTCTTCATATTGATCTCTGCGGACCATCCACCGTAGCCAATATTCACCACAAGAAATTCTTACTAGTTATAGTAGATAACTTCACACGTTTCACATGGGTTTTCTTTCTTAGACTCAAGTCAGAAACACCGCAGGCACTCATCAATTTTATCAACGAGATAGAGCTTCAAATCAAACTACCAATGCGTCGCATCCGAAATGACAATGGAACCGAGTTCACTAATCATCATCTAAATAGTTTCTTGGTTTCCAAGGGCATAAGTCACAATTTCTCAGCTCCATACACACCACAATATAATGGAGTAGTAGATCGAGGGAACCGCACTCGGGTAGAAGCAACTAGATCTATGCTCAATTTTGCCAACCTTCCTCTCTACTTCTGGGCCGAAGCAGTGGCCACATCATGCTTTGTGCAGAACCGAAGCATTGTGTGCAAATGTCTCAGCAAAACACCATATGAGGGCCTTAACAACAAAAAGCCTAATGTCCGATTCTTGCATATATTTGGGTGCAGATGTTTTGTGATCAACAACAAGGATCATCTCAACAAATTTGCACCAAAATCTGATGAAGGCATCTTCCTTGGTTACTCAACGAACAAGGTAGCCTATAGGGTTCTCATAAGACGTACGAGACTAATAGTCGAAAGCTTTGATGTAAAGTTCGATGATTATTACATCCGCAACACTGCTCCCTCCACCGAAACCAAAGCAATCCTGGAATGTGATGTTCCTGACACTTCGGGTCCATTAAACATAGTTGAAGTTAACTATGATGATCTCTTCGACCCAATGGAGATTGCTAAACTATCTGGGGTTCTGGTGTCTCCTGAAGACCAAATACAACATGCTGAAGTATCTGGTCCTACGCTATCCGATGATGTGTCACTGAATACTTCGACCTCGCCGGTTGAGCGGGAAAACACAACTCCAGATCATATGACAACCATCGAGGTTCCAGTACAAGAAGAAACAGCTCCAGTCCCTTTCCGCAGAGGATTTCAACCATCAAACGTTTCTTCGGACTCGGATGACGAAAACATGGAGAATATCGACACCAGAACTGACCCAAGAGTTCTCACAATTCCAATAATCCAGGGGGAACCTTCTCAAGCTCAAGAGGAACTTCCATCAGCAATCCAGGGGGAACCTCTTCCAATTGCTCAAGAAAATGTTAATCTCTCTCCAACAGTCCAAGATGATTCCGCAGGC
Organism: Lactuca virosa; assembly: GCF_052849685.1. NCBI lineage: Eukaryota > Viridiplantae > Streptophyta > Magnoliopsida > Asterales > Asteraceae > Lactuca > Lactuca virosa. The sequence continues at coordinate 359,837,393 of NC_136433.1, read as the reverse complement.
TGTTCTCAAGTCCAGGGGGAACTGCCGTCTCCAACCGCAGAGTCTTCCGATATTGAACACATTCCCTCTACCGCAGCTGCTGATCATCTGCAACCCCGTCTACACGTATGGACGAAGGACCACCCACCGGGTCAAATCATCGGCAACCCATCCGTAGGTATCTAGACTCGATATTCCAAGGATTTATCTGATCACTGTCACTACGCAGCATTTATGTCCTCGGTCGATCCCCGAACGATCAAAGAAGCATTACTAGAACCAGACTGGATATCCGCAATGCAAGAAGAACTAGAAGAATTCAAAAGAAACAAAGTGTGGCAACTCGTTCCGAAGCCGCAAGGTCACACTATTGTTGGTACTAGATGGGTGTACAAGAACAAGTTGGATGAATCCGGTGCGGTCGTCAGAGACAAGGCAAGGCCAGTTGCCAAGGGATATAGTCAAGTTGAAGGTATTGACTATGATGAAACGTACACTCTGGTGGCACGAATGGAAGCCATCCGAATCTTCTTAGCATACACAGCTCACAAGAACATCAAAGTACATCAAATGGATGTATAAAGTGCTTTTTTCAACGGTTAATTAAAAGAGGAGGTTTATCTTCAGCAACCTCCGGGCTTTGAAAGTCTTGAATTCCCAGATTACTGCTACAAGCTTGAAAAAGCAGTCTACGGTCTAAAGCAAGCCCCAAGAGCATGGTACGAGACTCTCTCTGAATTTCTTGTCTCATCCGGATACAAAAGAGGAGTGATTGATCCCACTTTATTTAGAAAAGCAAACGGTAATCACCTTATGCTTGTACAAATATATGTGGATGATATCATCTTCGGATCAACTGATCAGGGAATGGTGGATGAATTTGCCAAGCTCATGACCAACAAGTTCCAAATGAGCATGAATAGAGAGATTAACTTCTTTCTAGGACTTCAAGTGAAACAAATCTCTCAAGGGATATACATCCATGAAGAGAAATACACCACTGAACTACTGCAGAAATACTCAATGGACAACTGTTCTTCAGCCAAGGTCCCCATGGCCTTCGGATATAAGATATCTGCTGATCCTTCCGACGAATCAGTGGATCACAAGACTTATCGAGGTATAATCATCTCATTGATGTACCTCACCGCAAGCCGACCAGACATTGTATTTGCAACAGGTGTATGCGCAAGGTACCAGGCTGATCCAAAAATGTCACACATGACCGCAGCAAAGCAAATTCTAAGATACTTAAAGGGCAGCAAGACTCTTGGTTTATGGTACCCCGTAGGAAATGACTTCAGCCTACAAGCATTCACTGATGCGGATCATGCCGGATGCAGACTAGATCGAAAAAGCACCTCCGGTGGATGTCAATTTCTGGGTGGCAGACTCGTCAGCTGGTCATCAAGAAAACAAAGTTGTGTATCACTGTCTACCGCATAAGCTGAATATGTGGCCACAGCCAGGTGTTGTTCACAAGTCTTGTGGATGAAAATACAACTTATGGACTACGGATACAGAATGCTACGGATACCAATTTACTGTGACTCCAAGAGTGTTATAGCGATTTCCCACAATCCTATTCATCACTTTAAGACAAAGCATATTGAACTACGGTACCACTTCATCAAAGACCACATTCTGAAAGGTAACATTGAACTAATTTTTGTCCATACTCATGAAGAGATTGCTGATGTATTCACAAAGGCACTTGACTCTACAAAACTCAACAGTTTCTTACAAATGATAGGAATGATGAATCCGGACCCACAGTTCTATTTGAATTAATAGGTACCGCAGACCTTCCTTGGTCTCTGTTGCGGTCCTAATTGAATTTATTTAGGTCCTAATTGAATTTATTTATGATAGATAGTTTTGGTATATTCTATGTACCGCAGTACATTCTATATACCGCAGTATCCCACATGTACCGCAACTATATATCATATCTATCTTTCAATGGTCCTTATTTTTTGTTGTTACTAATTTTTGTTCAAGTGATCTCCTAAGTTCTTCTACTGCAGTCATCTAACCATACATCCGCAACGATAAAAGATCCATCCGCAATGAAGTCTCAATCCGCAATCACATTGATTAATTTCTCAACTGCTTCATAAATTCTTGAAACGTTGTGTGCTATTTAATGATCTTTCATTAAATAAGAAAAACATTCTAAAAAAAATAATAATAAATAAAGAAAAACATTCTTTGTGTAGTATATCACTGTCTCAGTTCTACTTTTCAAATAAACTTTGTGTCAGACCTATTTTGGGTATGATGACAAAAAGAATAGTTTTCCATAACCAAAACGTCAAATCCGTTACATCTTCCTCCTTTGTACAACGGATTAACCCCTCACCACACGTTCTTCATACGTGAGGTTATAGGGACTGACATTTCATTAAATGCAACTGCTTTTGGAAAATTCAAAGAAATAAAGTAAATCTTTTAATTAAATTATCTGTGGCTGGGATTGCTTCTCCTAATAAAAAACCCAAACATTTTTTTTATCCGATTCTACTTAGGGTAAAATCAATAAAGTTTTAAATCCGCCACTATAAAACCCTCTTCTTCTTCCCCAAGAAAGCTTTACGCTTTCTGAAAACTCTCAAAACGAACTTCATCTCCTTTATCTTCTTGCACCCTGTTTTCCTGAAAGTTCTTCAAACTCTTTTAAAAATGGTGAAATCGGGTATCTCAAAGAAACATTCCAAGGCATCTGCCTCTGGTCACCCAACTGGTTCAGACTCTTCTTCAAGGAACCAAACGCCAACGATTGCTTCAAGCAATTTTAGGGCAGTGTTTGATGAACATTCTTCTTACAATGCTCCAATCAAGTTGATGATCAAGTTCCTGTCAAATCATCCATTGTTTTGTCCGTTTGATTCTTTCACAGATGTGGTACCGCTATCAACACTCTTCAAATGTGCTTCCTCTGCATATCGCCCTCTCAACAATCTTCAAGAGGTGCATCTGAATCTGGTGAATGATTCTTTGGTTATTCTGACCAAAGAAAAATTTCTCAACGCCATCAATATGTTAGTTCATCCTTCAAAAAAGTTCTTCACCCCAAGCATGGTCGACATTCAATCTGCACTTTACCAGATGGGTTACCAAAAGAAGCTGAAAGGCATAGGCGAATTCAAGAAGAATCAGTTGCTTGCGGTATGACAGTTCGTTTGCCATTTCGTAATCCGCAGTTTGTCTGTAAGAACCGGAGGCACTGATAACATGGGCCTCAAGTTGTTAGAGTTAGTATGGAGTATAATTACTGGCCACGACGTCAACTACGGTAATATTTTGTGGAATGACTTCTTGCAGTACATTGCCAAGGAAAGTCCAAAAGAAAATCCTACCGAGCTCACCTTTGCAAGATTCTGGTCTCTGTGCATCTCAGATCTTCATTCTGATGCATGACTAAGCATGGGCAACGATGTCAACCTCTTCATCACCAGAGATCTAAAAAGGTACAACCCTTCTACATATCAATCTATTTTTGGACCCATTGGACGGCTACCAGTACACATATTGTCTACACTTGGACATGAAACCATTGATGTCACAAATCACATAGAGGCTACGGAAGGTATAGAACCATACCTTCCTACCCCGCCTCTACCTAGTCAGATCAAACAAGCCTCAACCGCACCCATCAATCCTGGTAGTGCCGCAGCTTTATCTTCCACCACTCTATCTAACTTACCTCTATAAAAAAGGCTCAAGAAGGTAGCCTCAGCCAACCAAGGCCCCCACAACATGTTGGATTAGTGTCTAAGTCCATAACTATTTTGGTATGTACTTGACCCGATTATGAGCATGGTCCTTTTGGGTTGCCTTCACCATAGCAATATGTAGGATGAATTAAGGAGAGAAAGGTTTAATTATGATTTATTAATATATTATGAGAATAATATATTAAAGGAGAAATCATATAGTTTAATTAATGTTAGTCAAGAATTAATTAAGAATTAATTTTGTGGCTAAAAGAGATTAATTAAATTAAGGGGGACTGATATTGTAATTATAAGATAGTTACAAAGTTGGGCTTAGGATCCATTAGATGACAATGGACGAATTCTATATGGAGGTCCATAAAGAAATCGTCCAGGGGCCTTCTGGAATGGTCCATTGGACTGCTTAAGGCCTAAGCAGTCAGATTAGGGTTTCCTAGTTGAAAACCCTAATAGCCTACATGTATATAAAGGACCCTTAAGCCCCAAAAACATGGACAAGTAATCCTTTAGGGTTTCCAGCCGTTTTTGGTGCCTCCTCTCTCCTCCCTCTTCATCCAAGTTGCTTAGTGGTGTTTGTGACTCCATTAGAGGTGCAACACTTGAGGCACTAAGCTTTCTGAAGCCAATCAAAGCAAGGATTGATTGTCATTGCTATATAACAATCAAAGGTAAGATCTAAACCCAAATTTCAGTTATAGTTTATTAGATCTAGGGTTTATGGCTTTGGATTATCAATTGCATGTTCATTAGACAAACTAGATCCAAAGCTAGTAGGGTTTGCATGTACACCATAGGATTGATGTATTGCTCGAAACCCATGAGTGGTATCAGAGCCTAGGGCTGTTTGTTAGTGAATTTGATGCTTACTTGATCGAAAATTGCATGAAAAACGAAGTTTTTTTTGCCCTCTGCCTTCCGAACTCAGCGAGTCAGTGGATGAACTCGGCGAGTCCAGTCCCTGACTCGGTAAGTCCATGGAGCTGGCAGCCTGTTTTTGCGATTTTCTTGCCTATTTTGCTGTGGGATAATTACCAAAACAGTTTTTATCAATAAAATCCGGATTTTATGTATATATGGTGATTATCCTGGCCAAAATAGAAGATAATTGTCAAAATTTAGATAATCATTTGTTTTATTAGATAAAGTTTGATTATTTGTAATTTAGATTTGAATTATCTTGTGAAAAAGTTTCAATTTTCCCCTTTAGGTTTTATAGTTTAAATTTGAACTTAAAAGTTTTGTTTTTGGAAATTTAAATAGTTAAACCCTAATGTTTTGAAAAGTTTCAAAACTTGCCCTCAAGTTTTGGAATTTAAATTTTTGATTAAAAGTTTAATTTTGAAATATTTAAGTTCTAAACCCTAATGTTTTGAAATGTTTCAAAACTTGCCTCAAGTTTTGGAATTTAAAAATTTTGATTAATAGTTTAATTATGTAATATTTAAATTCTAAAACTCTAGTATTTTGAAAAAGTTCAAATTACACGTCATGGTTTTGTTAAGTTAATTAAAAGTTTAATTAAAAGAGAAAGTTAATAAAACCACATAGTATTTTAAAAGTGTAAAATACACTCTATACTATATATAAAATTAAAAGTTTAATATTATATATGTATGAGTAAACAGTCAGTCTTACCGTTAGTAGGCCTCATTCACGAAGCTGGTCTATAAGGGGTGTTTAAGGAAATTGCCTATAAAATGGCGATTGAATGGGTATCCACTCTTACCCACCGCACTCTTGACTAGTGGAGGGTCGTCATCCGAACGGGTAGGATAGGACGAAACCTTCCATTATAAGTATAATGAAGTACAAAGTAACTAAATGCTTTTATAAATTCCCAAATCATAGTTACTTTAGGCAAAATGTGAAATTGTATGCTAATCCATGGAATTACACTTCACACCCTTGCCAAACGTTAGTGGAGCGTGCGTGGTTAACCGGCACACTAATTTGGGGTTGACATTGGTTGTGAAGGGTGGCTCGATGTTTATCATAGATCAATGGAGCGTGTGTGGTTAACCGACACATTGATTGGGTGATAGTATCATTGAGTGCATCACGTAGATTCGTATGGTTATTCACACCTTATTTGTGATCCTCGGCATCCCAGTCACAAATAGAAGGGCATAATCGAGATTAAACATGCCATTGAAAAGTTCAATGAATCTCAAAAGATCTAGGAGTTTCAATTCATTTAAAACTTAAATTTTTTTTTTTGTTTTTCTTGGTGAAATTGGTAAATCGTCATTTACCTACCTTCAAATATTCTGCAACTAGATTACGACATCCCTCTTCTAGGTTGTAGAGTATTGTGTTGGATCCTAGCCTTGATGTTTCATTTGGGTGTTACATCAAGGATTTTTATCAACTAACTTGATTTTTCTCCCGTTTTGTAGATGTCTAAATCTTACAATGGTCTTCCCAAGTCCCTTGGAACAAGCTTTCCAAATGAAGATGACGTTCCACGATACGATCAAGGAAATGAGAGTCATGCTTCACTTCCTCCACCTCCTCCAATTATTCTCCCTAACCCACAAGTTCAAAGGCTTGAAAAGTTCAAGCTCACTCAAGCCCTTTTGGCAAGTAAACACGAAGATGGGAAACATGTGTGTGCACACATCTTAGAGATGAAGTCACACATTGATAGGTTAAGGATGATGGGTGTCGATATCTCAGAAATGTCGGCTGTTGACTGGGTTCTTCAGTCACTTCCTGAATCATATAGTGAGTTCGTTAGAGAGTACTATATGATGGACCATGACGTGACCCTCATTGATTTGACCTATTTGCTTATAGCTGCTGAATCAGAAATGATTTGGTGTGCTGATCGAGGAAATTTGTCTGGCAAATCAAACTCCCAAACTTCAATGGACATTGAAAATGGTGACATTGGAAATCCAGAAAAGGTAAATTTTGAGATAGTTCCTTGTGCCATTCCAAAAGAGTCCATCTGCTTCTACTGCCAATAGAAGGGGCATTGGAGACGAAGCTGCCCTGTTTACCTGAGAGATCTAAGAGATGGGAGAGTCAAGACGTATGGCTCTACTTCAGGTAAAATCTATTAACTAACTCTATAAGTTCCTATTCTTTGATTCTTAATACATGATGTGATAAGATTACATTTTGATGTTTTTGCAGGATCGAAGAAAAGGTAGGAAGCTTAAGGAAGAAGCGTGCTGAATCTGATCATGAAGAAATGGATTTCGATCGCATGGACTCGAGGATCAGATTTTTGAGCTGCTACTCTAGAGTTAGGATAGAATGATAAGAAATATGAAATAGCATAGTTTTTCAGTTGAATTGCATTGTAAGGACAAATTTTTTTCCGCAATAAAATAAATTTTGATTTTGTCTTATTTATTTATCCTTGCAATGGTTTGTATGAAAAATTGATGTTTGATTGTTTCTATTGTTAGCAATAATGGATTCTTTATTATGTTATTTGTGGAAATGTCGAGAATTTGCCAAATAAAGGAAGATTCTCATCGCCCAACTTTCAGTTGGACAGAAACTTGGAGTCATGCAACTAGGTTGCGTGATGAATGAGAAACTTCATATTTGGAAATTAGACTAATTATTTGACAAAGTGCCAAGAGAAGGACTAGGAGATCGAGTACACTAGGTTGTGCATTGATCAAGTCCACCACAAGAGTGATAAAGATATTCGTCATGATTTACTAAAGTTTAGTAAATATGGTTATACTTATAAGATTAAGTATAATTATGAGTTGATTGAAAGAATTTCAATCAATAGCAGAACAAATAAGAAGAATCAAGTAGGCAGAAAGATAAAAAGTTTCTCTATTCTAAGAAGAAGGGAGAGTACCATTTATTGTGTTTTATGATAAGTCTTAATGATTAAGAACCATATCTCAATTGATCCTCCAAGTGAGTCTTAGTTCATTTGTATGTCTAAGAAGAGGAATCGAGAATTGTAGAAATGGTTAAAATCAAGAAGTCAATCATACTTCGTTCCAATATCAAGTCTTAGAGTTATATTCCAAGATTGTGAATTAAGTGACAAGTCTTTAGTAGGTTTATAACACTCAACAAATGTGGAATTGGAAAAAGTATTCTTATTCCTACACATTTGAGATTGGTAAGTTGTGATGTCTTGGATAAGACAAAGACCAACTAGAACCAATTATGTGAAGTGATAGTCTTGATAAAAACTACACTAACTGTTGAATATTTTTTTTGTCAAGGAATGTTTCTTGACAAGAGAATCTTATATGTCAAGGAGTCAGTGGGAGTCTTAATGGTCTTGAAAGGTTTCAAGAAAAAATCAAGAGTTAAACCTAGTTGATCATCACTAGCACACAACTTGAGGTTTAAAGTCTATCGTGGATGAAATACTCTTTTTCTGTGCCATTCCAATTGAGTTAATATGCATGTGAGTTCTATGAGTTCTCATTTGAATACATAAAGACAAAGCACCTTGATCAATGGAAAGTACATTGATATGAAAGGGTGACTTGCTTGGAAGACATGGTGGGCATTCATGTTACCATGAGGTAAGAAATTGAGATTGACCACGTTCGCTCCATATGAGTTTGGATTTGTCACAAACTTTGGTTTTGACAAATTCACATGGATAGGAACACATACACTTTAAAATCTAAGTGTCATTAGGTTTCCCTTCTTCATGAAAATGATTGTAAGGAAATGGTTTCACTAATAGAGGTTTTAAGAAGATTGCAATTGTGAAAATTGTATTCTCAAATTCGATTATGATTACGACATCCCTCTTCATAGTTCGAATTGTGAGATTTGGCAATTAGTCTGAACATTTGGGACTTAGTAACATAAGTTCTGAATTTCTTTAGACACACATGTGAGCTATCTAAGGCAAAGGTGTATGAGCTTACAAAGCTTAGATAAAGGCTTATCAAAGCATTAGGTATTAGAAATATGAACTTAAGGAATTCAATAAGCATTGTTTTCTGGAAGTTCAATTGTTTTCTAAATACATGTCAAAGCTAGTGGGAGCATAAGTGTTATGCTGGTAAGAAAATAATCATCATGTTAGTGGGAGCATGATTATTATGGTAAGTATTGCAAGTTAGCAATATTAATTATAGAAAACAAAGATTCACTTTGCAAAGTTGCAAGGGTTGAAAAGTTGTTTTGCTATAATTAAGGGAGAAAATATTATACTTCGTTTCAAAATTCTAAAGCTTAGATCGAGAAACGTTAATAATATTTAGTCGAGGATACATAGTGCATTCTCAAAATTCGATTATGATTACGGCATCCCTCTTCATAGTTCGAATTGTGGGAACAGGGCACATAAAATATTATGGCAGAAGGCTGATAAAGTATCACATCTTTATGTGAGACATTATGCATCGTCTCCAATACGCTTCGGGTATAGGATCAATTGCATATGCTATAATATTTGACCATTCTAAAATTTTCCAAATGCCTAGGGCATTAAGAGGGAAAAAGGACTAGAAATGGTTTTGACTAAAATAATTAAACAACTATCAAAGGACGATCTGAGGTTCACTGAGGATTTGTCGCTTGTGAGTAGTTGGAAGTATAGTACTGGATGGACTATATTGACATTATTATGAATAGATAAGATTCTATTAAGAATGAGTTGTCATATGGCAAATATGGAAATGTTTCCATTAATGGGAGTTGGATATTAAGAAATATGTCTAGATTAGAAACTTTTATGCGAGAAGGATGTTCAAAGGAATGTACTTTCAATGTGAGACTTCACGTCTATGGAATTGTCTTGTAACAATTTCCGATAGAATACCTTGTAATTTTAGCCGGGTCTTGGTGACTTTCGTGCTGTGACATTACGAAAGAATCATTGCATAAAATGTTAGAATCTGACATATTCTAAAAGTGGTAAGAATTTGGTATTCTTATACTAATAATAAGGATTGGGGATTGTGAAATGAGTTTCATTGGAAAAGTTTTTCAATTAATCTATTTCACAAAGTATGGACCATAGGAAACCAAAGTGTGCATGCTTGGAGCATGGGACAATTGTGGTTATAATTCGAGTAATAAGTTGATTTTCTGAAACAGTAAGCAATGAATAATGAGTAATAAATATGGTGTTTAAATAAAAGTGTTTTTATTTACGCTCAAAAGTTTTGGGGCCATATAGGATTAATATTATTATTGTGTTTCACTTTGCATGTTTTGACTTCCAGAATAACTAGGTTATTCGAACCTCCACAGTCGGTCATACGTTGGAAGTAGGTGTGAAGGAAGACTGTCATGAATCTGTCTGTAGATTGTCTAAAGTGTTTAGACATAGCACAAGTTTGCTGCAGAGTTCATGAGTGCCTTAATAAGATTAAAGTATTGGATTAAACCCACGCTCACTTGAATCACTTCATGGATTTATCACGGGTGATTATTGAGACGATAACATTGTATATTCTTGAAACCGAGACGTGTGAGTTGTTATTTGCTGGTCGGTTGCACATTGATGATAAGTAAACGCACCAGTAACTTGGTGTTATAAAACTTATTGCTGTGTGTGATTCGATTAGTAGGTGCAAGCAAGCATTTGAGTCGAAGTTTATCCATTCCTTTTACCCAAAGTGGGATAAAAGCGATATCTGTGGGCCCCTCAATGATTTAGTGATGACCCTAAGCGCTTGGCCAAGCCAGGACTAAGTTGATGTGTTCAATTGTAGTCTGTTGTCAGTCGTCATAAATCGGAAGTCGGGAAACAGTATAGAGAGAATGATCGAAATTCATGTCTTGTGTCTATACGATATCTTGAGAATGGAGGAATATATGATCCCTTATCTAAATGACACGCATGTCTGATAAGATCAGAGTTGACAGCGGCTTTTGAAAGCTACGATTGCTGATCAGGTTCTGAACTAATGCAAAATAGTTATTAGACTTATCCAAGTGGGAGACTGTTGGATTAGTGTCTAAGTCCATAACTATTTTGGTATGTACTTGACCCGATTATGAGCATGGTCCTTTTGGGTTGCCTTCACCATAGCAATATGTAGGATGAATTAAGGAGAGAAAGGTTTAATTATGATTTATTAATATATTATGAGAATAATATATTAAAGGAGAAATCATATAGTTTAATTAATGTTAGTCAAGAATTAATTAAGAATTAATTTTGTGGCTAAAAGAGATTAATTAAATAAAGGGGACTGATATTGTAACTATAAGATAGTTAAAAAGTTGGGCTTAGGATCCATTAGATGACAATGGACGAATTCTATATGGAGGTCCATAAAGAAATCGTCCAGGGGCCTTCTGGAATGGTCCATTGGACTGCTTAAGGCCTAAGCAGTCAGATTAGGGTTTCCTAGTTAAAAACCCTAATAGCCTACATGTATATAAAGGACCCTTAAGCTCCAAAAACGTGGACAAGTAATCCTTTAGGGTTTCCAGCCGTTTTTGGTGCCTCCTCTCTCCTCCCTCTTCATCCAAGTTGCTTAGTGGTGTTTGTGACTCCATTAGAGGTGCAACACTTGCGGCACTAAGCTTTCTGAAGCCAATCAAAGCAAGGATTGATATTTATTGCCATATAACAATCAAAGGTAAGATCTAAACCCAAATTTCAGTTATAGTTTATTAGATCTAGGGTTTATGGCTTTGGATTATCAATTGCATGTTCATTAGACAAACTAGATCCAAAGTTATTAGGGTTTGCATGTACACCATAGGATTGATGTATTGCTCGAAACCCATGACAACATCAGCAAGAAACATGGAACCCCAAAGAAGAAAGATGCTCCCAAGAACACTGAACCATCCAAGAAAAGGAAACTCAAACAAACTGTGCTCTCAGATGACGAATCAGATGACAATCAATCTCACTCTCCCTCGATGGAACTTCTGAGTGATTCTAATGATGACACACAACCCATTGCTATCCTTAAGAAAAGAAAAACCACGTCCACTGACCAAATGCGTGACCGGACTGATGTCGTAGCCTTTCAAAAGGCTCCGGTAGTCCTTGGGGTGGCCGCAGACCCATTCAACTCAACCATCCAATTCTACTCAGACACAGAAAGTGTGTCTGTTTCAGGTAATCGTGGAGACTCACCCCCAGCTTACTCCCAAGGGGATGGAACTGGTTCTCGCCCTAAGGTCTCCAGGGCTTCCCGTCTACATTTCTTTTCACCTGAGGAGTTGAACTCCATCCTTTTGTCAGTAACCCAAACACTTCAAGCACCTTCCTAACTGCAGGGCAATTCTTCAGCCCTTGCCAGAACTGAGCCGAGGCCAGACTTGACCACGGGTCAAGGAGACCGAGGAAGCTCAGGAAATCCTACTCTGCCTACATCTTTTCCAGGTAGTTTAGGCACAGTGAGCACAAATGTGCAAGGATCTGTGAACCTGAGGGACACCTCGGTGTGTTTTCAAGGATTTGACGGTGATGAATCAAATGATTCTTGGCAACATTACAATCTGGTCTCAGAATCCGATATCAAGAAATATGACGCTTTCCGTAGGGCATTTCAAGCAAGAAAGGACCAACAAACCAAGCAACTTCAACAGAAACAGCAGGAGATTGAAACCGTAGCCAAGTACTGGGCCAACGCCATTAGCAACGCCAATACGGTTGCCACAATTCTGAAAGTACAGGAGTGGATGTCCACAATGGCTGAGACGGTCCGCAACGCTCAGACCACTCTTGGTGGTGAAGGTTCATCAAAACTCCCTCCAACTCCAACTGTTAGAAATTCTCAAGATGATGGAACCGCAATCGAAGTTAGGTCCGCACCTACATTCGAGTTCGATGACTTTGATATCAATGAGGTAATTCAGCCTACACCTTCTGATGATGACTTAATGATTTTTGATGAAGAAGAATGTAACGACGTGAATTTTCAAAAAAAAATTTCACTTTTCAAACATAACATATCTCATAAGGTAATCTCAAAACTCAAATGTATCAAATGTTATTTGTCACACCCCAAAACCGGAACGGCGGAAACGTTCGGGGGTGGAGGACGTCATGTTCAGTATCACAACAATGCAAAGTAGTAAACAAGCAACAACATCATCCATTGCATTAATTATATAATTTCATACAAGTGTGTTCTGTCAAGTTATATAGACACCAAAAATATACATCAAAATAACTTGTATTCTCAGGTCGCCAATAGACAGGTACCGGTGCCAGGTTTTGAGAAGATGGAGCTCGTTCAAGACCCATCTTTTATTTTTCTGTAGGCATCAAGTTAAGGGTTCTTCGGGTCGATCACAAATTTTCGGCCCCGTCGTTTCGTTTGGCTTCCACTCCAGTTGACTTCTCTTGTTTCCATCCCCGTGAGAAGGTAGAGAGCAAAACCAACCCAGCAAACCACTATTATTATGCATTAGTAAAGCACGTACTTCTTGCAAGGCTTGCTGAGCTTCTTCATGTGACAGACATCGCAAAAGTAGTCCGTCTAACTATCGCCGATAGAGGGCATCGAAAAATTATATGATTTTTGAACCCTTCTATCTAAGCAATTATAAGAGCGCAGAATTTTACCCCCCTCAAATGGATGGATCTGGGATTGATTGCGGAACCGAGCAGAGATAACCCCGGACGGGCAGGAAGGTTAGCTGCTTACTACTGGTTGGAACGTAGGCAGGAGACAAGACAAGGGATAGGCTATGAGAATCTATTTCATCCGTCTTTCGATACATCCATATAGTCACAACCCTTTCTTCGATGAGTCTCCTTGCTTAAAACTTCCTTCTCTTGAAAAAATTTCTTACTAAACCGACCTTTCAAAATGGATCTAAGATAGCACTTGCAATCAACAAGGCTATCATCCCCAGGCAATACACCGATTCCGACTTTTTCGGTGTGATCTTTTCGCTTCTATTGTGCTTTTGAACCCAGTCGAAAGCGGTTGGAGTTTTGGAATAATATTGTTGCACAATAAACCCTAGGGCATCCTCTCTCCTGTTATCTCCTGAAGTACTAATCTTAAAATACTCAAACTTATTCCAAAAAGCTTGAAAATTAGCTGAAACAGTTTTGACTCCTATTGAAGTGAATGGTTGTACAGAATAGAAATTTCGGGTTGTCACATCATCCCTCCGTTGGAAGGAATTTCGTCCCGAAATTAGAGTTTAAGCAAATAAGGAGTTACAAATAACTAAGTAAAAAGAAGAGGATATTTCAGTTTCATCTGATCCTCTCGCTCCCAAGTGAATTCAGGTCCTCGCTTGGCGTTCCAGCGAACCTTCACTATCGGGATACGGCTTTGTTTCGTTTGCTTGACCTCCCGGTCCATGATCTCTACTGGTTCTTCCACGAAGTTGAGGCTCTCGTTGATCTCGATCTCGTCGAGTGGGATTACAAGAGTTTCGTCGGACAGACACTTTTTCAAGTTCAAGATGTGGAAAGTAGAATGTACGTTACTGAGTTCGCGTGGTAAGCTAAGTTTGTAAGCTACAGGGCCGATTCTGGCAAGAATCTCGAAAGGCCCTATGTACCTTGGATTTAGCTTTCCATGCTTTCCGAAGCGTATCAAGCCCTTCCAGGGTGAGACCTTCAATAGAACACGGTCGCCCACCTGGAATTCCATCGGTTTCCTTCGTTTATCAGCGTAGCTTTTCTGTCGGTCTCTAGAGGCTTTCAATCGTTCACGAATCTGAACGATCTTCTTTTTCGTTTCCCGAATGATCTCCGGACCTGTGAGAGTGCTTTCAGGAACTCGTCCTTTAGTTAACTGGGTATCACCCACCTCAGCCCAACACATAGGGGATCTGCACTTTCGGCCATAGAGGGCCTCGAATGGAGCAGCCTTTATGCTCGTGTGATAACTGTTGTTGTAGGAAAATTCTACAAGGGGTAAATGAGTATCCCATGCTTTCCCAAAGTCGATCACACACGCTCGCAACATATCTTCCAAGGTTTGGATAGTCCTCTCACTTTGCTCGTCTGTCTGTGGATGGTAGGCTGTACTCATGTCCAGCCTAGTTCCTAGGGAACTTTGTAGCGACTGCCAGAACCTCGAAGTGACTCTACTATCTCTGTCCGAGATAATGGATATGGGAACACCGTGCAGTCGTACAATCTCTCTAATGTAAGTTCTTGTAAGCTTCTCTATCTTGTCTGTTTCCTTGATAGGCGGGAAGTGTGCGGACTTGGTCAATCTGCCGACGATGACCCATATGGTATCAAGTCCACCCGTTGTCTTGGGCAACTTGGTTATGAAATCCATAGTGATCCGCTCCCACTTCCATTCCGGTATCTCTGGCTGTTGTAGTAGACCGGAGGGTTTCTGGTATTCGACCTTGACCTTGGCGCAAGTAAGGCATTTACTCACGAAGGTAGCAATCTCTGCTTTCATGTTAGGCCACCAGTATAACTTTTTAAGATCCAGATACATCTTATCTGAACCTGGGTGGACGGAATAACGAGTGTTGTGCGGCTAGTTCATGACCAAGTCTCTGAAACCACCAAGTTTCGGGGTCCAGATCCGATCCATAAGAAAATAAGCTCCGCCACCCTTAACCTCCAAGTTCTTATCCATCCCTCTCAGGGATTCACCCGCCACATTTTCAGGTTTCAAAGCGTCGAGCTGAGCCTCCTTAATTTGCGTGGATAAGTGTGAATGGATAGTCATAGTCAATGATTTGACTCTACGACCAGAATATTCTTTCCGAATTAGGGTGTCAGCTACTACGTTGGCTTTACCCGGATGATAACGAATTTCGCATTCGTAATCACTGAGTAGCTCGACCCACCGTCGTTGTCTCATGTTGAGCTCCTTCTGGTTGAATATGTGTTGTAGGCTTTTGTGGTCTGTAAAGATTGTGCTCTTTGTACCATACAGGTAGTGTCTCCAGATCTTCAGAGCAAACACAACTGCTCCTAGTTCAAGATCCTGGGTAGTGTAGTTGACCTCATGTGTCTTTAGCTGTCTCGAGGCATAGGCGATGACCTTACCTCGCTGCATCAGAACACATCTGAGCCCTTGATTCGACGCATCGCAATAGACAACGAAGTCTTCTATCCCTTCGGGGAGGGATAGTATTGGTGCAGTGCACAAGGCTCTTTTGAGCATTTGGAACGCTCTCTCCTACTTCTCTTCCCAGTCAAAGGCCACACCCTTATGGGTCAGTGTTGTAAGAGGTTTCCCAATGCGGGAGAAGTTCTGAATGAACCTGCGATAGTAGCCAGTGAGACCTAGAAATTGACGAATTTCTGTAGGCATCTTCGGTGCTGACCTGTTCTCAATGGCTTTAATTTTGGAAGGGTCCACGTGTATTCCCTCTTCGCTAACCACGTGCCCTAAGAATTTGACTCATCGGATCCAAAATTTGCATTTCGAGAACTTCGCATAGAGCTTCTCCGAACGAAGGGTTTCTAAGACTAGTCGCAGATGTTGACTATGCTCCTCCTTACTACGAGAGTAGATAAGTATGTCATCGACGAAGACGATGAAGAACTGATCCAAGTAAGGACGACACACCCTATTCCTTAAGTCCATGAATACAGCAGGTGCGTTTGTTAATCCGAATGGCATCACTACGAATTCGTAGTGCCCATAATGAGTTCGGAAGGCTGTCTTCGAAAAATCCTCCCCTAGCACTCGTAGTTGGTGATATCCGGACCTTAAGTCGATATTTGAAAAGAAGTTCGCCCCTTGAAGTTGCTCAAATAAATCGTCAATACGAGGCAAAGGATAACGATTCTTGACGGTCAGTTTGTTGAGCTCCCTGTAGTCGATGCACATACGAAAACGATCCGTCTTTCTTCTTGACGAAGAAGACTGGAGCTCCCCAGGGTGAGAAGCTTGGTCTTATAAAGCCCTTGCTGAGCAGTTCGTTAAGTTGACAGGACAGCTCTTGCATCTCTGCAGGTGCTAGACGATAGGGCGATTTGGCTACGGGGGTAGCCCCTGGAACTAAGTCGATTCTGAACTCGACTTGACGTTGTGGAGGTAATCCTGGGAGTTCTTCCGGAAAGATGTCGGGAAAGTCGCGTACTACTGGAATGTTCTGAATATCTTTCGTTTCTTGACTCACATCGACCACATCAGCAAGGAATGCGCGACATTCGTTTCGCAAGAATTTCTGAGCTTGAATGCTTGAGATGATACGAAGGTTCGTGTCGGGTTTGTCGCCATATACTACTAGAGTTTCGCCAGACGACAGATTAAGCCGTACAGCCTTTTCGTAACACATGATGTCGGCACGATGAAGACTCAACCAATCCATGCCGTTAATGATGTCGAAACTTTTAATAGAAACCGGCATGAGGTCGATCGAAAATAAATGGCTATCTAGTGTTAGGGTACACCCTATGAATATACTGCTAGTGTTCTCTGTCTTTCCATTAACCATTTCTACAGTGAACAGTTCTTTAAGTGCTTTTGATTTTTGCTTAAGTAAATGAGCAAATTTTTGATTCACGAAACTCCTCTCCGCTCCACTATCAAACATAATGCTTGCATAAGAGTTATCGAGGAGAAACGTACCAGTGACTACTGTGGGGTCGGCAACCGCTTCCTCGTGGCCTATGGCCAGAACTCTTGCCACTCCACCAGCATTCCCTGCCATCGGGCAGTTCCTTTTGTAGTGGCCCACCTCGCCACAACCGTAGCAAGTTTGGCTCACACAAGCGCCGGGGACTTGGGTAATTGGCCTCGCCGGAGCTTTACAGAAACGGGCAGTGTGCCCCTTCCTGTTGCAGTTCAAACACTGCATTTCCCGGCAGGCTCCTACGTGGTGGAAGTTGCATTTGTTGCAATTAGGCAAACTTCCAGCGTACTGCTTTACCGGAGCAGCAGCGGCAGGTGCTATCGCAGCATGAACTGCCACGACCTGCTGCTTTTTGGCAGCCTTTGTCTTTCTCTTATCATCCCAAAACTTCCGCTTAGAATCAGCGGTTCTGACGGGTTCTGAGATGGACAGGATTGTTGTTGCGACCGGGGTACGAACCCCATGGTCTATGAGCCGCTGTGCCAATCGCTTGGCACTATCAAATGTAGTGGGGTTTGAAGCCAAAACATTTCCCTGGAATGGAGGCACCAGCCCCCATATGTATCTTTCAATCTTCTTCCCCTCTGTATGAACCATGTTGGGACAGAGGGCCATGAGTTCACAGAACCTGGCGGTGTAAGAGACTATGTTGGAGCCCTTCATGGTTAGGCTCCACAGTTCTTCCTCTAGCTTTTGGATTTCGCCCCTTGGGCATTACTCCTCAACCATTAGCTCTCTCAGAGCTTCCCAGCCCATAGCATTTGCCACTATAAGGGATAGTGACTTGACATGGCTATTCCACCATGTTAGGGCTTTTGACTCAAAGGTGCAAGCAGCAAACTTGACCTTGCTCCCTTCTGGACAGGAGCAGATCTCGAAAACCGATTCGGTCTTCTCGAACCGTTGCGAGAGGGCAATGACTCCGCCAGTCCCTTTGAAGGACAATGGTTTGCAGTTTGTGAAGTCCTTATAGGAGCACTCTCTGGAGCGCACATGGATTTCACCATGAGTAGATAGGACAGGGGTTCCTCCTCCAGTGGAACCAGAAGAATAATATTGTGCCATGGCTGTAGCCACAACCGCAGCTACAGCAGCATTCAGGGCTGCCGTATCGAATTGAGGAGCAGGTAGTGTCGGTGCGGGAGGATCGCGTCTTGTTGATTTACGTGGAGGCATCTTTTAACTATAAGTTTAGAAAGATGAAGATATTGATAAGAATTTAATAGGAAGTAGATAAGAATGACTCATGGACTAACTCTCCATAGCCCAACAGCACAATTGAATAGCACGATTGAATAGTATGATTGAATGAAGATCTAGTAGTAACAGATGATAGCAATTGGATATTGATTTCCATAAGATTAGATATCTGTCAATAATACTGGAATTACAGATGTAATGAGTTCGGGAAAAATGACCTAGAAGTAGGTCTTACATCAACCAAGATGGAAAATTTTGACAGACTACTACCTAATCAAGACCTAACGGGTGTAAGATTTTCAAAGATAGGAAATTAGACTAGAGTTTTTACACAAACTAGGTTATATCATAAAGAGAAGTCGATAAGACTCTATCAGCAACGAGAACTACTAGAGTGAGTTCTTGAATCCGACAGAAGGCGTTCTATGTCTCTCACGCGCCTATCAGATCTTGCTTGCTGAGCTCGAAGTTCCCTGACTTCAGCTTGGGGTTCAGCAAGTTCCCTCTATAGAACTGCATTGCGGACCTAAGTCCTTTCATGAGCAGACTCTAGTTGGCAAATGCGGACTGTGTTAACGCCAGAGTTGGCGTCAATCTCCACGACTCCGTCGATAGCTGCTCGACCTTGCTCGGTGTTCCGAGCAATCCTACGAACCATTATGGGTAGGACCCTGTCAGCTGAACCTCCTTCGGTGAGGTTGAGAAGCTTCTGTCTCCATTGTAGGGTTTTGGTTGACCCTGTTCCTGACTCCATCTATTCAAGTTTGTGGCCCACATAGGAGTGGGTCCCTGAAATGCTGGACGAGGGTTCAGGTTTGGGTCTTGAGCAGCTGGGGGTAGGTTGTTGACTTCAGGCTCTGAGTCAGAAACATCAGAAAAGCCTTCAGCTTTGTGATCATCCAAAGGGATTGGGTGATCATCTTCTGGCTCTTCACCCAGCCATCCTGCATTGTCGTTGTTGGGGTAGTACGGGTCTCCGGGAAAATGGAATCCAGCCATTATATCTACGCGAGAAAAGGGATAAG
Source organism: Lactuca virosa (assembly GCF_052849685.1). Classification (NCBI taxonomy): domain Eukaryota; kingdom Viridiplantae; phylum Streptophyta; class Magnoliopsida; order Asterales; family Asteraceae; genus Lactuca; species Lactuca virosa. The sequence continues at coordinate 359,818,012 of NC_136433.1, read as the reverse complement.
GAAATAATCAATAGACGAACTAACTAGATAATTATGAGATGATCTTTATCAGTTACTCCAACATTTGCGTAGTGCATACCAGTCATAGGTAACCTAGACAGGATAGACCTTCAAATAAGTGACCCTAACTCTAAGCCCACAACCAAACAAGGAACAGGAAGTAGAGCAAATATCACAGATTCTAAGTCTATGCCATCCTAGTTACCTATAACCTTAATATATCCACCCCACAACTATTGACATACCAATAAATACCTTTTTAGTTCTCAGATAAGTAAATAATAGTCACACAAAATACTCCTATAGTATTTTAAGTTTATGCTCTGTTCTACTGTTCTCGTTGTAGTAGTGTTGGTAAGTTTTTAGACTTGTTGCAACCTCACAACCATACTTAGGCACATGCTAATCACTCCTCGGATAATGTAGTTGATCAGGCTACATCTTCCCAGGGTTGACCATATGTCTCTAAGTCTACTTGTACTGTCCAACAATCGTAATACTTTTGTTCTGTCCTAGTGACACTGATTTTAGTATGAATGCAGGTATGTATACTTAGTTAAATATTTTATTATTTAAAAGTATAAACTCTTTATCAGAGTATTTTAATCCCGCTGTGTTTATAGTTCGTATATCTTTTATGGGTTGATACACTCGATTCACTATAAAAAATGCTCTGATACCAATCTGTCACACCCCAAAACCGGAACTGCGGAAACGTTCGGGGGTGGAGGACGTCATGTTCAGTATCACAACAATGCAAAGTAGTAAAAAAGCAACAACATCATCCATTGCATTAATAATATAATTTCATACAAGTGTGTTCTGTCAAGTTATATAGACACCAAAAATATACATCAAAATAAAAGATGAGTCTTGAACGAGCTCCATCTTCTCAAAACCTGGCACCGGTACCTGTCTACTGGCGACATGAGAATACAAGTTATTTTGAAAGAGTTTATCAGCTTTAAAGCTGGTGAATTCATAAGTATATTAGTGTCTGTATTTGTTATGAAAGTGTTTGTAAGTCTTGTTATGTATAAGTTTTGTAAAGTTTGTAATTGTTTGAACTTTCCTAGAAAACCCTATGTTTCCTACTAAAAGTAGGCTTCTACCAAGGCATCTAGTGTCTGTGTGTGTCTCTTGTAAGAGTATGTATTTTCCCAAATCTGACTATCATTAACCAAAAATATAGTTTTTACATTATTGTTTATTGTGTGAATATCACAAAGTAAATGTAAAGGGAAAATGATATAGTACTGTAGTGTTGTATTAAGTAACTACTGTTGTACTAATTACTTTAAACTATTTGTTATTTAAAGTACCATGTGATCAGCCTGTATCCTGCTACCGAATCTATAGTAAAACGACGATGTAAGACGTCGTAAGAAATGACGTTTGGCACCCGTAGACTTGCAAGTCCCACTGTAGCGAGCAGCAAGGTGTAGGATAGTCAATCCAGTATAGATCTATGCACAAACTCATACGCTCCCCATTTAAGGAGATTCTAGATACAAAACGGGTCATGACAGGTAGTGCAATGCCCCCGTTAAGTGGGTCACATAACTGTAAGTAATGTATATATATATGTATATGTATGTGCTAGCTGTATTGTGTGTTCTTTCTCTGTCTAGCCTGTATGTTTTGTTTCTCATCACTGTGTATTATGTTTGTTTCTCATCACTATGTATTATGTTTGTTACTCATCACTATGTATTATGTTTGTTTCTCATCACTATGTATTATGTTTGTTTCTCATCATTATGTATTATGTTTGTTTCTCATCACTATGTATTATTCATGAATGAACTGACTCAATGTATGTTTCATTGTTCTAGTAATAGTATCTTCCTAAACTATACCTATTATAGTTTACTAGTAATGTTGTTTGTGTATATGAACATGTTTGTATACCTATGCTACCCAAAGGCATTGAACTGAATGAAAGAAGTAACCTTTTATATCTACACACATATACATGATATATAACTAGGATTCAAACGACCTTCGGACAAATAACCTGAATACCCTAAGTCCACAACCAAACAAGGATCAGTAAGTAAGGTGAGCTATCAGTCCTAAGTCCTTTCAATCCTACTTATATAACTATATCTATATAGATACACAGAATATAAGTTAAAAGAGTTTAAGTAAAAGTATTTAACATGTAAAAGAGTTTGATAAAAGCATTTGGTATGTAAAAGAGTTTGTAAGACAGTTTGAAGTAAAACAGTTTGGTAACAGAGTTTGAAAAGTAAGAAATCCACTTGTTTGGTAGTTATTAATCACATGTGATTGATATAATAACTATAATTGTTCAACTTGTATTCCCCCCCCCCCCCCCATAAAAGCATTTAAAAACATTTAAAATGTTAATTAAGGGGTATGAACTCACCTGTAGTGACTGGTTTGGATGAACGGAATGTATAGGATGCTAGGTGTCAAGTGAAGACTTGTACACACACGATGATCCTAGTTAACATATAATAACACATATATGTATCCAATTAGTCTTTAAACAACTAATTAACAAAGTTAAGACATCCTAGGACATGTAAAACACCTTATTTAAGTGCTATAAGTCCTAAGGATTGCATCTAAGTGTTGTAGGACATTGCTATTGAGTTTAGGGTTCAAGGGAACCCTTTATTTGAGTTTACGGTTTTGTGACCATAACTCATTGAGTTTACGGTCATAAACCCATGAGTTTACGGCCGTAAACTCATGTTTCTTTTCCCCTCTTGTGTTTTGAAGCCTTAAAGATCACAAGAAGCATTCCTACTTCATGTTTAAGCCTTAGGAAGAGATTAGGGCACCATTTCACTCCTTTTAGGAGTTTACGGTCCTTGGACCATTTCCCTTTGGGTTTACGGCCGTAAACCTAAATGGTTTATGGTTTTATGATGTTTTCAAGTACTAAGCACATCAAGGAATGGATATAGGCTAGTTTCCAAGGCTTAGAAGGGACAAGGGCACACTTTGGCACCCTTTTTGGGGTTTACGGCCCAAGAACATCTTGGACCGTAAACACCCTTGATCCTTGGTTTCTTGGGTGTTTTCTTGATGTTTAGAAGTGTAACAAGCTCTATAATACTCTAGGATAGAAGTACTTACTAGGTAGAAGCTTGAAAATGTGCTAAAAGTCCAAGAACACTAGTGTGTGTTCTTGGTGTTCTTGGTGAAACTTGAAGATCTACACTTTTGGAATGATTTCACGGATGGAATCATGTTAGATCACTAGATTAAGTAAGATATCAACTTTTTAGGGCTAGAAACACTTACAATGTTGAAGAGCAAGAAGAAAAGTCGATGATACTTAAGAGAGAATTGAGTTTTGGATCTTGAATTTGTGAAAAGTGATAAATAATGACTAAGTGTCATATTTATACCCTCTTTTAGGGTTTACGGCCGTAAACACCTTTGTTTAGGCCGTAAACTCCAAACTCTTGGAGTTTTGGAATAATATTGTTGCACAATAAACCCTAGGGCATCCTTTCTCCTGTTATCTCCTGAAGTACTAATCTTAAAATACTCAAACTTATTCCAAAAAGCTTGAAAATTAGCAGAAACAGTTTTGACTCCTATTGAAGTGAATGGTTGTACAGAATAGAAATTTTGGGTTGTCACATTATCTCAGTAAAACATATCCCAGAATCTCAAATACATAATACTCTATCAGTGTGTACAGATCATGCCGGCGCCTTCCCGTGATCCTCGCTAGTACCTGAAACACATATCACATAACACGGTAAGCATAAATGCTTGGTGAGTTCCCCAAAATACCACACACAGCACATAAGCCACTCGAGGCTATAACTCGGTATGACCCTCTGGTCAATGTGTCTCAGTGGGACCCTCTAGTCCCGTAGCTTGTTGGACCCTCCAGTCCGGTCTAAATCGTTGGACCCTCCGGTCCGGTCTAAATCGTTTGACCCTCCGGTCCGGTCTAAATCGTTGGACCCTACGGTCTGGTCTATATAACACATAGCATACATATATCACAATGCACATAATCTCAAACATACACATAACACATAAGACCCTCCGGTCTGCACATAGATACCACTCTAGGTAATGTATAGGGAGAAGACTCACCTCGGGTAATCTCGGAAAGTCTCAAACTCGAAATATTGATCTAGCCTCCGCCTAATCACATAAAGTAATTTACCTCTAATAAACAACGATTCTCAAAGGCTAGACTAATCCCTTGCTATAATCTCTCAGAAGGGGAAAAGACCATTTTACCCCTCCAATGGTCCAAATGTCTAAATGTTGACCATACCCCTAAAAGTCAACGAAAGTCAACTGTAGGGAGGTACGCTGCGCGTACCAGCTCTGTACGCGGGGCGTACTCCGTGGTCATCCAGAATCGGGGAACTCGACCCCCTACGCGGTGCGTACTGGGATTACGCCCAACGTAAGTCCCAGTTTCATACTTCAAACACATATGCTCTTTCCCCATTAAGCCCTAATCTCATGCATGACTTAATCTTAACGTCCAAGATTGGATTTTTATGAATTTATAACACAAAATACACTAAAATGGGGTAGATCAAGGTCCATGGAGTTCCATTGCTCAAAAAGTCTCCACCTTTGGGGACTTAAACCCTAAAAATGCTCCTATATGATGTTCATAACAAAAGAGTGGTAAAGTTTGAAGCTTTTTACCTTTGTGAGATGCTCCCCACTCAGTTTAGCTTTTCTTCTTCTTCACGAGCACACAATGACACTTTCAAGCTCAAATACCCACACACAAGTCTAGAACGAAGGTTTGGCTCTTTTAGGGTTTCACTTCTCTGGAAATGGTGGCTAGGATGGAGGCCATAGCATTCCTTTTATACTGCTCATGCTTCATTTAGGGTTTTGAGTCTGGGCCCATTACGCCCAGCGTAACTATGGTACGCCCGGCGTACCGGGTAGGATCCGCGTCAAAGGCACGTCCGTGGGTACGCGCAACGTACTCTTCAGTACGCCCAGCGTACCCACTTGCCACCATTTTCTACTTTGGGCTAATTTTGACAACTTGGAAAAAAAGAAGGATTAAAGAGATATACCTGAATTTTGGGGTGTTACAAAGAAGCTTCGAGTGGCTCTCAACACTCAACCTCCAAGCCTAAAGAGAAAAAGAAGAAAAGGAAGATTGTTGTGTCTAGAAAAGAATTTTTGAGTCTACAAGCCAAAGTAGATCAGATTCATGTTACGGTTATGCCCACTCAACCGCAACCTAAAGACATACTAGGACCGCTATCCCTTATTGAAAGGATCGAACGACTTGAAACTCGTGAACGACTAGCTGCTGAGCGAATTTCTCTGAAAGTTGAAATGGGAATTCGTTCTTTGGATACAAGTCGTAAGGTAGCAGTTTATGGATACTGCGGAGCGCCTCATCTCTGAGGTATCCACAATCAAGACAGATCTTCAAACAACCATTGCGGATCAGTCAACTCATTCGAAGAAGCTGATAGATGAAACTCATACTGCCTATGAGTCCACCATCTCGGTCCTACAATCTACAATCAACAGCCTTTGACGCTCTCTATCTTCCAATTTTCATGGTCCTGAGATTCTTCAACTTACCAAGGAGATTCATCGACTACTCTTCAACTCCGCCATCCCAAACAATCAGCAACTGGCTGATGCACTCAAAGCTCAATTCCAGAATGTGTGTGCTAAAGTCGATGGTCTTAAGCAATGGCTTGAGGAATCCCCACCTCTGCATTACTCAAGAGGGGGAAGTGATAAAGACCATCATTCAGACATCATCTCTCACCAACATAGGAGCTCCCATGTCATAAATGAAAAAGTTCCTTCACCGCAACCATCTCCTCACAAGAATCCAAGCCATCAGACACCACCGCAACATCAGTCACCACCGCAACAGGAAATCATTCAAGAATCTAATCCTTCTCCTAAGCGACCGGAGACTCCTCCCCACTTCAAGAACTTAGCATCCAACATGTCATCCGAACATTCCAATGATTCTCCCGCAACGAAACAGAAGAAAGCCGACTGGAAAGCAGCCAAATTTGCTGAGCTAATCTAGAGAGAAAACGGATTCGACATCACCATGGATGAATCCTTAGTCAATTCTTGGATCAATCCCCACCGAATATTGCTGGATGATGACTATAAACCGTATCTTACTTATGTTGAACCCCCATCTGACAGTTAATGGGATGTTCCAATCTCCCCGATTGCGAAATACTTCACTGTATTTGAGCAGTTTGACCGCAACTTACCTGATCACAAGAGACTGCCCATGGAATTCAAAAGACTTAATCTATTCCATGCTAAACATGCTTCTTCAATAGAGAGAATCTAGTCTAATGATAGACCATCCGCAGTCAAGAACTTTAAGCCCCGGAAATTCATGAAAGTTGACTTTATCCAGTATACTCTTAGAAGAAGGAATCCGGGACTACGTCCGCACCCAAGATGACTTCCCATGCATGAATCCAGAAGAAGTCTTCCTGATAGCAAAGGTGTTCCAAAAGAAAGCTGAAAAGTATCCAAAGATGAAGATAGCATTTGAGAGGGCAAGCACATTTCTAAGGGAAACTGTCTGTGAGTTCGCAAAGATTGATGCAGACATTCACCCTGCCCTTGCCAAAAAGTTCGATCTACCACCACTTGACCCTGCACCGATGATTACTGAAGGTTTTCAAGAAAGATCTCTGGGTGCAACAAACTTCCCAGATCTTGGAGTCATTTTTAAACGAAAGGTCAATGAAACCAAATATTTCATTCCTATGACTGCCATGAATCGTTTGACAAGGAAGCAAATTGAAATTTGTCGAACCGCAGTTCAAAAGTCAAAACACATAACTGCCGAAGTCAAGTTCGAAATTTTAAGGTGAATCACCTGGTTAGAGAATATCAGAAAGTTTTGGTGGATTCTCATCAAGTTCCTAAAACTCGATAACTGAAGAGAAGTTAAAAAAGTCACTTAGGGGAAATTGTTGGATCATATAAGTGACCCTCTTAAACTTGGTCTACCGCAACCTTCCAAGATCCGCAGTCAACTTTGTTCAGCAACCCCATCCGAAGTCATCATCATCCACAGTTCACTATCTAGCTTTCTTAGTTTAGCTCTTTATCTGATTTTCTTAGAATACTATCTTTTGTCTAGTATGCCTTGGATGGCTACGCTTAGATAGTTGAACAAATGTAATTTTTGAGTCTCTATATATAGAGCTCAATCCTTCTTATTCCACATATATCTGATAACACTTCGCATCTTGAATCTCATATCTTGTGTTATTACTCTCATCACCTTCTTACTCTCAAAGTTCACTTAAATATAACAGATTATTATCTCCCTTCGGAGCAAGTCATTCTTGACTTAATCACTAAGTTTCATCTCACTTACTAACTTGTTCTAAATCCATTCCTTGTTAAGAATCAACTCATGTGTATACCGTATATAATACCTGCTGTCATTTATATTTCCTTACATTTCCGCACCTAACTCTCTAATTATCTAACTCTAACTTATTATTATTGTTGAGCTTTTAGATCCTTTGAGATAAACTATTCCGCAACTATACTTGTTCTAACGTTTGTTCAAGTGTGTCTCAAGTTTTTCTTTCAACACATATATTCGACCAGAAGGTGCTCAATGTGAGACAACGACGGTGGGTCGAGCTACTCAATGACTACGAATGCGAAATTCGTTATCATCCCGGTAAAGCCAACGTAGTAGCTGACTCCCTAAGTCGGAAAGAATACTCTGGTCGTAGAGTCAAATCATTGACTATGACGATCCATTCATATCTATCCACACAGATTTAGGAGGCTCAATAGGAAGCCTTGAAGCCTGGAAATGTGGTTGGTGAATCCCTTAGAAGAATGGATAAGAACTTAGAAGTCAAGGGTAACGGAGCCTTGTACCTCATGGATCGGATATGGACACCAAAGCTCGGTGGTTTTAGAGACGTGGTCATGACCGAAGCGCACAATACCCGATATTTCGTCCACCCAGGTTCAGATAAGATGTATCTAGATCTTAAAAAGTTATATTGGTGGCCTAACATGAAAGCAAAGATTGCTACCGTCGTGAGTAAGTGTCTTACTTGCGCCAAGGTTAAGGTCAAATACCAGAAACCCTCAGGTTTACTACAACTACCGGAGATACCTGAGTGGAAGTGGGAGCGGATCACGATGGACTTCATAACCAAATTATCCACGACAGTGGGTGGTCTCGATACCATATGGGTGATCGTAGACAGGTTAACCAAGTCCGCACACTTCCTGCCTATCAATGAAACTGACAAGATGGAGAAACTAACAAGAAACTACATTAGGGAGATTATACGACTGCATGGTGTTCCCATATCTATTTTCTCTGATAGAGATAGTATTTTCACTTCAAGATTCTTGCAGTCGCTACAAAGTTCCCTAGGAACTAGGTTGGATATGAGTACAACCTACCATCCGCAAACCGACGGACAAAGTGAGAGGACAATTCAAACTCTGGAAGATATGTTGCGAGCCTGTATGATAGCCTTCGGAAAGGCATGGGATATTCATTTACTCCTTTTCGAGTTCTCCTACAATAACAGTTATCACACAAGCATAAAGGCATCTCCATTTGAAGCCCTTTATTGCCGAAAGTGCAGATCCCCTCTTTGCTGGGCAGAGGTGGGTGATACGCAGTTAGCTAAAGGACGAGTTCGTGACAGCGCTCTCACAGGTCCAAAAATCATTCGGGAAACGACAGAGAAGACTGTTCAGATTCGTGAACGATTGAAAACCTCTAGAGACCGACAGAAAAGCTACGCTGACAAGAGAAGGAAACCTTTGGAATTCTAGGTTGGTGACCGTGTTCTATTGAAGGTCTCAACCTGGAAGGGCTGTATATGCTTCCGAAAACTTGGGAAGCAAAATCCAAGGTACATTGGGCCTTTTGAGATTATCGCTAGGATCGGCCTTGTAGCTTACAAACTCAAACTACCCCAAGAACTTAGTAACGTACACCCTACTTTCCACGTTTCGAACCTGAAAAAGTGTCTATCCGATGAGACTCTTGTTATCCCACTCGACGAAATTGAGATCAATGAGAGCCTCAACTTCGTGGAAGAACCAATAGAGATCATGGACCGTGAGGTCAAGCAAACGAAGCAAAGCCGTATCTCGATAGTGAAGGTTCGCTGGAATGCAAAGCAGGGACCGAAATTCACTTGGGAGTGCGAGGATCAATGGAAACTGAAATATCCTCATCTTTTCCCTTAGTCTATTTGTATTTGCTTAAACTCTAATTTCGGGACGAAATCCTCTTTAACGGAGGGATGATGTGACAACCCGAAATTTCTATCTTGTGAACTCAATCAATTCAATCAAAAGTTAGACTTGTTTCTGTTATCTTTTAGCCTTGTTAAGCGTCTTTTTGAGAGTTTCTAAGCCTAATACACTCAAGGATTGTGTGTTAGGAAGTGTTAGCTTGAGTTCTTTGAGTTGCAATCGAGCCGAAAATACCATCAAAAGGAGTTCACGGCCACATCTAGGTTCATGGCCGTGAACAACGCCATATATATAAGAAGTTGGCTCATCTTCTTCACTTCTTCAACTCTAGCCGTGAACACACCCATTCTCTCTCAACTTTCTTCAACCGTGAACACTCTAAAGACTACCAAAAAGTAAGTGTGACAACCCGAAATTTCTAACTTGTACATTCTTCATTTTTATCAAAGTTAGCCTCGTTTTGCTATTGTATAATGAAGTTTTGGGTCTATATGAGTGCTTGAGGCTTAGTATAACCTAGATATGAGTCTTAGGAAGGGTAAGAATGTGTGTAGCATCACAAAATCGGGCCAAACACACCCAGCAAGGTGTGTGCGGCCGCACACTCGGGTGTGCGGCCAGCCAGCCGCACACAGCCGACCGCACACCCTCCCAGCCTCACACTCTATCCTATATAATGGGCCCTAAGTCAACCTTACACCCCTTTTCACACTCCTTCAAAGCTGGAACATTTTCTCTCAAGAGTTCTTCAAGTTTTCCTCTCCAATCGACAATACAACTAAGTAAACATCCTTAGATCCTTACTACAACACATTGGAAAGCCTTTTCCTCGAGTTTGATCCATGAAACCATCATTCTAGATGATCTTCAAGTGTGTACGGCCGCACACACATCATGTGTGACCGCACACACATCTTTTGGCCCTAAAATGGACTTAAACGCTAATCTAAGCCTAGCATCGACCAAAACACCTTCTTAGGATCATCACAAAGCCTTGGAAAATCGATGGGAGTGTACGACCGCACATAGGCCTGGCCGCACACCCTGGCGGCACACAGGCCTGGCCACACACCCTGGCCGTACACCTGGCCGCACACACATAAAAGTCGAGTTTGGTGGCCTTACACTCAAATCTAAGGTCCTACACTCATTTAGGGACTTCAAGAGGTGTTTGTAACACTTAATTCTAAGTGTTTTCATGTCCCTAAGGCATGTCCATGTGTCTATTAGTGGTTATATACCCTAAGTGTATTCATATATATGTTATTACATGTAAAATAGGATTCGTTTGTGCTCAAGACTCCAATTGACACCCGACGATCCTATATCGATCTTCCATTCGAGTTACTCACTGCAGGTGAGTTCATACCCCTAATCAACCTTTGAAATGATTTTAAATGCTTTTATGGGGGGGATACAAGTTGAAATATTCTAGCTATTATATTAATCATATGTGATTAGTGACTAGAATAAACAAAAATATTTACTATTACTTTCAAGTTGCTATCAAACTTATGGGTTTCAAGCGTTTCAAAACCTTTTATTAAACTCTTTTAGATGCTAAAACTGTTTCCAAACTCTTTTAAACTTACATTATTTTCAAACTCATATCTACACCAATATATTTATATAAGTAGGATTTGAAGGACTTAGGACTGATAGCTCACCTTACTTCCTGTTCCTTGTTTGGTTGTGGACTTAGGGTATCCTATTATTTGTCCGAATGTCGTTGAAATCTTAGTTATATATCGTATATATATGTTTGGATATAAAAGCTTTCACTTCAGTCCAGTACCTTTATGTAATAAGGGCATACAAACAACATTACTATTTAACTATAATAGGTATAGTTAAGGGTTCACTATTCACTACTACTATTACATTGACACATATAAGAGCCAGTATAGTTATGAGTCAAAACACACTATACACTATACAAGAGAACATACTATACACTATAAAATGGAATATACTATATACTAGTGCAGAGAAAACATCACTACACTATGACGTACTATACAAACTTTTGAATACAATAATCAGATTGTGACATACTACTTCTCGATACGACACTTCATTGTGGTATCACTTTGTAACCAGAGTCTCCTGGAGGGAAGGCGGGCATTGTGTGTATAGATCTATATGGGACAGACACTCCCACACCTCGACTGCTAGCTACAGTCCCAGCCGACAAGGCCAAGGGGTGACTGAATGTTACCTCACTACATATGACCCCGGTGGGTCATCAATTATTCAGCCATCGATCAACATGGTTACATACGAGTTCACATTCAATCCTTTAATTAACTAACTAAGAATTAAAGGCAAACGGACTCCCCCAGGTGTATTGTACATTTAATACTACCTGGAGTCTGCATTTTTCATCACATTTAGCCGGCAGTGATACTGCTGGGGTAGAACATTATTTTCCCCTATTACATCTACTTTGTATTCATCTCGCATCGGTGAGGTCCTAAACTATATTTTTCATAATAATAGTTTTATTGCGGAAAACTCTTACATTTACAAAAGATCAAACATACAAACAGTCGGGTCTTGGTAGAAGACTACATTTCAGTAGAAAATATAGGATTTTCTAGGAAGTACAACCATTTACAAACATTTACAAACAGCTACTAATATTTACACTATGTTGTTATAAACATTTTTATACAAGCAATGACACTAAATACTTTTGAACTCACCAGCGTTATGCTGATAAACTCTTTCAAAATAACTTGTATTCTCAAGTCATCAGTAATCAGGTACGATGAAGCTTTTGAGAAGATGGAGCACATACAAGACTCATCTTTTATTTTGATCATTCATTTTGGTGTCTTACATACTATGTAGAACACGCTTGTATTAAATTATTCTATTAATGCAATGGATGTTGTTGCTTGTTTACTATTATGCTTTGTTGTGATACTGTACATGACGTCCTCCACCCCAGAACGTTTCCGCCGTTCCGGTTTTGGGGTGTGACAGATTGGTATCAGAGCATTGTTTATAGTGAATCAAGTATATCAACCCCTAAAAGATATACAAACTATGAACGCATCGGGATTAAAACACTCTGACCAAGAAGTTATACTTTTAAATAATAAAATATTTAACTAAGTATATATACATCTATCCATACCAGGTCAGTATCATACTAGAACATAACAAAAGTATTACGATTGTTGAACAACACGAGTAGGCTTAGAGACATATAGTCAAATCTAGGGTGATATAGCCTGATCAACTATATTTTCCAAGGAGTGACTAGCATGTGCCTAAGAATGTTTGTGGTGTTGCAGCGACTCTAAAAACTTACCAACACTACTACAACGAGAACATTAGAACAGAACATAAACCTAAATACTATAGGAGTATTTTGTGGTATTATAAGTACTTATGTGCAAAACTAAGAAGAGTCGGTATCAGTACGTCTATTAACTATTCTTTCCCATATTCTCGCGTAGATAACATGGCTGGCTTCCATCTCCCCGGCGATCCGTACTATCCCAACCAAGGAAATGGTGGGTGGCTCGATGATGAGCCAGAAGACGATCACCGAATCCCTTTGGATGATCACCGTGCAGAAGGCTTTTCGGATGGCTCTGACTCCGAACCTGAGGTCAACAACCTACCCCCAGTAGCTCCAAACCCTAACCAACGCCCAGTTTTTCAAGGCCCGACACCTCTATGGGTGGAGAGTTTGGAGACTTGGAGTCAGGAACTAGACCAACCCATCCCCTACAATGGAGACCAAGGTTTCTACAACGTGAGCGAAGGAAGCGAAGCAGACAGAGTCCTGCCTATTCTAGTCCGCAGGGTTTCTCAAAACGAGATTCAGGGTAGAATCGCCCTTAACCGAATTGCGGAGCTAGTCGCCAACGCAAGGATGAGTAATGTCAACATCCACCATCTGGAGGATGCTAACGAAAGGGCTAGAGGAGACCGCGAGTCCCTACTTCAGGCACTAGCTGAGACCGCGAGTGTACAAGCAGCGCCTTCTCGACACGGAGCGCCAACTGGCCGACTTAAGGGTTCGCCCAAGGGGTGCCCGTCGCCAGTAGGAGATAATCTGCTCATCTTTTCTTCTGTTAAAGGACTAGCCTTTTCCTTCAGTACCTTATGTAGCACTTATCTGTAAAACATTCCTATCTATCAAGTACTCTAACTAGACTTCTAAGTTGCCAATATTTTCCCTTATGGTTTGATGTAAGACCTACTGTTAGGTCATTTTTCTCAGACTCATTTTACATCATTAATATCAGTACTATTGGCAGTTATCTAATCTATGGGAAAGTATTTACCTTGTGTTACCCTACTCTGTTGTTATACCTCTATCTGATAGTTGGACTATGGCGATTTAGTCCATGAAATACTCTCATCATACTTACAATTGATTCTCACAATTGTCAGCATCCTTATCAACTTTCAGTAAAAGATGTCGCCTCGTCCGCGTTCGACCAGGGGCAGACCTGCAAATCAAACTCCACCACCACCACCCCCTCCGCAGTTCGATGCGGTGATGTTTCAAGCAGCGGTGACCGCAGCTGTGACCGCAGCCATGGCCCAAGTAAACTCTGGTGGTGCAAGTGGAGCTGGGATTGGCACAAACTCTAGCCATGGTGAAATCCAACCGCGTATACGGGAGTGTACCTACAAAGATTTCATCAGCTGCAAACCAACGTACTTCAACGGAACCGGAGGGATTATTGCGCTGTCCCAATGGATCAAGAGAACAGAAGCAATCTTCGAGATGTGCTCATGCCCTGAGGGAAGCAAGATTAAGTTCGCTGCTTGCACCTTCACCGAAAGGGCCCTGACGTGGTGGAATGGCTATGTCAAAGCACTTTCCCTGGTAGCAGCTAACGCCATGGGCTGGGATACACTGAAGGACCTGATGACAAGGGAATACTGCCCGAGGGGCGAAATTCAAAAGCTCGAAGAGGTACTATGGAACCTTAAGATGAAGGGTTCCGACATAGCGGCTTATACAGCTAGGTTCTGCGACCTGGTGACTCTATGTCCTAACCTGGTCTCCACTAAAAGCAAGAAAGTCGAGAGATACATCTGGGGGTTGGTACCCCCGTATCGAGGGAATATTCTAGCATCGAAACGTACGACCTTTGATAGTGCCAAGGAATTGGCCCAAAGGCTCATCGATCACGAGGTCCCTTCTTCTACAACAATAACCACAACTTCCACCTCGGCACCAACCAACGCGGCCGACAACAAAAGGAAGCGTTGGGACCGAAAGAAGGGTAAATCAACTCAACCCTCTTCCAAGAAACAACAGACGGTGGCTGTCCATGCTGCCACGACTCATGTTGCCCCTGTACCAGCCAAACCATATGCAGGGAGCCTAACCAAGTGCACCAAGTGCACTTTCCATCATAACGGCCCCTGCCGGGAAATGCACTGCACTAACTATGACCGGAAGGGCCATACTGTCCGGTTTTGCAGAGCACCACCGAAATCTGACACCCAGGCTAATGGTGCAGGAGTGAGCCAGGCCTGCTACGGGTGTGGAGAAACATGGAACTTCAAAAGAAGTTGTCCTAAAGTTGGGAGTGCGGGAGGAGCAGGAAGACTACTTGCTATTGGTCACAATGAAGCCGTGGCAGACCCCACAGTAGTCACGGGTACGTTCCTCCTCGATAACTCTTATGCATGTGTCTTATTTGATTGTGGGGCAGAGAGGACCTTCGTTAACCAAATATTTAAACACTTACTTAATCAAGCACCGCAAGCACTAAAAGAAACCTTCGTCGTAGAAGTGGCCAACGGAAAGACAGAGAGTTCAAATGAGATTTACATAGGGTGTACCCTCACGTTAGATAATCATTCATTTCCAATCGACCTCATACCAGTAGCAATCAAGCGTTTCGATGTCATTGTGGGCATGGACTGGTTGAGTCTCCATTGTACCGATATTCTATGTTTCGAGAAGGCAGTCCGCCTAAACCTACCGAATAACGAAACCTTGTTGATCTACGGAGACAAACCCAGTACGAGCCTTCGTGTCACCTCAAGTATTCAAGCCCCAAAGTACTTGCGTAAGGAATATCGCACATTCCTTGCACACGTAGTCGATGTGAACCAGAAAACCAAAGATATAAAAGACCTCCTAGTAGTATGCGATTTCCCAGACGTCTTTCTGGAAGAACTCCCAGGATTACCCCCGCAACGTCAATTCGAGTTCCGAATCGACTTAGTGCAAGGAGTTACCCCAGTGGCCAAATCGCCCTATCGTCTAGCACCAGCCGAGATCCAGGAGCTATCCGGTCAACTTAACGAATTGCTCAGCAAGGGCTTTATAAGACCAAGGTTCTCACCCTGAGGAATCCCGGTCTTGTTCGTCAAGAAGAAAGACGGATCGTTCCGTATGTGCATCGACTATAGGGAACTCAACAAGCTTACAGTCAAGAATCGTTACCCACTACCTCACATAGACGATTTATTCGACCAGCTGCAAGGGGCGAGTTACTTTTCAAAGATTGATCTAAGATCCGGGTATCACCAATTACGAGTGCTTGAGGAGGATGTTCCGAAGACAGCCTTCCGAACTCGTTACAGACACTACGAGTTTGTAGTGATGCCATTCGGATTAACCAATGCCCCCGCAGTGTTCATGGACTTGATGAATAGGGTATGCCGTCCTTACTTAGATCAGTTCGTCATTGTCTTCATCGATGATATACTTATCTACTCTCGAAGTAAGGAGGAGCATAGTGATCATCTACGACGGGTCCTAGGAACCTTACGATCAGAGAAACTCTATGCGAAGTTCTCTAAATGCGAATTTTGGATCCGAAGAGTCGAAAGGACACGTGGTTAGCGAAGAAGGAATCCACGTGGACCCATCCAAAATTAAAGCTATTGAGAACTGGTCAGCACCGAAGACGCCTACAGAAATTCATCAATTTCTAGGCCTCGCTGGCTACTATCGCAGGTTCATATAGAACTTCTCTCGAATTGCGAAACCTCTTACGACATTGACCCAGAAAGGCGTGGCCTTTGACTGGGAAGAGAAGCAGGAGAAAGCGTTCCAAACGCTAAAACGAGCCTTATGCACCGCACCGATATTGTCCTTCCCCGAAGTGACAGAAGACTTCGTGGTCTATTACGACGCGTCAAATCAAGGGCTCGGCTGTGTTCTGATGCAACGAGGAAAGGTCATCGCCTATGCCTCAAGACAGCTGAAGACACACGAGGTCAACTACAGCACTCACGATCTCGAATTAGGAGCGGTTGTGTTTGCTCTGAAGATCTGGAAACACTACCTGTCTGGTACGAAGAGCACTATCTTTACATACCACAAAAGATTACAACACATATTCAACCAGAAGGAGCTCAATATGAGACAACGACGGTGGGTCGAGCTATTCAATGACTACGAATGCGAAATTCGTTATCATCCAGGTAAAGCCAACGTGGTAGCGGACGCCCTAAGTTGGAAAGAATATTCTGGTCGAAGAGTCAAGTCATTAACGATGACTATCTATTCGCATCTATCCGCACAAATTAAGGAGGCTCAGCTCGAAGCCTTAAAACCTGAAAATGTGGCGGGAGAATCCCTGCGTGGAATGGATAAGAACTTGGAAGTCAAGGGTGACGGAGCCTTATATCTCATGGACCGGATCTGGACACCGAGATACGGTGGCTTCAGAGACTTAGTGATGAAGGAAGCGCACAACACTCGTTACTCCATCCACCCAGGTTCAGATAAGATGTATCTGGATCTTAAAAAGTTATATTGGTGGCCTAACATGAAAGCGGAGTACCTTCGTAACTAAATGCCTTACTTGCGCCAAGGTCAAGGTCGAATACCAGAAACCATCAGGTCTACTCCAGCAACCGGAGATACCTGAATGGAAGTGGGAGCGGATCACTATGGACTTCATAACCAAGTTACCCAAGACAACTGGTGGACTTGATACCATTTGGGTCATCGTCAACAGATTGACCAAGTCCGCACACTTCCTGCCCATCAAAGAAACTGACAAGATGGAGAAGCTCACAAGAACATACATTCGGGAGATAGTACGACTACATGGTGTTCCTATATCTATTATCTCCGATAGAGATAGTAGATTCACTTCGAGGTTCTGGCAGTCCCTACAAAGCTCCTTAGGAATGAGGCTGGACATGAGTACAACCTACCATCCACAAACGGACGGACAAAGTGAGAGAACTATCCAAACCTTAGAAGATATGTTGCGAGCCTGTGTGATTGACTTTGGAAAGGCGTGGGATACTCATTTACCCCTCGTCGAATTTTCCTACAACAACAGCTATCACACGAGCATAAAGGCTGCTCCATTTGAAGCCCTCTACGGACGAAAGTGTAGATCCCCTCTGTGCTGGGCTGAGGTGGGTGACACTCAGTTAGCTAAAGGACGAGTTCCTGACAGCACTCTAACAGGTCCAGAGATCATTCGGGAAACGACAGAGAAGATCGTTCAGATTCGTGAACGATTGAAAGCCTCTAGAGACCGACAGAAAAGCTATGCAGACAAACGAAGGAAACCTTTGGAATTCCAGGTGGGAGACCGAGTCTTGTTGAAAGTCTCACCCTGGAAGGGCTTGATACGCTTCGGAAAGTGTGGAAAGCTAAATCCAAGATACATAGGGCCTTTCGAGATTCTCGCTAGAATCGGCCCTGTAGCTTACAAACTTAACCTTCCCCACGAGCTTAGAAACGTACATCCTACCTTCCACGTCTCGAACTTGAAAAAGTGCTTATCCGACGAGACTCTTGTGATCCCGCTCGACGAAATCGAAATCAACGAGAGTCTCAACTTCGTGAAGGAACCAGTAGAGATCATGGACCGAGAGGTCAAACGAACCAAGCAAAGTCGTATCCCAATTGTGAAGGTTCGCTGGAACGCCAAGCGAGGACCTGAATTTACTTGGGAGCGCGAGGATCAAATGAAACATAAATATCCTCATCTTTTTACTTAGTTATTTGTAATAATTTAGTCGCTTAAACTCTAATTTCTCGACGAAATTCCCTCTAACGGGGGGATGATGTGACAACCCAAAATTTCTAACTTGTACATTCTTCATTTTTATCAAATTTAGCCTCGTTTTGCTATTTTATAATGAAGTTTTGGGTCTATATGAGTGCTTGAGGCTTAGTATAACCTAGATATGAGTCTTAGGAAGGGTGAGAATGTGTGTAGCATCACAAAATCGGGCCAAACACACCCAGCAAGGTGTGTGCGGCCGCACACCCGAGTGTGCGGCCAGCCAGCCACACACAGCCGATATAAAGGACCCTAAGTCAACCTTACACCCCAGCCTCACACTCTAGCCTATATAAAGGACCCTAAGTCTCACACTCTAGCCTATATAAAGGACCCTAAGTCAACCTTACACCCCTTTTCACACTCCTTCAAAGCTAGAACATTTTCTCTCAAGAGTTCTTCAAGTTTTCCTCTCCACTCGGCAATACAAGTAAGTAAACATCCTTAGATCCTTACTACAACACAATCGAAAGCCTTTTCCTCGAGTTTGATCCATGAAATCATCATTCTAGATGATCTTCAAGTGTATACGGCCGCACACAGATCATGTGTGACCGCACACACATCTTTTGGCCCTAAAATGGACTTAAACGCTCATCTAAGCCTAGCATCGGCCAAAACACCTTCTTAGGATTATCACAAAGCCTTGGAAAATCGATTTGGGCACATTTGTATGGGAGTGTACGACCGCACACAGGCCTGGTCGCACACAGGCCTGTCCGCACACCCTGGCCGTACACCTGGACGCACACACAGAAAAGTCGAGTTTGGTGGCCTTACACTCAAATCTAAAGCCCTACACTCATTTAGGGACTTCAAGAGGTGTTTGTAACACTTAATTCTAAGTGTTTTCATGTCCCTAAGGCGTGTCCATGTGTCTATTAGTGGTTATATACCCTAAGTGTATTCATATATATGTTATTACATGTAAAATAGGACTCGTTTGTGCTCAAGACTCCAATTGACACCCGACGATCCTATATCGATCTTTCATGCGAGTTACTCACTGCAGGTGAGTTCATACCCCTAATCAACCTTTGAAATGATTTTAAATGCTTTTATGGGGAGGGGATACAAGTTGAAATATTCTAGCTATTATATTAATCACATGTGATTAGTGACTAGAATAAACAAAAAGATTTACTATTACTTTTAAGTTGCTATCAAAGTTATGGGTTTCAAGCGTTTCAAAACCTTTTATTAAACTCTTTTAGATGCTAAAACTGTTTCCAAACTCTTTTAAACTTACATTATTTTCAAACTCATATCTACACCAATATATTTATATAAGTAGGATTTGAAGGACTTAGGACTGATAGCTCACCTTACTTCCTGTTCCTTGTTTGGTTGTGGACTTAGGGTATCCTGTTATTTGTCCGAATGTCATTGAAATCTTAGTTATATATCGTATATATATGTTTGGATATAAAAGCTTTCACTTCAGTCCAGTACCTTTGTGTAATAGGGGCATACAAACAACATTACTATTTAACTATAATAGGTATAGTTAAGGGTTCACTATTCACTACTACTATTACATTGACACATATAAGAGCCAGTATAGTTATGAGTCAAAACACACTATACACTATACAAGAGAACATACTATACACTATAAAAGGTAATATACTATATACTAGTGCAGAGAAAACATCACTACACTACGACGTACTATACAAACTTTTGAATACAATAATCAGATTATGACATACTACTTCTCGGTACGACACTTCATTGTGGTATCACTTTGTAACCAGAGTCTCCTGGAGGGAGAGCGGGCATTGTGTGTATAGATCTATACGGGACAGACACTCCCACACCCCGACTGCTAGCTACAGTCCCAGTCGACAAGGCCAAGGGGTGACAGAATGTTACCTCACTACATATGACACCGGAGGGTCATCAGTTATTCAGCCGTCGATCAGCATGGTTACATACGAGTTCACATTCAATCCTTTAATTAACTAACTAAGAATTAAAGGCAAACAGACTCCCCGAGGTGTATCGTACATTTAATACTACCTGGAGTATGCATTTTTCATCACATTTAGCCGGCAGTGATACTGCTGGGGTAGAACATTATTTTCCCCTATTACATCTACTTTGTATTCATCTCGCATCGGTGAGGTCCTAAACTATATTTTTCATAATAATTGTTTTATTGGGGAAAACTCTTATATTTACAAAGGAACAAACATACAAACAGTCGGGTCTTGGTAGAAGACTACATTTCACTAGAAAATATAGGATTTTCTAGGAAGTACAACCATTTACAAACATTTACAAACAGCTACTAATATTTACACTACGTTATTATAAACATTTTTATACAAGCAATGACACTAAATACTTATGAACTCACCAGCGTTATGCTGATAAACTCTTTCAAAATAACTTGTATTCTTAGGTCATCGGTAGTCAGGTACGATGAAGCTTTTGAGAAGATGGAGCACATACAAGACTCATCTTTTATTTTGATCATTCATTTTGGTTTCTTACATACTATGTAGAACACGCTTGTATTAAAATTATTCTATTAATGCAATGGATGTTGTTTCTTGTTTACTATTATGCTTTGTTGTGATACTGTACATGACGTCCTCCACCCCAGAACGTTTCCGCCGTTCCGGTTTTGGGGTGTGACAGTAAGTATCTCATCCATCTTCTTGTTGTCCATTAGAAACACTTGAATTCCACCATGTTACAAACTCTTATTTGCATGAATCTTCAAGAGTTCACGGCCTTGAACCCTTCATAGGGTCGTGAACCCTTATTAGATGCAAGTTTGGCCGTGAACCCTTCATAAGATCAGGCTTGGGCCATGAACACATCATGTGTTCTTTGGCCGTGAACCATTCTAAGGTCGTAAACACTCCTTGAGAGTGTTTCCTAGTTCATAAGATTGTTTCCCTTACATGTTAGTTGTTATATACACTAATTGTATGCATATATGTGTCATTATATGCTTAATTGGATCCGTTTGTGCTCAAGACTTCACTTGGCATACTTAGCATCCTATATCGATCTTTCATTCAAATCACTCACTACAGGTGAGTTCATACCCCTACAATTACACTTTTAGATGCTTTTTAAATGCTTTTAGGGGGGGGGATACAAGTAGAACACAATGAAATTGTGTTAATCATTTACATGTGAAAACAACATCCAAAAAGGATTTGTTATACTCAAAACTTGTTAAAACTCTTTTAAAGCTTTTATAAACTTCTTTTATATCAAATCTTATTCATCTATCTACTTATGTGTAAGTATGCTTTAACAGACTTAGGACAATTGCTAGATACCTTGACTCCTGTTCCTTGTTTGGTTGTGGGCTTTGGGTAGGATCAGTAGTCCGAATGTCGGTTAAATCATAGTTATACTTATTAATATATATATATATATATATATATATATATATATATATATATATATATATATATATATATATATGAATATTAAACTCATTTTTAAGGTACATACTTAACTTAGTTACTTATGGTTAGTAATTAAATATTTTCTACAAATCAGTAACAGTCAAACAATCATACTAGTAAACTATAATAGGTATAGTTTAGAGGATTACTACTTACTACTTCTAGAACAGTGAAGCTTACATGAGTCAGTTCTTATAGGATTCAGTTCATACATGAGTAAGTTCAAACATACTATAACTAGAACGAGAAGGAACATACTATAACTAGAACGAGAAAGAACATACTATAACTAGAACCGAAGGAACATACAATAACTAGAACAGAAAGGAACATACATACTATAACTAGAACAGGAAGGAACATACATACTAATACAAGAACAAGATAACATTAATGTGACCCACTACTTCATGGCATAGCAATATACTGTTGTGTCACGTTTTGTAACCAGAGTCTTCTAGAGGGAGAGCATGAGTTTGTGTATAGATCTATAGAGATTGACCATCCTACACCTTGATGGTAGATACAGTGGGACCTGTAGGTCTACGGGTGACAAATGTCATACCATTTCGATGTCTTTAGAACGTCGTGTTTTATACTAGTCAATCAAGCATGGTTATAACCTCATCACATTTTACCTTAATTTAACTTATTGGTTTTAAGGTAGTTAGTACGTCTGTAGTTACTTTATACAATACTACTATACACTTTCATTTTCCCATTACATTCGTATAGTGATATTCTCACATAAAAGGTAATGCAAACTATTTTCTAGTAAAGATAGTCATAAAATTGGGAAAACATACATTTTTACAAAAGAACAAACATACAAAACAGTCGGGTCTAGGTAGAAGACTACTTTCTATTTTTGTAGAAAATATAGGATTTTCTAGGAAGTATACAAACAATTACATCAAAACACTTACAAACATTTTCATCAAACTAATGAAATCATTTGAAAATAAAATACTTATGAACGCACCAGCTTAAATGATGATCTACTCTTTCAAAATAACTTGTATTCTCAGGTCACCAGTAGACAGGTACACTGGACGAGGTTTTGAGAAGACGGAGCATGTTCAAGACTCGTATTTTATTTTGATTACATATTTTGGTGTCTTTCAAACTTTACACATAACACACTTGTATTAAATTATATTATTAATGTTATGGATGATGTTGTTGCTTGTTTTACTATTGTGCATTGTTATGATACTGTACATGACGTCCTCCACCCTCGAACGTTTCCGCCGTTCCGGTTTGGGGGTGTGAAACTCTTCGGCGTATGGATGTTTCTGGGAAACTCTCTTTCATGGTTCATCATTTTATTTTTATCTTCATTCCTTCCTTTACTTTTCCTATCAGAGGTATCACTTGACTGATCCGTATGAACTAAAATGAACTAAAACTCTCTTCTAGTTCTCCTTTTATTGACATCTCTTCTTCAGAGCCATATATAGTTTGAAGTCTTCAAACTCCTCCAACTTCTTGTAACATCCCCCTCTGGCACGTATCACAATATTTTCCGCTTTGCGCCACTCGGAACGAGGACATCCTAGGGCATCACCCATCCCGATACTACTCCCGCCCGAGTACGCTTAATTGCAGAGTTCTTATGGGATCTGTTGCGCTTACGAATTTAAAACGTATTTTGACAAGGAAGGTATCCACACCCCTTATAAGGAAATGTTTCGTTCTCCTTCCAAGCCGATGTGGTATCGGGTGCAACCCACCTTTACCCCTATTATAGGGTTCGACGTCCCTGTCGAACACATCGACTCGTGCCCTAGCTCGGACGATGTGACAACTGGAAAATTTTAGAGCAAGCAAGCTCTAAATTCTAACTGTGTACAAGTAAATTCACAACGTACTTGATGAAATAGAACTTTGAAAACCAAGAGAGCATGTTTATATAAGTTAACATGTATATACACTTTGGATGCCATGTTGTAATGAACTTTTGAAAGTCAAATAAAGTCGACATGCCATCAAGGAATCAAAGGAGTCAACACAAGTCAAAATGATAAGTCTAAAAGCATGAAATTGTAAATTACTTTAGGGATTTCGGTTTTAGGTATCTAGGAAAACACTTTTGGACCGAAATCACTTCCTTTAAAGCACACCATGACCGAAAACACCCTTTATAGAAGCACAACAAGACCGAAAACACCTAGTTGAGGCCCATTAAGGCCGAAATCTCTTTTTAGATGAAACTAGGACCGAAATCTCCTTGGTGTTTGCTACCAAGACCAAAATCTATTTTGATTTTGGTTTAGTTTTCGTCGAAATCTCATGCTTTAATTATATATTTTGGTGCCACTTGATCTGTAGATTGTGTTGAGAGAAAAACTTGAGTAACACACTTGAACAAACGTTAGAACAAGTAATAAGGCGGAATGAAGTTTAACTTAGTGGATCATAAAGCTCAACAATAATAATAAGTTAGAGTTAGATAGTTAGATAATTAGGAGTGGAAATATAAGGAAATATAAATGACAACAAGTATTATATCAAGAAGACACTATAAGTTGATTCTTAGCAAGGATTGCAGACAATCCTGGTTAGTAAATGAGATCAAACTTAGTGATTAAGTCTAGCTGACTTGCTCCGAAGAGATAACGATCTTAATATTAGAATCTGAATATCTTTGAGAAGAGAGAGTAAATAGAATACGATATTCAAGATAGAGATAATTGAGAGATGTGTTTCATTCAGAATAAGAGAACTCTATTTATAGAGTCTCGAAGATTACAAAGTTAAATCTGTCTAAAGTGGCCATGCAAGGTACACTGGACAAAGGAATGTAAAGACATAACACATATAAAACTAAGGCTAAGCTTGATAACTTCAACTGCGGATGCAATTCTTGATTGCGGTGTGGAGCTTGACTGCAGATCTAGTTGAGAGCTTCGGATCTCTTCAAGTTTAAGAGGGCGACTTTTATGTTTCAACAATTTCCCCCTAAGTAACCTCTTCAACTTTCCTTTCATTTGTCGAGCTTTAGAAACTTGATTAGAATCCACCAGAACTTCCTGACTTCCTTAAGCCATGCACTTCTCCTTGATATTTCAAACTTTACTTCAGCAGTTGTCACACCCCGCTAAAGCGGAAACACAGGGCGTGGCAGTACAAAGGGTTTCATCGCAAAAGTTAAAAGACAACACCAACCATAGTATTAAAAATCATTACAAATTCACAATGGGTTTGAACAACTTTTAAAAGAAATTACATTGTAAATTGAAATACAACACATGCGAATGCTCATAAAAGTGAAGTGTCCCTAAGTGCCACTTACTCGATGATTCCTGAAAAAGCATGTAAAACGAGCGTCAACTATAAAAATAGTTGGTGAGTACTCACAGATAAACAAAATAATACTGGTTCCATGAATTGAAATCAAAGTTTTGATAAAAGTTTCCAATAATAAAAGTATATTGTTAAGATGAGTAAATAAGTTTGTAAAAACAAAGTTCTTTGTCATCATGAGAGATAAGGTATGTTGCCCAAATAAGATGCAACATTCATATTCTCATGGAAGATAAAGTTCGTTACTCAAACGAGTAAACAAGTTTCATTGCTAAAATAAGCAATCAATTTCGTTGCTACAAGGAGCAAACAATTTCATTGCTAAAACATGTATATAAGTTTTAAGTAATAACAGTTCGTTGTTGTAATGAGAAACAAAGTTCATTGCTATAATTAATAAACAAGTTTATTGCTATAATAAGTAACGAGTTTGTATGTGTATGAGCAAACAATGAGTCTCAACCAAACCTATGACTGAAGCCCTATCAAGATCTATGCTTATCGTTCCATAGATGAATATGGTATCATGCACTCCAGCAATAGGGCGAGTGAGGAGTTGTCAATTCCTAATAGCGCTATCCATAATGACCATTGGCTCATAGAGTTAATGGTCAGAGATAAGGGAAGGGCCTTAGTACGATAAGTTCTCATGTTCCGTGTTGCATAGACATACATAGAGAGACATAGCAATAAAGTAGCAATCATGTTTGATACAAATCAGTTTAAATACAACATTCAAATAATAGTTTTTCGGGACATGCTTTTCCACCCCAAAACATAAAAACTGAAAATAGGGGAGTGCGTGAATACACACAATACATTTAGATGATGCAAATGGTGCCTTGAACTACGTTCCACGTGTACCACTACCGATTCCTACAATAATGGTATTCGCTAGTGAGTCTCTAATCGAAATCTAACACTAGTATACTTACTACTACAATAGAATTATGCCAATAATGTGTCAAAATTTAATATTGATAAGTTACAAACATTTTTCTGTGGAAATTAAGTTTCAAAGAATCAATTGTTATATAACAATTTAAGTGGAAAATTTCCATTATTGAAATGTTAATATTTAACATTTTAGAGGTGTTCCAATGATTAAATATTCAAAACTAAATCAATTTAGTTCTAAAAGTTCCCAAACTTTGCATTTCAGTTTTAATTGAAGTCAAAGACCTCAAGATAAATTTTCTTGAATTTTTGATTTGTCTAACTATTTTTCACCATTTTAGTTTCTTGAATAACCATAAAATCATGAAAAATACTAAACAATTAATAAAAATTACCAAACTTCAGATTTTGGTTCTAAATATGTTAAAAGACTTCTAGATAAATTTTCATGGATTATGGATATGCATAACCATTTTTCATGTATTTAATTCTCTAAATATATAAAAATTCATGAAAAATAGAAATCGGTTAAGAAAATGCCCCAAACTTTTTATAGTAATGTCATTATACGTACTTAACCTGGGAAAAATATAAAAATAGATTTCCAGACAATTTAACCCAATTTTATGATTTTTGAGCATTTGTTCTAATAAAAATTGAAATAAATAGAAAATAGTTTCCAAAATTGTCCAAAATTTTTGTAATGCTGTTATTAGTCATTATTAAGCTAGGAAAAATATAAAAATGAATTTCTAAACTGTTTATCCCAATTTTATGATTTTTGTGTATGTATTCTAATAAAAATTGGGTTTAAGTGTATTTAATCTTGGGAAAATAGAAGAAAAATAGTATACAGAAGAGAAAAATCATCAAAATTTTTATGTGGCATCCTAATGTACTAAAAGGTGTTCTGGTAAATTTTCATAATGTTTGGATGAGTAAAACTATTTTTCCTGTTTTTAGTCCATTATAAATACAAAAATCGGAGAAAAATAGGAATACACTATGAAAAATTCTGAAAATATTTTTCTAAGTGTTCCACAGAGAGTATAAGCTGCGAAAATTATTAGATACCATTTTTATATTCCCTAATGTGGTTTTATGATTTATTAGAGCTAAACAAAAAGAAAATTCAAAACCATATTAAACAGTAACAAAAATGGATGAAACTTAATGGCACAAAAAGAAAATTCAAAACCATATTAAACAGTAACAAAAATGGATGAAACTTAATGGGAGATGTTTATTAACTTAAAGGATCATCCAAGAATTTTTCCATAATTTATTTACTAGCTTAAGTATTTTATATGATTTAACACTTTATTTTCTTATTATTTTCATATAAAAATAAAGAAAATATATATTGAGCTGAAAATTTCCAGAATGCATCTTCATACAATTTGATAACAATGACAATTTGTGTTCTTATTTTTGATGTTGAACACCATGCCTAAAGGCTCAATAAATTATAGAGAAAACTTGATTCTTGTGATTTATGTAAAGATTAGTGATGTTACTTTGACAATTTTTGCAACATGTTACAAAGACTTTTGAATCAAGATCTTTTTGTACCTATTAATACATGATATTAAGAGTTCAAAATAATTTTTGAATGATTTTTAGTGATGAATAAGTCCTTTGAACATGTAACACAAAACAAATGTTCATAAGAAAAGTGCTGTTTGAGCAACAGTTTTGTAAAAATTGGTAAAAATCGAAATTTGGAATGTTTCAGTGAGGTTAGATGGGTTTGAAAGCTAACTCAAAATATTATATTTCAGAAAAAGAATCACGAATTTTGGCTAAGAAATGAGTGAGATATGACAGTTTAAAGTCAGGTAAAGAAATCTGGCAGATTGCATGCATGATGATTGGTTAGAAAAGTGGGTTTTCATCATTTCCTTGAGTAAACCTTTTGAAGTATTTTAAATATATCATGATAACCTCATATTTTGGTCATGTTTCCAAAGATCAAAAGATTAAAACTTATCAAAATGTATACATGCATTTATGAAGAAAATTTTGTTTCTCAAAAACTCTTAACTTGAGTTTGATGTTTTAATCCTTAAAATCGATTTTTGCACTAAGATCATGAACATGCAACCTTGTTTATCATACATGCATGGTGTTAAAACACATCCATCATGTTCTAAAAACCATTTTAACAAAAAGAAAACAAGTTTGAAGAAGATGAAGAAGGAGAAAGTGTAAGAAAAGAGCAAAACTTGAAGGAAAAGTGAAGTAGAAATCGATTTTACCTTCAAGAATACCACAAGATGATGAAGATTTCGAGTTTGAGGAGTGTTCTTGGGTTTGTTTTCTGGAATATTTCTTGGTTCTTTAGAGGGAGGAAGAGAGAATGGAGTGGTGTTTGGAGAGAAAAAGTAGAGAGACGGTAGAGAGAGTTTTCTAGAGACAGAAAGAAGAGAGATGTGTGTGTTGGAGAATGAGAGTGTGAGAGAGAGATATGGGGAGAGAGGGATCCGAATTTAGGGGAGGAGAGGCTCCCTCTCTCTTGTTTCTTTTATAAAAATTCAAATCTTTTATAAAAATATCCAACTTTTTATAAAATGTGCACCTTAACCTAGTTTTTATGCATAAAACTCTTGATTTTTGGTTTATAAATTAAGGGTAAATGTTAATGAGTTAAATTTCATTTTCCTTGAATGCATTTTCATAATTTTAATTGTTATAAGATCATATTATAAGGTTCATGATTATTTTTATAGAATTTTTAAGGTCAAAGTTTATAAATGTGAGTTTTTAGGGCATTTAGGGTTTTTGAGAGTTTGTAAATCTTTGGATATCAAAATTACTTGAATTTTGAGACTTCAAACTATTTTAGAGTTTCATAACTCTTATTCAAATTAGAAATATTGTTTGTAATTTATTTTTAGCGGTTTATTGGGATTCTATGTAGTGATTCCGAGATTCAAACGAAATTGAGGAATCAAGTATACTAGTCCTACTCTTCAACTTTGACTTAAGTTTCTATGAGACTTTGACCTAATTTCTACTTCTAGGTCAAGTGCATAAATGTGTGTATATGATTCATGAAAAGGTGTTTGAGTCAAAGAGTGACCCAAATATGGATAGTCACTACAGTTAAGTAGTAGTAGAATTCACATATCAATGTGAAAACTAAGTACACTATCATCCGATCCTACTTGTTTCCAAGTTTCTAGTAGGTTATAACTTAGCTTCTAGTTACTAAGTCTATTATGTGTCGTGCCTATATGTGCAACTAAGTTTATTCAAATCTAGAACCGACTTAAATTTTGACGGTTGTCACATTCTCCCCCGGTTGAAAGAATTTTGCCCCGAAATTCAATTCGTGGCGTATTCTATTAGAACGTAGTCGAATACAATTATATAGCTGGAGGGGTGGTGACTTGCAGTGTTCTTTGATTATTCCGAGTTTATTTCCTCAAAGGAAGAACCCAATTCTTTAGCTATAGTCAAATTAATGTTTCCTTAATTTGAGTCCTACAATTTAGATTGCGAGAAATTAGGATCATGGAAATCATGATCCAAACATGGCGACCTAGTCGAAAAAGATCATCTAGTTAGATATTATCTGAATTAAGAGAGCTATAAGTTTTGCTGAAGCACTAACTGCACTGAGCGTTAAATCCGCATTGATCCTTAAGTCGCGTTCTAAATTAGCACTAAGTGTAAATTCGCCATCTAATAAAGAAGGGATTAAGAACAATTTATTCACTTCCGGGTTGGCTACTAAATATGGAAAATATATATAATCTGAAATAAGAAGGGGTAGCACGAATGAAAAAGAAGCGATCGAGGGTAAATTCCTAAAGATACGCACTACGGGTAAGCAACGAAGTTTTGGTACCTCTCGAATGTAAAGGCTATTTAACTGTCGTCTATAAAATAAGTTACGAAACGATCGAGGATTTCCGAAGCAATATTTACTACCACAGTTACTCTTACAATAATAAAACCTTATTCGAAAAATAAATATATTTAGAGAGTCATTTTTGCAAATGGAGGCGATGAAAGTTTATGAGAAATTAAATCACATTGTGTAGATAGCATTTTAAGTGCTTAGAAGTGATAAAAATCTCACTGTTATCAAAATGTGTGTTTAGAAATGATAATTAATCTCACTATTATGAAAATGTGTAATAATTCCAAGATAGTGAAGATACATGTGTGGCGATCCAACAAAGTAGTAAAATAATATAGAGATTAATTAAGGTTAAAGGTTTAAGTCGTCATTAAAGGAATTTGTATAGAAATATTTGTATTAAACTTTTGAGAAATTGTCCAATTGTCTAAGTCAGGACAAATTCAAGTTTACGAGGAGTCAGAATACTTATGAAAACAAGTTTGAGAGTTTAGGAACTCACTGAAAACTGCAAAGTAAAATACTATTTTAAGAAAGGTGTAAAAATGTTAATCTTTGAAAATAGTGCATTCATAGTTTAGTGTTTCTACAAAAACAATCATTTAGAGAATAGATAATCGTAAAATTCAAAACTTTTGATGTATTTAAAGAAAAGAAGAAACATAAGGAAATATATCCTTCACATATATGTTCCGGATATAGAAAAATTATAAGCATAAGAGTATTCATCTTGTGTATTAATTATAAGGAAAAATACAATGAAACTTACATTTTAAATCAAATTTCCGAATTTGGAATGAAAGAGCAAATGCAAATAAGGATTACTTGTTTACTGTAGATTTCAAAATAAAAACAAGATGTATATGATAAAAGGCGTAATTGAATATATTAAAGTTGACTAAATCAAAAGTATGCATGACGACTATATACGTATTAATCGCTCAAAACGAAAGGGTAGACTTCTAGTCTTTATGTATACGAACATGATACTAGGAGAAGCAAAATAGACAGAAAATAAATTTGACAATGTATTATGTTACTATTATGGGCGTGCGAGATCTAAAATCAAAAAGAGAGCGAGAAATCAAGTTCGGGGGAAAGAAAAAGGAAAGTAGCGACGGCAATGATTGTTATTGTTAAAAATATAAGAACAATACATATAGGTAGATTTAAAATCAGGTTGAGATATATTTCAAACTTAAATATTTGATGTATGTTGATGATTAAATAGACATGTGGGAGTTTTAAAGTGTTTCCTGAATATTTATGAGTTATCTATTAAGTTAAACTCCATTTGTGAATAAGAAGAAACACTAAAACTTGTAATTGAAAAATCTGACAACTTTGACCTTTTAGACTGAAGTTCAACTGTAGTTAAAACGGATAAGGTAAAGAATCAATATATTTAGAAGAGTAATTATACATTGTTGAGAGTGAATCACTAGAAATTTAACATTGAACACTATGTTTTGCAATGCAGTAAACATCTAGAAACTTTATAGATTATATAAATAATTTGTAATAAAATATACAAATATGGTAAGTTTTAAAATGTAGGCATTAGTGATGTCTTGTAAAAAAATTCTGAAGTGAAAGGTTGTAAAAATACCATGTTGGGTTTCAAGAAAACACATTTAAGTAAAGTACAATGCCTAAATGAGAAAGTGGCCAAAAGAGCCAAAACAAAACTGGTTCGAAAGATCCAATGAAACTTATTCATATAATATGAACTTCAATGTCATATGTTTAAGTTTTCTAACATAGCGTTTAAACACTTTTATAAAAGAAAATGTTTCTATGTTTTTCGAAAACATGTCAAAATGGTAAGCAAGGTTGAAAATGGTTTATATGCCCTTAAAAGCACATCTATCCATTGAAATGGATTTGAAATAGCAATGTTAAAACCAATATTGGTTAAATTGAGTTTTGAAGAAAGGTGTTAAGTTAAAGCAAGTTGTCAAAAGATTTTTAGCGAGAATATGGATTACACTGTTAGGAAATGTCTACTAAGTTGAATGAAGTGGTTATAAAATGTTTTATTGATGATAAATAAAACCGATGAAGCAAAATAACTTTTCGATGGAAGATTAAGAAGTAAGGAATAAGTATGTTAGTGTAGCGGATCGTACCTAAATACTAAGGCGAGTACAAGGCGAGTATACGGCGAGTATAAGGCGAGTACCGATGTCTTTTTCCCCAAGATAAAGGACAAGAAGAATTGTTTGAAAAACGTTTTATGGCATCAATGCAGTTTACGACCTTTTATAGAGGTCAAAGGGGCATCCTATGTTATGTTTTAAGCTCAAGGTGTAAACAACGTAGAGCTAAATCATAGCGTAGTAATAAGGTCTCACGTATGGGTTAAACCTCCGTGTCTCCTCGTGAGTCGAATCCGGAATGCCCGCCAATGGTATCCAAGTGATTACTTAGTGGCGACTCATCTACCTCCTTACGCGATGCTCCAATTATCATTCGTGTCGGTATCGAAACGCTTTTTCCTAGTTGTAACTCTAGTAAGAAGACGATGAAGTGGTATCGAGGAATAATTGATATAGGTTTCGACTTAAGATTATTAGTAGTGTGTATCTAGCTGCTAACCTTACATCTAAAGTCAAAATCTACCGAGGAATACTCATTCTCAGTACTAAGTGCATTGCTCCTAGAGTGGCAAGTGATATAACCTAAGTGGTTAACCTAGCACTTGATAAGGGATAAGAATATTTCTGAATAAAGGCATTGTTATAAAAGTGCACTTAGTTTCTAAGTGTACCTAGATGAATGCCTATAATATGCAATGCCCGTACGCACACCAAAAAAAATTTGTTTTTCAAAAGTTTAAGTTGAAAATTGTTTTGAACATAATTCTATTATAACCGTTTCAAGCCTCGCATTAAGTTTCCTTAATTAAGCATAGTTGGCCAGGCTATACTTAGTTAAAGTCCAATAATGCGTACTCGAATTAGTTATACTAGTAGTATGTTCGGTATTTTAAAAACATTTTGAAATTTTTTTGCTATAGTTGTGGTTCTCCAAAGGAAAACCGGTATTCTCTATAACCTTCGGCTCTGATACCATTTCTGGTCACACCCCGCTAAAGCGGAAACACAGGGCGTGGCAGTACAAAGGGTTTCATCGCAAAAGTTAAAAGACAACACCAACCATAGTATTAAAAATCATTACAAATTCACAATGGGTTTGAACAACTTTTAAAAGAAATTACAATGTAAATTGAAATACAACACATGCGAATGCTCCTAAAAGTGAAGTGTCCCTAAGTGCCACTTACTCGATGATTCCTGAAAAAGCATGTAAAACGAGCGTCAACTATAAAAATAGTTGGTGAGTACTCACAGATAAACAAAATAATACTGGTTCCATGAATTGAAATCAAAGTTTTGATAAAAGTTTCCAATAATAAAAGTATATTGTTAAGATGAGTAAATAAGTTTGTAAAAACAAAGTTCTTTGTCATCATGAGAGATAAGGTATGTTGCCCAAATAAGATGCAACATTCATATTCTCATGGAAGATAAAGTTCGTTACTCAAACGAGTAAACAAGTTTCATTGCTAAAATGAGCAATCAATTTCGTTGCTACAAGGAGCAAACAATTTCATTGCTAAAACATGTATATAAGTTTTCAGTAATAACAGTTCGTTGTTGTAATGAGAAACAAAGTTCATTGCTATAATTAATAAACAAGTTTATTGCTATAATAAGTAACGAGTTTGTATGTGTATGAGCAAACAATGAGTCTCAACCAAACCTATGACTGAAGCCCTATCAAGATCTATGCTTATCGTTCCATAGATGAATATGGTATCATGCACTCCAGCAATAGGGCGAGTGAGGAGTTGTCAATTCCTAATAGCGCTATCCATAATGACCATTGGCTCAAAGAGTTAATGGTTAGAGATAAGGGAAGGGCCTTAGTACGATAAGTTCTCATGTTCCGTGTTGCATAGACATACATAGAGAGACATAGCAATAAAATAGCAATCATGTTTGATACAAATCAGTTTAAATACAACATTCAAATAATAGTTTTTCGGGACATGCTTTTCCACCCCAAAACATAAAAACTGAAAATAGGGGAGTGCGTGAATACTCACAATACATTTAGATGACGCAAATGGTGCCTTGAACTACGTTCCACGTGTACCACTACCGATTCCTACAATAATGGTATTCGCTAGTGAGTCTCTAATCGAAATCTAACACTAGTATACTTACTACTACAATAGAATTATGCCAATAATGTGTCAAAATTTAATATTGATAAGTTACAAACATTTTTCTGTGGAAATTAAGTTTCAAAGAATCAATTGTTATATAACAATTTAAGTGGAAAATTTCCATTATTGAAATGTTAATATTTAACATTTTAGAGGTGTTCCAATGATTAAATATTCAAAACTAAATCAATTTAGTTCTAAAAGTTTCCAAACTTTGCATTTCAGTTTTAATTGAAGTCAAAGACCTCAAGATAAATTTTCTTGAATTTTTGATTTGTCTAACTATTTTTCACCATTTTAGTTTCTTGAATAACCATAAAATCATGAAAAATACTAAACAATTAATAAAAATTACCAAACTTCAGATTTTGGTTCTAAATATGTTAAAAGACTTCTAGATAAATTTTCATGGATTATGGATATGCATAACCATTTTTCATATATTTAATTCTCTAAATATATAAAAATTCATGAAAAATAGAAATTGGTTAAGAAAACGCCCCAAACTTTTTATAGTAATGTCATTACGCGTACTTAACCTGAGAAAAATATAAAAATAGATTTCCAGACAATTTAACCCAATTTTATGATTTTTGAGCATTTATTCTAATAAAAATTGAAATAAATAGAAAATAGTTTCCAAAATTGTCCAAAATTTTTGTAATGCTGTTATTAGTCATTATTAAGCTAGGAAAAATATAAAAATGAATTTCTAAACTGTTTATCCCAATTTTATGATTTTTGTGTATGTATTCTAATAAAAATTGGGTTTAAGTGTATTTAATCTTGGGAAAATAGAAGAAAAATAGTATACAGAAGAGAAAAATCATCAAAATTTTTATGTAGCATCCTAATGTACTAAAAGGTGTTCTGGTAAATTTTCATAATGTTTGGATGAGTAAAACTATTTTTCCTGTTTTTAGTCCATTATAAATACAAAAATCGGAGAAAAATAGGAATACACTATGAAAAATTCTGAAAATATTTTTCTAAGTGTTCCACAGAGAGTATAAGCTGCGAAAATTATTAGATACCATTTTTATATTCCCTAATGTGGTTTTATGATTTATTAGAGCTAAACAAAAAGAAAATTCAAAACCATATTAAACAGTAACAAAAATGGATGAAACTTAATGGCACAAAAAGAAAATTCAAAACCATATTAAACAGTAACAAAAATGGATGAAACTTAATGGGAGATGTTTATTAACTTAAAGGATCATCCAAGAATTTTTCCATAATTTATTTACTAGCTTAAGTATTTTATATGATTTAACACTTTATTTTCTTATTATTTTCATATAAAAATAAAGAAAATATATATTGAGCTGAAAATTTCCAGAATGCATCTTCATACAATTTGATAACAATGACAATTTGTGTTCTTATTTTTGATGTTGAACACCATGCCTAAAGGCTCAATAAATTATAGAGAAAACTTGGTTCTTGTGATTTATGTAAAGATTAGTGATGTTACTTTGACAATTTTTGCAACATGTTACAAAGACTTTTGAATCAAGATCTTTTTTTACCTATTAATACATGATATTAAGAGTTCAAAATAATTTTTGAATGATTTTTAGTGATGAATAAGTCCTTTGAACATGCAACACAAAACAAATGTTCATAAGGAAAGTGCTGTTTGAGCAACAGTTTTGTAAAAATTGGTAAAAATCGAAATTTGGAATGTTTCAGTGAGGTTAGATGGGTTTGAAAGCTAACTCAAAATATTATATTTCAGAAAAAGAATCACGAATTTTGGCTAAGAAATGAGTGAGATATGACAGTTTAAAGTCAGGTAAAGAAATCTGGCAGATTGCATGCATGATGATTGGTTAGAAAAGTGGGTTTTCATCATTTCCTTGAGTAAACCTTTTGAAGTATTTTAAATATATCATGATAACCTCATATTTTGGTCATGTTTCCAAAGATCAAAAGATTAAAACTTATCAAAATGTATACATGCATTTATGAAGAAAATTTTGTTTCTCAAAAACTCTTAACTTGAGTTTGATGTTTTAATCCTTAAAATCGATTTTTGCACTAAGATCATGAACATGCAACCTTGTTTATCATACATGCATGGTGTTAAAACACATCCATCATGTTCTAAAAACCATTTTAACAAAAAGAAAACAAGTTTGAAGAAGATGAAGAAGGAGAAAGTGTAAGAAAAGAGCAAAACTTGAAGGAAAAGTGAAGTAGAAATCGATTTTACCTTCAAGAATACCACAAGATGATGAAGATTTCGAGTTTGAGGAGTGTTCTTGGGTTTGTTTTCTGGAATATTTCTTGGTTCTTTAGAGGGAGGAAGAGAGAATGGAGTGGTGTTTGGAGAGAAAAAGTAGAGAGAAGGTAGAGAGAGTTTTCTAGAGAGATATGTGTGTTGGAGAATGAGAGTGTGAGAGAGAGATATGGGGAGAGAGGGATCCGAATTTAGGGGAGGAGAGGCTCCCTCTCTCTTGTTTCTTTTATAAAAATTCAAATCTTTTATAAAAATATCCAACTTTTTATAAAATGTGCACCTTAACCTAGTTTTTATGCATAAAACTCTTGATTTTTGGTTTATAAATTAAGGGTAAATGTTAATGAGTTAAATTTCATTTTCCTTGAATGCATTTTCATAATTTTAATTGTTATAAGATCATATTATAAGGTTCATGATTATTTTTATAGAATTTTTAAGGTCAAAGTTTATAAATGTGAGTTTTTAGGGCATTTAGGGTTTTTGAGAGTTTGTAAATCTTTGGATATCAAAATTACTTGAATTTTGAGACTTCAAACTATTTTAGAGTTTCATAACTCTTATTCAAATTAGAAATATTGTTTGTAATTTATTTTTAGCGGTTTATTGGCATTCTATGTAGTGATTCCGAGATTCAAACGAAATTGAGGAATCAAGTATACTAGTCCTACTCTTTAACTTTGACTTAAGTTTCTATGAGACTTTGACCTAATTTCTACTTGTAGGTCAAGTGCATAATGTGTGTATATGATTCATGAAAAGGTGTTTGAGTCAAAGAGTGACCCAAATATGGATAGTCACTACAGTTAAGTAGTAGTAGAATTCACATATCAATGTGAAATCTAAGTACACTATCATCCGATCCTACTTGTTTCCAAGTTTCTAGTAGGTTATAACTTAACTTCTAGTTACTAAGTCTATTATGTGTCGTGCCTATATGTGCAACTAAGTTTATTCAAATCTAGAACCGACTCGAATTTTGACGGTTGTCACAGCAGTTGTGTGTTTTGATATGTTGACTGCAGTTTGAGTGATCTCTACTTGCTTCAGGGTCATGCGGTTCATGGCAGTCATTGGAATGAAGTATTTTGTTTCATAATTTAAGCGTTTGAAAATGACTCCAAGATCTGGGAAGTTAGTTGCTCCAAGGGATCTTTTTTGAAAGCCTTCAGTCAGGACCGGAGTTGGTTCAAGAGGAGGAAGGTTGAACTTCTGAGTAAGTGTTGGGTGGATGTCCGCATCAATTCTTGCAAAGTCACACACAGTCTCTTTTAGAAAGGTACAGACCCTTTCATACGCAGTCTTCATCTTTGGGTGCTTCTCAGACTTGTTCTGAAATGCCTTTGCAATCAGGAAGATTTCCTCAAGGTTAATGCAAGGGAAATCAGCTTAGGTTCGGATGTTGTTTGAATTTTTTCTGGTGAGGGTATATTGGATGAATTCGGCTTTCATGAATTTTCTGGGCTTGTAGTTCTTGACTACAGTGGGTCTGTCGTTTGACTAGATTTTCTCGATTACATATCCATGCTTGGCATGGAATCTGTTAAGTCTTTCAAATTCCAGTGGCAACCTTTGATCATCTGGGAGGTTGCGGTCAAAAGATTCAAAAACAGTAAAGAACTTTGCGTTGGGAGATATGAGAATGTCCCAATAACCGTCTGCTGGAGGTTCCGCAAAGGTGAGATAGGGCTTATTGTCATCATCGACTAATCTTCGGATGGGATTAACCCAGGAATTGACAAGGGATTCATCCACAGTAATGTCGAATCCGTGATCTCTCTAAATTAATTTTGTAAATTTAGCTGCTCTCCAGTCAACTTTCTTTTGTTTGGTTTTGGGAGAGTCGAAGGAGTTTTCAGATGACATTTCTGGGGCTAAGTTTCTGAGATGAGGGGGAGTCTCCGGATGTTGTGAAGAAAGATGGTTAGTATCTTGAACTGGAGACTGATGAGGAGATTGAATTGGACATTTTTGAGGAGAGGGCACAAGAGTTTTCTTTTGTGGAGATGGTTGCGGAGAAGGTTGCGGGGTAGGAACCTTGTGTTGAGTGATAAGTGTTGAAAAGATTGGATGCTGACCAAGGTTGATGGGAGTCTGTAAATGTTCATGCGGATGTGATTGTTGAGGTGAAATGTGGTCTGATCCATGGTCTTCACTTCCCCCTCTTGAGGAAGGAACATCGGGTTCCTCCTCAACCCATTGCTTAAGACCATCATATTTGGCACAAACTTCAGTGAACTGAGCTTTGATAGCCTCACTGAGTTGTTGATTGGTGGGGATTGCGTTGTCGAAAAGCAATTTGTGGATCTCCTTTGTAAATCTTAGAATCTCCTGGCCATGGAAGTTTGAGGATAAAGAGCGTCTGAGGTTGTTGATGGTGGATTGAAGGACTGAAATAGCGGACTCATAAGCATTGTGAGTTTCCTCAACAGGCTTATTTGAATGAGCATCATGACCTGCAATAACAGATTGAAGCTCAGTTTTGATTGCAGTCACTTCTGTGATGAGTCGTTCCGCAGTGGTGCTGAATTATTGATGATCCTGCTTTCCGGCTTGTATCCAGGGCTCGGATATCTTGCTTCCAGACGTTCTATCCCGTCGATCAGAGATTGCGGTCCAGGCATATATTCAAGTTGCGGTTGGCTGGATTTTACTGCGGCTAAGATCTGATCTATCATGTTTTGCAGGTTTAGAAATTCGTTCCTGGAGACAACCATTTTCTTCTTCTTCTTCTCTCCTTGGGCTTTGAAGTAGAATGCTGGGATCCGCTTGATTCTTGTTCTTCATCAAATATCATCATCACATCATATGATCGTTTCGGTTGGTTGACTTCATTCATATCAAAGCCATCAAAGCCAAAAGTAGTCCCGGAACTAACTTCGATTGCGGTTCCATAATCTTGAGAATCATGAACAATATTTGTTGGAGGGGGCCTGGATGAACCTGCTCCATTTGGAATGGAATGAGCTTTGCGGATGGTCTCAGCCATCGTGGTCATCCAGTCTTGAATTTTAATGATGTTGGTTATGGTGTTGGCGTTGTTGATTGCATATGCCCAGTACTTAGCGACTATTTGAATTTCATTTTCTTTTTGTTGAAGTTGCTGCGTTTGCCTATCTTTTCGAGCCTGAAAAGCCTTGCGAAAAGCTTCATATTTCTTGATACCAGACTCGGTAGTGGGACGATCCCGAGTAAAGGTATCATCAGATTCATAACCGTAAAAACCTTGATTTCGCACCGAGGTGTCCCTCGGGTTCACGGATCCTTGCACATTTGTGCTCACCGTGTCTAAACCGCCTGTATGTGAGGTAAGGAGAGTAGGATTTCCT
Organism: Lactuca virosa; assembly: GCF_052849685.1. Lineage (NCBI taxonomy): Eukaryota > Viridiplantae > Streptophyta > Magnoliopsida > Asterales > Asteraceae > Lactuca > Lactuca virosa. The sequence continues at coordinate 359,778,436 of NC_136433.1, read as the reverse complement.
GAGCTTCCTCGGTCTCCTTGACCCGTAGTCAAGTTTGGCCTCGGCTCAGTTCTGGCAAGGACTGAAATATTGTCCTGCGGTTGGGAAGGTCTATCAAGTGTTTTGAGTACAAAGTCAAGTATGGAGCGCAACTCCTGTTCCTGAAAGAAATGAAGTTTGGAAGCCCTGGAGACCTTAGGGCGAGAAGAACCAATTAAATCCTCTTGGGATTTACCTGGGGGAGAGTCTCCACAATTGGATGAAGCAGACACACTTACTGTGTCTGAGTGGCAAGGAACTGTTGAAGCAAATGGGCCTGTGGGGACCTCAAGGATTACTGGAGTCTTTTGAGAGACTTCAGTATAAATCCGGTCATGCATTTGGCTAGAACTTTGATTGGTTTTGCGTTTCTTGAGAATAAGGATGGGGAATGAATCATCATTAGACTCACCTGCAACATTGACTGCGGGGGTCTAAACTGGATCAGAGTCTTCATCTGAAGAGACAATGTGTTTGAGTTTACGTTTCTTGGATGGTTCGACTTCTTTGGATGAATTGTTTTGCTTGGACTTCCCTCGAGAGGGTATTCTTGACGAAAGCTTCTTGAGCCTTTGGGCTAATGGAAGATTAGAGAGAGTAGTGGAAGATGGAGTTGCGGTATGTGCAGGATCATAGGGTGGGGTAGGAGCAAGTATATTCTGGTTGGGAAGAGGCGGGGTAGAAAGGTATGGGTCAATACCTTCCGTAGCCTCAATGTGATCAGTGACTATTTTAGTCTCAAGGCCAACAGTAGTCAAAATATGAATGGGTAAACGTCTTAAAGGTCCAAAAACAAATTGATCTTTGAAGGGAGGGTACCTTTTGAGATCACGAGTGACGAAGAAATTGATGTCACTGCCCATGCTGATCTTCGCATCGCGGTGAAGGTCTGAGATGCATAAGGACCAAAACCTTGAAAAAGTGAGTTCGGTGGGATTTGCCTTCGGATTCTCCTTAGGGATGTATTGAAGGAAGTCATCCCATAAGATCTGACCGTAGTTGACGTCATGGCCTGTGAAGATACTCCAGACTAGCTCCAGTAGTTTGAGGTTCATGTTGTCAGTGCCTCCGGTTCTTCCAGATAGACTGCGGATCACATAGTGACAGACGAACTGCTAGACCGTAGGGAGTAAGTTTTTTTTTGAACTCCCCAATCCCCTTTAGCTTCTTCTGGTAACCCATTTGGTAGAGGGAGGAGATAATGTCTGTCACACTGGGAGAGATGAACTTGGTAGAGGGATGAACCAGTAGGTTTATTGCATTCAGAAACTTGTCTTTGGTCAAGATGACCAAGGAATCATCCATTAAGTTCAGATGAACTTCTTGCAGATTGTTGAGGGGACGGTACGCCGAGAATGCACATTTGAAGAGGATTGAAATTGGAACAACGTCAGTGAAGGAATCAAAGGGTCCAAATAGTGGGTGATTGGTGATGAACTTGATCATGAGTCGAATAGACTCATTGTAGGAGGAGTGTTCTTCAAAGATTTCCGTAAAGTTGCTTGAGGCAATGGAAGACGATTGGTTCCATGTGTCAAAATCAGAACCAGTGGGTTGAATAGAACCAGAAGCTTTGGATTGCTTCTTTGAGATGCCAGACTTCACCATTTTGAAAAAGATTTTGAAGAACTTGCAGAAAAATTGAGTGCAAGAGGGTGAAGAAGATGAAGATCGTCTGAGAGGGTTCAGAAAGCGTAAAGCTTTCTTGGATGAGAGAAAAATGGTTTTATAGGGGTGGATTTCAAAAGTTTATTGTTTTTACCCTATATATGGAGGTTAAAGATAAAAACCCTTGAGTTTTTATTTTATACGAAAAGGTTAATTGTCAGCCACAAAAACGATTGAAAAAACGGAAAAGATTAAATGTTTTTGATTTTCCAACAATGTAGCATTTAATGAAATGTCAGGCTCATTATCATACATTTGAAGATCGTGTGGTGAGGGGCTTCAGTCCGTTGAATAAAGGTGGAATTGGAACGAATTTGACAACTTGGAGAAAGGTAGATAAGACAGTTTAATGAAAAATATTTCTTTTATTGGGAAACTGTTTTATTTGATTTCAAACCCAAAATAGGTCTGACAAAAGGATCATTTGAAAAAGGAGAACTGAAACGATGATGTGCTATACAAAGAATGCTTTTGAGAATGTTTTTCTAATTTAATGAAGGATCATTAAATAGCAGACAACACCTTTGTAATTTATGAAGTAGTTGAATGTTCAATCAATGTGACTGCTGATTGGTCAGTCATTGCGGATTGATACATCAATACTGAGAGGTTTTTCATTGCGGTGGATGGTGCTCTGACTACGGTAGAATGAACTGAGATAAACACTTTGAACAAGATCATAAATAACAAACTATAAGGAACGTAGAAATATAGGTATGATATATGGTTGCGGTACACAAAGTATACTGAAACCATGTATGATAGATATATTTTGTTAGGACCGCATTGGGGACCAGAGATGGTCTGCGGTATCTATCAATTCATAAAGAACTGCGGATCCGGATTCATCATTCCTAACATTTGTAAGAAACTGTTGAGTTTTGTAGAGTCAAGTGCTTTTGTGAATACATCAGCAATCTCTTCATGAGTGTTAACAAAATCAGTTCAATGTTACCTTTCAGAATGTGATCTTTAATGAAATGATACCGTAATTCAATGTGCCTCGTCTTAGAGTGATGAATTGGATTGTGAGAAATTGCTATTGCACTCTCTGAGTCACAGTAAATCGGTATCCGCAACATCCTATATAAGTAGTCCATAAGTTGTGTTTTCATCCACAAAACTTGTGAACAACAGCTGGCTGCGGGCACATATTCAGCTTCTACGTTAGATAGTGAGACATTGTTTTGTTTCCTTGATGACCAGCTGACGAGTCTTCCACCAAGAAATTGACAGCCACCGGAAGTGCTTTTTCTATCCAATCTACATCCAGCATGATCCGCATTGGTGAAAGCTTGTAGGCTGAAGTCATTCCCTGCGGGATACCAGAGGCCTAGAGTCTTGCTGCCCTTTAAGTATCTGAGAATCTACTCGACTGCGTTCATGTGAGACACTTTCGGATCGGCTTGGTATCTTACGCATACACCTGTTTCAAAGACAATGTATGGTCGGCTTGCGGCGAGGTACATCAGAAAAACAATTAGTCCTCTATAAGTTTTGTGGTCTACTGATTCTCCGGAAGGATCAACAGAAATCTTATATCCGAAGGCCATATGGACCTTGGCAGAGGAACAATTGTCCATTGAGTATTTCTACAGTAGTTCAGAGGTGTATTTCTCTTGATGGATGAATATCCCTTGAGGGACTTGTTTTACTTGAAGTCCTAGAAAGAAATTAATCTCTCTATTCATGCTCATTTAGAACTTGTTGGTCATGAGCTTTGCAAATTCATCCACCATCCCCTAATCACTTGAACCGAAGATGATTTCATCCACATATATTTGTACAAGCATAAGGTGATTACCATTTGCCTTTCTAAATAAAGTGGGATCTATCACTCTTCTTTTGTACCCGGACGAGACAAGAAATTTGGAGAGAGTCTCGTACCATGCTCTTGGTGCTTGCTTTAGACCATAGACAGCTTTTTCAAGCTTGTAACAGTGATATGGGAATTCAAGACATTCAAAGCCTGGAGATTGCTGAAGATAAACCTCCTCTTTCAATTCACCATTCAGAAAGGCACTCTTTACATCCATTTGATGTACATTGATATTCTTGTGAGCATCATACTCTAAGAAGATGCGTATGGCCTCCATCCTGGCTACTGGGGCGTATGTTTCATCATAATCAACACCTTCAAGTTGACTATACCCCTTAGCGACTAGTCTCGCTTTGTTTCGGACGACCGCACCGGATTCATCCAATTTATTCTTGTACACCCATCTGGTACCAACAATAGTGTGACCTTTAATGCTTGTATGCCGGATTCATTCATCCAACGAGTTGCCACATTTTGTTTCTTTTAAACTCTTCCAGTTCCTCTTGCATTGCGGTTATCCAATCGGGCTCCATTAATGCTTCTTTGATGGTTCTGGGCTCGACCGAAGACATAAATGTTGCATAGTGACAATGATCAGATAAATCTCTTGAGGATCAAGTTTGAATACCTGCAGACGGGTTGCCGATGATTTGTCCTGGTGGGTGGTCCTTCGTCCATACATGTAGACGTGGTTGAAGACGATCAACAGCTGCGGTGGATGGAATGTCTTCAATATCTGAAGATTTTGCGGCAGAAGACGGCAGTTCCCCCTGGACTTATGAGCAGCCTGCTGAATTGTCTTGGTTTGGGAAAGTGGGATAGGATCTAATTATACCAATGAATCACTAACTCATTGTTCTAAACAAAAGGTGATAGTAAAATTGGGTATACATGATCATATAACTTTAATGTGAATTTACACGGCCTAGCAATTTGTTTGCGGAAGTCGCGTTTGGTCCCCAGAATCTCTTGCACGGAGAGCGTATAGTATGGGTACTATCCATCACATTATGACCTTAATAAAACAAACATGTTTTAAGGTAATCAGTACTGCAGGTTGTCAATTCAAAAGACAACTGTGTACTTATATATTTTCCCATTACTTTCATTTTGTGACAGTTCCACTTGAAAGTTAATGCAAACTATTTTTCGAGTTAAGATAGTTATAAACTAGGGAAAACTTACATTTTACAAACGACAAACAGAACAGTCGGGTCTAGTACATTCAGTAGAAAGGGACCTATAATGCTAACTTTATGATTCCTTAGTGCATGAATTGATATATATTAATCGGATCCGACAGGTAGTAGGATGTGTGCTTTCCGCTTCATTTCATGTTCCTTGTTTGGTTGTGGGCTTAGAACAGATTCACCCAGCCTACTATCTATCCGATCTTAGATATGTATATCTTCCGTATACACTAAGTAATCATAAGGGGTACCATGTATGGGTCAGGTCATAGGACACTAATTCAATGCACTATTTTCTAGTACAAAACATACTTTTCAAATAAGAACTTTTGGTATACAAAACTAGAAACTTACCAGTAAAGGGTTTAATCCATTTTATTAAACCAGTATAACTTAAAGGACCTTAGGTGGTGAATTCTATAATACCTTAGTTTATACATCAGAGTTATATATAATTAATATCCGATAGGTAGTTGGATGTGTGCCTTCCGCCTCATTTCCTGTTCCTTGTTTGGTTGTGGGCTTAGGGCAGATTCACACAATTAAGTATCTATTCGATATTATGTTATATATAGCTAGTATAAACCAAGTGATTATAGAAGGAACTATTATGGTTACCATATTTTCTAAAAGAAATAATGGTTTTCTTAAAGAATCTTTTCATCAAATATAAAGGAACTATTATAGTTAACTCCGTGAGTACCAATTGAATATGCCAGGGTTATATACAACGATGATCTAACAAACAATGGGATGTGTTCTTTCCACCTCATTTCATGTTCCTTGTTTGGTTGTGGGCTTAAGGCAGATACACACAACCGATTGTTTGTTTACTCTGGGTTTTATATAACTTGTATCCATTTAGTACTCATAGAAAGGATTGTAGAGTCATTTTTACTTATCTTTCATCAAAGCAGGAGATATTGGATTTTCTGGAGGAACAGGCGAACTTTTCTAAACAGAACTTACTACAACTTTCTTACAACTTACATTACATCACTAAAATCTTATGAACTCACCAGCTTAAATGCTGATCTACTCTTTCAAAATAACTTGTATGCTCAGGAGACCAGTAGACAGGTACGCGCACTGGGATTCAGAAGATGGAGCAGTATAGCTTCATGTCATTTTGTTAATTGCTATGTATTCTATATTATGTGAATCACATACTCTGTAAACACTTTCTTTCTAATGAAATGGTTGTTTATTACTTTGCTTACTATGATGCATGACTTGTGATACTAAACATGATGTCCTCTACCCCAGAACGTTTCCGCTGTTCCGGTTTTGGGGTGTGACAGATTGGTATCAGAGCATTGTTTATAGTGAACTAAGTATATGAACCGATAAAAGATATACAACTATAAATACAATGGGGCCGAAGTGCTCTGGATAAGAATATATTTTAAATATATAATGATAACTTATAAAAGTATACATACATGTTAATACACATATACATACTAGAACAAGTATCACAACAGGAATAGAACAGAAGTATTTAAAGGATCAATATAGCCTGATCAACTATATTCATTCGAGATGTGACCGACATGTGTTTGGGAGTGATGTGGTGTTACAATAGTCTTAAAACGTACCTAACTCTATTCAAGAGAATTCTAGATCAGAACATAAAGATAAGATACGATGGGAGTATTTTATGATACTATAAAATGATAACAAGTTTAAAGCATACCAAGTACATTACGTTAAAATACAATAGGAGTATTTTAGGCACGATTTAAATAAGTTATGTGATAACTTAAAACTCCCTTACGGATAGGTCTATAATCTTACAATGTATACTCCCAAGGTTATATATAATTGAGATTTTATAGACTTAGAATTTGTGATCTACGCTTCACTACATGTTCCTTGTTTGGTTGTGGTTTTGGAGTAGGATCACTTATTCGAAGGTCTATTTAATCTTAAATTATATACAACTTGTATACGTTGTGCAATTATAGGAGGACTCTGTGAGGATCGTCCCATAATGTTTCACTTAATCTCATAGATTCTTTAGTCACATCCATTCTCGCACGACAAACCCATATAGATGTAACCACTTCCTCATGGTATACAACAGAAGAGTCAAAGAGGAACAAGAGCAAGTTCAAGAGAAGTTTTCAAAGAGGGATCAGTCGAAGTAAGCAAAACATATTATGCGTCACACTAATAAATAATAATATTGTTTAACTTAATGAGTTAGTGGAAACACTGCTCACATTATGTTTTAGGATTTCTTTCTTACATGCAGCTGGTAACAGTTATTCAGGTAACATATATTCATTCGAGGATAGCCATTCCAAATTCATAAAGTTTATTAGGTATAGACTCTTTTATGAATTGTTTCCAGAAACCTGTGGAAGTTAGGACCCGATACACTCAGAACTAGGATAACCTTGTCTTTCAGCTTTCGGCTTATATCCACTGCTATATACTTATTCCATGTCATATTTGTATTCATTTAGCAAAGATGCCTCCTCGCAGATCAAACAACGCTCTACTCCGATAACTCCAACTCCAACGCCACAATTCGGTCCTGCTGCTCTCCAAGCAGCGATATCCTCCATAGTGGCAACTGCTCTAGCTCATTTCGGCGAAGGTGGTACCTTCGGATCTGGTAGCGGTACCCACTTAACTAACCCCGGAGTTACTCACGGACACCTAAGGGAGTGTTCGTATAAGGACTTTATGACCTGCAAACCCAATTCCTTAAATGGAAATGGTGGAGTCATCACTCTGATGCGATGGTTCGAGAAAACAGATTTGGTCTTTGAAATCTATTCGTGCCCAGAAGGGAGCAAAGTGAAGTTTGCTGCCTGCACCTTCTCTGACAGAGCCCTAACATGGTGTAACAGCCATGTTAAGTCACTGACCCTATATGTGGCTAACTCAATAGGTTGGGAGAACCTAAAAGAGTTAATGCTGGAAGAATACTGCCCGAGAGGCGAGGTTCAAAAGCTGGAACAAAAACTATGGGAGCTCTCGATGGTCGGCTCAGACATAGTGGCCTACATTGAGAGGTTTAGTGACCTAGCAGCACTATGCCCCGGGATGGTTACCCCGGAGAGCAAGGAGATAGAAAGATACATTTGGGGTCTATCTGCCCCGATCCAAGGAGATGTGTTGTCTTCTAACCCAACCACGTTCAATAGTGCCAAACGTATGGCTCAGCGACTCATCGACCATGGAGTCCGCCATGGCATGGAAGTCCCCGTTCCCGAGCCATCGAGGGAAGAGGACAATAGACAGAAGTCGGGGAACAAGAGGAAGAAGAAGTGAATAACACAGGAAACCCCGCAGGATGAACAAACGAGTACTATGTACGCCGCCACAGCACCTGCTACTCCAGCACCTGCCAGTCAATATGCTGGTGCTCTCCCGAAGTGTGGAAAGTGCAAATATCACCACACTGGAGTATGCTGGGAAATGCAGTGTATGAACTGCCATAGAAAGGGTCACACAGTCCGTTTCTGCAGGGCACCGACTCAACCGATCTCCCAAGTCCCCGGAGCTGAAGAAAACCAAACCTATTATGGCTGTGGTGAGACAGGACACTACCAGAGGGACTGCCCGATAACAAAGAACTCAGGAGCGGATGGACGAATTCTAATGATCACCGCAGGAGAATCAACCCCGAAGTCGTCAGGGAGCAGCGGTACGTCTTCGATCTATGAGTTACTTTGAAAATTAATTTATATTTATATAAGATTAAAACTTGGGGAAAAACACTGATAAGTAATTATAATAACTCACTTATTGAAATAAGTCACAGTATTCAAGAGAACTAAAAGATCCGTTCAGAGAAGCTATGATGGCTGGGTATGTACATTTGGGTGGTGCATAGATCAGATTTTGCAGACTTAGAGTGAGTGATTTTGCCTTAATTCATGTTCCTTGTTTGGTTGTGGATTTGAGGCAGAGTTACTCAGTCGATCGTCTTAGTCATCTTAATTATTCATAACTTGTATATGACAGGCGATCATAGTGGTATCGAGGAGGATCGTAGTATAAAGTATCGACTCCAGTATCAAAGGACTTTCATAGTATGTACTCGCTCATCGCGGTACAATATGTAGAAGTGTTAACATCAAGGAGAAAACAGGAAACACTAGAACGTTTACAAAGAGTACATTTTTGAGCAAACTAGGGAGTACATAATCGTATAACAGACGTTTCTTTCAAATCGGCCAAACTTTGTTCAGTAAAGAGTCTGTTGCTATCGTTCGTCATGAGTTGGCGTGGTCCTCACCATACTAAGTTCATATGTGTCTATCGCCTCGACCGTCAAATTGACGAAACCTTCGTCCTTCGTAACGACAGTCCGACCTAAACCTCAGTTTTGTCTTTCGTATTCTAAACCCCGAAGTACTCGTGCGAAGAGTACTTTGCCCTCCGAAGCCTTGCCGCCGTATGTTCAGAAGACCTTTTCGAAATACCACTCGTCCAGCAGACCAAGTTCGAGCACACAGGCTAAGGACGAATACAGACCGCCTATCACTATTCAATGTATACGAGAGGGTGGTATATGATTATGATTACGCAGATCTAATATGTGTGTTTCCGCCCTATCTCCTGTTACTTGTTTGGTTGTGAACCTGGGGCAGAGTCGCACATCCGACCGTCTAACTAATCCTAATTATATACGACTTGTATACACGAGATAATGATAGATGGACCAAGTATCAATCCTATCATCAACAGTAGGGCAAAGTGTCGGGTCTACGAGTGGGTATTCTGCCAATCACAAGAGTGCAACCCCAGTAGTACTGCTAAGAAAGCTAATTTCGGGACGAAATTCCATCTAACGGGGGGATGATGTGACAACCCGAAAATGTTTTCCTTGTAAGTTCAGCCATTCAATTCAACCGTGATTCAGACTCATTTCTAATGACTTCTACCCTTGTTAAGGGTCATTCTAAGGAGTTTTAACCAAGTACACTTAAGGATTAAGTGTATGAATGTGTCAGCTAAAGTTCTTCAAGTTGCATTCAAGCCATAAACTCCATCACTGGGAGTTTACGGCTGTAAACTAGAGATTATGGCCGTAAACTCTTGGTTGGCCGTAAACTCCTTCCATAAGTATGATATCCCTTCATTTCTAGCCATTTCTTCAACCTCTAGGTCTAGAAATCGGATTTCTCTCTCAAATATCATCAAGTTCTTCATTCAAATCCTCCAAAATCGTAAGTGATTCTTCTACCCTTCTTGATATCTTCCTTGGTGTTGTAAATATCTCTTAATTCATCCATGAAAACATTGTTTTTTGTTAGATCTTCAAGATCTTCATCTTTCACCAAGAACACCAAGAACACACACTTGTTCTTGGTGGCCGTGAACTCCCCAAACCCTTCAAAAGGTGAGTATTCCTTTCATACACTTGCTATCTAGTAGAGTCAGTAGCCTAAACACATGGAGCAAACAAATGTGGATGATCTCCAGGAGTTTACAACCATGCAATCTCCCTTGGCCGTAAACCCCTTGGTCGTAAACACATAGGGCCGTAAACCCCTTGGCCGTAAACACATAGGGCCGTGAACACCTTGACCGTGAACTCATCCCTTTGGCCGCAAACTCCTTTTGATGAATCATATGTGATTCTAACACTTTGTTCAAGTGTTTCCTAGTCCCTAAGGGTGTTTCCTTGCATTTTAGTTGCTTATAAACACTATATTCATGCAAAACATGCTGTTAGAACAAAGTTCTTTTAGGATCGTTAGATTCTATGCAAGCAAACCGTTAAGAATGTAATCAAGAACACAAGAATGGCTTTGAATATGTCGTATGATTAATACTTCAACACCTCAGAAGAGATCGATTAAGAACTTCAACTGTAGATGTGTTTAGGGTTACAAAACGATGAACGTAATAATCAACACCGTCTAATGCATACATGCATGCATATTTATAGTATAACCCTATCAGATAAACACGGATGGACAGGCCCAATCCGGATACAAAACATAAAGCCCAAGACACAACACAATTAGACTCAACAATCTCCCCCTTTGCGTCAATGGGACCGAAAGCTCACTTCGGTTGAGCTGCAGAAGTCTTCTTTATTGTTTTGAACGCCTTCGTAATGATAGCCAACAAATGATGACGGAACGTTATGTACCACCAAAGCATGTCAGTAAAATTCTTCTTGTCAGCTTCTAAGTTCTGCTTGCACCGATGTATAATGTTGATGATATGCTCCAAGCAGTCAGTTGAAAATAAATGTTTATCAACAAGAGCGAACAAAAACTTGTGAGCTTCGCCTTTTGTAAACATCACAGTGAGATGTTTTGAATCTATTTGGCCCATCTTCATCTTATTCACATCTCCTGGTTTCGATGTTGGCTTGATGGTTGGTTTCTTTTTCATTACTTTCTCTATCTCTTGATCCATAGCTGCAACCTCATGGATGTAAGAAGCCAACATCCTCTTCAAGTGCTCCAAAATCGGTTCATATTCCCTCGGATTTGTGAGCAGAATATTGAATAATAAAATCCAATCACGAGGGTTTAGATTCGGAAGATCTGCTAGAGATATAATCGACACCGAGTTTGCAGAACCTCGTGTGATTTTGAAATCGACATTCACAAATCTCCCAGCAGACGTAGGTTTCAGTACCGTGACAGTGATTATTTTCTGTGCGCTCCATGTCAAGTACTGAGGTTGTCCATACTTCAGATAGAAATAAATAAGCTCTCGGTCAACCTTTGGATGAGGAAAAGGAACCTCAACAGTCGAATCAAAACAGTGAAACGTGAACGCCTTTCTTGTTATCGGCATATCGAACTGCGAGTCCTTAGAATTATCACAGTCAAACGAAGCAACAGGTTCCAAGCAATAAACACTTGGAAACTCTATAGCTTGATTGATAAGTGCCTCTTTAGTCCGTAAGGGAAACAAGGCCTTCTTACAGTTCAAGGCTTATTCTTCTTCCTTGTTTCTCCTTTCCCTCTCCTCTGCTTCCCTTGCAACCTTCAAGGTTTCATCAAGCTCTTTGTCTCTCTTCTTTCGCTTAAGAGCCTCAGCAATAGTTTCACCGGATTCGTTACTGCTATCATCATCAATCTCCTTTTGCTTTTCTTGTCGACCAGAACCTGAAGCTACATTATCCTTCAGTTCGGTTGTAACTTTGACCTTCGGTTGAGCAGTTTTGGTTTCAGTCTTAACCTTCGGTTGAGGAGCACCTTCTCCCCCTTGTTTTGGAGCAATAAATCTCTCCGAAACATCCTTCATCTCATGTAACAATGCAAGGGCGGGAAGAAGTTTTGTTGTAAGATTATTCCGAATGGTTAAAGTGAGGATAGGATCATGAGCACCAAGAATATTGGTGAGCATATCCTTCACATCCCCTGCACAGCTGCGAAAAACAGCTCTTTCGGTTTTTAACAAAGAAATTTCTTTTTCTGCTTGGGCGGGCTGCACTTTCTGTACTTCGATCATGGATGTTTGGCGAGCAAGATCTTCCTTCAAAGCACTTTCTTTCGCCAAATCAGCGTGAAGAGATTCAAGTCGAGAATTCACTGAACTGATAAGTGAAGAGTTCTCGGCTTGGATAGAGGAACGCACAGACTCAAACTTAGTTTGTTCTTCCTGAAGAGACTTAGAGAAAGAATCCACAGAAGCATTTACCTTTGCTGCATTTGTATCAGCATGCCCTTTAAGTGACTCAAGAAAAATCTGAGTACTATGTACAATTTATGTAACATCAGTGGTGGCCTTTTGGCAAGAGGAGGTAGACTCATTAACAGCTTTGGTGGATTTGTCAATTGACTCCGTATATTGTTCAAGAGCAGTGTCCAAAAAGGCTTTAAGCACAACACCAGTATAGGACTTGCTGTCTTCAATCAATTTATCCAATTTCTCATGAATGCTTTGCAAGTGTTGACGTGTGACAGGAGCATCATCATCCTCATCAGTAGGAAGCCGATACGGACTGAAGTATGTAGAATCATACTCATCATTAGCACCACCGAGAGTGGCACCGGAGTCGGTTGAAGGTGAGGGTGAAAGGGGTGTAGAAGTAACTGGGGGTTCTGTTTCAGTAGTCGCCCCCGTATCAGATACGTTGACTCCTACTGTCGGTTCAGGAATAGGGGTGGTAGTGGATTGGGAAAAAATAGGAGTCGGGATTGGAGTTGTAGAAATAGGAATAGACGAAACTGGTGGTGGTGGTAAGGAAGTTGTTATTTGAGATGTGGTAGGTGGGAGAATAGGAGGAACCGAAACTGGAACTGTCTGTTTCGGTGATGGAGGCGGGGTTGGAAGTTTGTTATGAGGAGATTCGGATGGAGTAGGAGATCAGGGAGGAGTGTTACCTCTCGGTGATGCTCGACGAATTTCCTCTTCTTCACCTTCCTCGTCATTTTCTGAGCTAGGAGGAGTTGGACTCTTGGACCTTTTTGCCATCTTTTTAATTTTCTTCGGTTTAGAAGAATCCCCTGTATCAGACTTTCGCTTCTTGGACTTGGAAGTCTTAGACTTATCATCCTCTTTTGGCTCTCTCTTGGTAGAAATCCGTTTACCTCGGTTACTCGGCTTGTCAACAGCATCTAGGGCAGCCTGCTGTTCAGGAGATAGAACTTTCGGTTCCTTGGGAGGCAGTTTTCGATAGTCAGCTATGAGTTTACTTTCGGCTGTAACAAATCTATACATTGTCTCAGGGATAGAGCCAATGTGAGGAAACTTCAGAGGATCAGAAATTATAATTTTCTTGGTGTGAAACGTACCAATAGACGCAACTAGGGCATCCTTCATCACCGGAATTTCCAAAGAAGTTATCGCCCTTCTGGTAATGAGAGTCCTGAATCGTGCACATGAGATTTCAGAATGCCTCGTTGTAGTGTTGAGGCTTTGCACTACTTGAGACCAGATGATCGTCCCATAATCAAGATTGAGACCATTGTAAAGGCCGTAGAGAAGGGTTAGGAAAGCCTTGCTGGTTCCATCAGATCCAGCACTTCTCTCCGCCAAACTCTTGATGAGAAGAGTAAGCATTCCATTCCATGCGGACGGTAGGCAGGACTTCTTAACCTTCGTTATTGTTGTAAGCATGTCAGTGTATCCCATTTTATACATCATCGAGAAAAGCTGAGTAGTGGTGATGAAATCGGGTGAAATCACAGATGAATCCACAGCGAGGTGCAACAAGGAACAAAATCTCCCTTTTGAAATAGAAGCCTTTTAGAATGGATTAGCAAATAGATTCTTTCCTTGTTCTTGTCATATGAGGCAGTAGAATAAATTTGTGATAGAAGGGACAACGGAACGGCTTCCACCTGTGTTAGGGCTAGAACCAGTGGAGAATACTTCAAACACTCAACCACCTGCAGCATATACGAATCGTACAGAAACGGATTGAGTTCAATAATCATGTTCTGATTGGGCTTGATCGAAAGCAATGTGGACGAAGCAGTCTGATCGTGAACGGATGAAGAAGTCGCCATTGTTGATCGAAGAAAGAAGATGAACAGTTTGAAACTTGCCTTGTAATTTTGAGAGAATTTGTTGCTGGTAAATGACAAATAAAATTAGAAACCCTTTATATACCGTTGCCAGGAGAGAGAAAAATCATCAAGATAATGACGCGGTCACTAAAACGTCGCCCGAAAAAGCGCGATGTGACAGTTTGGTTACTCCCAGGTATACGTCAGCACGCGTGGGTAGCTCGACCGTTCAAATTCACACGCCCAAATCCTTATCCTCAATCATCGTTTGAAATTCAATTGCGCTCCAAGATATAGAATTACCCCTGTTTCGCCAAAAGATAAACACAAATCGAACTAACAGAAACCAAAATGTTGGAAAATTAAAATTTTTGTGCAATAGAGTGACAAAAGATAAAGAAATAAAGCAAATGTGTATTGGATGTGAGTGATGTCTCATTATATGACAGAAAGCAGGAGATTCCGGGCAAGAATCGCTTCCTTCAAAGTCAAGAGAGAGTTGAAGTGCTTGTGTGGGTTCCCGTAAAATAACGATCAAATGTTTATAGAGAAACATTGAAAGGCTTCTTTTTAAATCATTGGCTTAAGGTGGCTTATCTTCAACCGAACGTCGATGCTTAACATAAGACCGAACATGGGAAGAAGCACTTGTGAGACCGATGTGGTCTGTTGAACAAGTAGGTGGAATATATTTTATAGTGACTAAAAAAGATATAGAAATCTCAAAAACAAAAAGAAACTGGATCTTTATGGGAAGAAAAAGCCTTGGTGTTAGACAAATTCATAAAAGATCACTCAAAAATAGAAATGAGATTTCATTTGGTAACCAGTAACATCTTGAATATGACAATTCACCGTCAATTCGTTGTTGGTGTTGGATTGTGGGTTTCACTCAGTACGTGGTATACATATCTAAGATCATAAACACATATTTTGTGCAACCATAAACCTCAGTGGTAAAGACTAAGAGTCTCAAGGGTTACAGTGATGAACCGAAGTTTGATGGAGAAAGTAAGGAGGGTGGTTAAGGAACCGAAAGTACCTTCTGCTATAAAGTCGTGACTAAGAAGAAAAACTCTTAAATAATATGAGACGAGTAAGGTAGCTCTAGACTGAGTGGATCTGAACAGCCTGATTGGGAAGAAACGATAGGTAGAGATCGAATCATTAAGGCCTTGCTCTAAGTCCTAAAGGCTTTGGTCAACATGCAGCAACATGCTTCTAGGGACCCTTAACTAGTTCTTATGGAAATGATTATACCTGTCTTAGCTCCAAATTCTGTTGCACTTATACACGTGTGACCTAATGGAAGGAACAAACAAACAAACACACCACACAATTTTTTGTTTTTTTTTTTTTTGAAGTTTTGAAATTTTTTGAAAAACAATAAAAATAGAAAAGAAAATATTTTTGGATTTTTGAAGTTTTCTGAAAAATAATAAAAACAGAAAAAGAAAATATTTTTGGATTTTTGAAGTTTTCTGAAAAAATAATAAAAACAGAAAAAGAAAGTATTTTTGCATGAAACACTCTTTGAACAAAATGTACAACCGCAACCTTATCTAAAAGGAATGAAGCGAAATAGACCGAGCGGTCAGTTCATTTCGGTTCCTTAAAATTCCAGAGCCGAAATAGACCGAGCGGTCGGTTCATTTCGGTTCCCGAAAATTATGGAGCCGAAATAGACCGAGCGGTCGGTTCATTTCGGTTCCTCAAAATTCCAGAGCCGAAATAGACCGAGCGGTCGGTTCATTTCGGTTCCCGAAAAGTATGGAGCCGAAATAGACCGATCGTTCGCTCCATTTCGCTTGTCTAATTTTTAGGTGTTGATTTAAGGATTCGGTACCGACTCTGCTTCCATCATTCCCAAGCCTTGCAGAATTTTATTGAAACTCGCTTCAGGTAAGGCTTTAGTGAATATGTCAGCCAATTGATCAGAGGATCGAACAAAATGCACTTCCACGTTCCCATCTTCTACGTGATCCTTTATGAAATGATATCTAAGTGCAATGTGCTTAGTCTTTGAGTGTTGTACTGGATTGTGACATATCCTTATTGCACTTTCTGAGTCACAATAGAGAGGAATCTTCTTCATACTTAGCCCGTAATCTCTTAGTTGACTTTGAATCTATATGACTTGAGAAGTACAAGATGCTGCAGCTATATACTCAACTTCGGCTGTTGAAAGTGACACGCAGGTTTGCTTCTTGGACTGCCAGCTAACCAGTTTTCCGTCAAGAAATTGGCATCCACCTGTAGTGCTTTTTCGGTCCAGACCACATCCTCCAAGATCAGCATCAGAAAAGGCTTGAATGAAGAATCCAGATCTAGCAGGATACCAGAGACCGAGAGATGATGTTCGCTTCAGATAACGGAAAATATTTTTCACTGCCACCATGTGAGGTTCTCTTAGATTAGCTTGAAACCTGGCACAATAACAAACGGAAAACATAATGTCCGGTCTACTAGCTGTTAGATACATGAGGGACCCTATCATTTGTCGATATAGTGTTATGTCAACAGCAGGTTTTTCCAGAGAAGGAGTTAACTTGGTGCCAAATGCCATAGTAACCTTCACTTTTGAGTCTCCTGTCATGCCAAATTTTGTTAGCAGGGTCTTTGTATACGCCTCCTGGTTAATAAAAATACCTTATGGTCCTGTCTAACATTCAAACCAAGGAAAAAATTAATCGGACCCATTGCGCTCATTTCAAATTTAGTCTCCATCAACTTCCTGAATTCAGCTGTTAAGTTAGGATTCGTGGAGCCGAAGATGATGTCATCGACATAAATTTGAACTATCATTAGATGTTCGCCTTCTTTCTTTCGGAAGAATGTTGGGTCAACCGAACCTTGGTTAAATTTCTACATTTTCAGAAAGCGAGTTAAAGTTTCATACCAGGCTCTTGGTGCTTGCTTCAAACCATATACCGCTTTATCCAGCACATAGCAATGTTCAGGGAATTTCACATTCACGAACCCGGGAGGTTGCTCAACATACACTGTTTCTTTTAGTTCCCCATTCAAGAAAGCGCATTTGATATCCATTTGGAAAACTTCGAAGTTTTTATGAGCAGCATATGCCAGGAAGATTCTAACTGATTCCAACCTAGCTACTGCAGCGAAGGTTTCCTCATAATCTATCCCTTCCTCTTGGCAATAACCTTTCACCACCAACCGAGCCTTGTTGCGAATGACATTCCCTTTTTTATCTAATTTATTTCTGAAGACCCATTTTAAGCCTACCACTGAGCATCCTTTGGGGTAGGAATCAGCCTCCAAACACGGTTGCGTTCAAACTCATGGAGCTCATCTTGCATTGCTTGAACCCAGTCAGAATGATCAAGTGCAACATTAACTGTTTTTGGCTCGACCTTGGATATAAATGAATTAAACATACATAATTCAACTTTAGAGAATAATGCAGTTTGTTTCGCTTTTAACTGTGAGCGTGTGAGTACTTTTTCAGATGATTCTCCAATAATTTGAGCTTCGGGATGGTCCTTGGTCCATTTGATTAACGGAGGATAATTTGGGTCATATGCTGGATCCAATTCAGCATTTACTTCCTCTTCAAGTTCTGATTGATTACCCTCGCCTTTGTCAGTTGCATTCTCTTTCTCCCCCTCGACTAGCGAAGTGTAACCTGTGGCATCATCAGAATTTGCATCCTCTGTGGGAGTAGGATTCTCCCCCTCGATTGGACAACTATTGGGTGGGTTTGGAGCAATATGTTCACCCACGCTTGGACCTTTAGGAGTTGGGGATAGAATAGGACTCTCCCCCTCGAAAGACATTTCGGTTGTCTTTGGTACTGAAGAACTCTCCCCCTTGAATATTGAGCCGTTGATGGGAGAGTCAGTTGAGGATTGAACACCTATAGTTTTAGGAGGTTCACTTTCCATTTCTTTGGCAGCTTCATCTATGATCTTCTTGAGATTATCAATTTTGTTATCTGTTGCTTTTGCCTCTGAGTGTGCCGCTTTCTCTGGTTCATCAAATAACCGAATGTACTCTTCAAACAGGTTGGATATTGGAACCGAGACCTGTCCAGATTCAGGAAATATTTCACTTAAGTCATTTGCACTCCTTTGCACTTTCTTCATATAATTATCGTCAAAGGTGACGTAATATGTTTCTTCAATTCGTTTGGAGCGTTTGTTCAACACTCTATAAGCATTAGAAGAGAGTGAATATCCTAGAAAAATTCTTTCATCTGCTTTGACGTCAAACTTGTTTCGGTTCTCCTTTGAATTGAAGATGAAGCACCTTGAACCGAACACATGGAAAAATTTGACGTTGGGCTTTCGATTGTTTATGATCTCGTATGGAGTGATTGAGAATCTCTTGTTGAGCAAGGATCGGTTCTGAGTGTAGCACGCGACTGCAACTGCATCAGCCTAGAAGTATAACGAAAGAGAAGCAAAACTGAGCATGGTTCTGGCTGCTTCACACAAAGAACGGTTTCGTCTTTCAACAATCCCATTCTGTTGTGGTGTATAAGGGGCCGAAAAATTGTGAGTTATCCCCTTGTCAGCCAGAAAGTACTCAAAATCGTTATTCTTGAATTCTAGACCGTTGTCACTTCTGATATTCCTCACCGTCTTTCTCAGCTGCACTTCCACTTGCTTGATAAATATCTTCAACTTGGGAGTTGCATCTGATTTCTGTTTAAGAAAGAAAACCCAGGTGAAGCGTGAAAAATCATCTACAATCACAAGGATGTACTTACTACCACCGATGCTCTCGATAGCCGAAGGTCCACATAAGTCAATGTGCAATAGTTCAAGAGCTTCAACAATCTTTGTATTAATTCGTGTAGGGTGGCTCTTTCTGCTTTGTTTGCCCATCTCACATGCAGCACACAGATGTTCCTTGTCAAACTTGAGAAGAGGGAGGGCTCGAACGTGATCACCAAGCACCAACTTATTAATGTCTTTGAAGTTCAGGTGCGATAGTCGTCGATGCCACAACCAGCTTTCATCAGTGTTCGCCTTTGACAACAGACATATTGCTGGTTTTCCTCGTATTGGGTTGAGATTTAAAGGATACATTTCTCCTTTGCGTTCAGACTTTAGCAGAACCTTTTTCGATTGATTTTCTATTATTTCAGAGCCCTCATCATCAAATGATACTTTCAAATCTGTTCCCACAACTAATTCTGACACGCTGATGAGGTTATGCTGCAATCCTTCCACATACGCCACTTTTCGAATCGAGAAATCTCCATTGGTAATCATACCATATCCCTTGATTGTTCCATAGGAGTTATTTCCATACTTTACACACCCACCATCTTTTAGGGACCGAAACTCCCTCAGTTCTTCCTTCCTTCCTGTCATGTGACGCGAGCAGCCACTGTCTATATACCATTCATCATCGAACTGCTCGTCACTGATTACCTGCAAATTTAAGCAGATTTAGGAACCCAAAGTTTCTTGGGTTCTGGTGAGTTTTTCACAGAAAAAGGAAGTACTGAAGAAATATCAACTAAATATGTTCTTTTTACTAGAGTCGTTTGATATTTTCTTTTAATGGTGTACACCTTGATTTTAGTTTTATCTTGTTTAGGTTTTGGTGTATAAGTTTGTGTGTTGTTAGATGGTTTAGGAATATTCTTTTGAATCCTAGGTTTAGCTGACTTTTTCTTATTATTGAACTCAGAATCAAGCTTTCCCTTGCCTTTGATATTCTTCATTGAAGTTAATTTTCTTTGGGAGTGAGAAGGACCGAAACTAGACTTAGGACCGAGACTCGACTTTCGGTTCTAAGTGCTGTTGTTGGGACCGAAAGTAGGCTTTTGGTTGTTAGCCTTGGCGGTTGGACCGAAACTTGTCTTTCGGTTCTGTGAGTCCCTGTGGGGATCGAAACTTGTCTTTCGGTTCGGTACGCTAGTTTGGGTACCGAAAGTAGACTTTCGGTTCTGAGATTTGGAATAGTAGGAATTTGGGCTGAAGTTTTCTTTTTCTTTCAGTTTTTCCTTTCCTCTATCCGTTGATTCTTTCTTAAGAGGTACGTAGTTGGGATTTTGGGATTCCCAGTGACGTTTTCGCTCATTCAGATTCCTTGCGTATCTTTGATTTCTTAAGCGTTTCTGTTCAGCTAACTCCTTCTGTGATTTGTGGATATTGAAGCTAGCCTTTGGCTTCTCCTTTTTAATTTCGGTTGTATTTGTTGGAACAGTTGGTTCTGTCATCGGTTCTTCAGGAATTTCTTTGGTTCCACTTGTGCTTGGTTTGTCGAAACTTGAGGGTTTGTTGATGGGTTCAACAACATATTTTGCTTTAACCCTCCATGAAGTTTGCTCAGATAAGCCTACGGTTTCGTCTGCGTTGTCGATAGGGGCAGACCAGAAGTAATCGTCGCATCCTTCAGCATTGTCTTTGTCGACCAGGATTTGTAATTCTGCTGTTTGTTTAGCAGTGATTCCTGTAACTGCATACACCTGATTCTGCACCATTTGAACCTTTTGGTAGACCATAGCTTTTTCCTTGAGTTTCTTTGTCTTGTCTTTTGACAAGCAAGCGAACTCAACCGATTTTTCAGAAATGAGGGATTTCTCATTCTTGGTTTCGCTTTTCATAAACTCTGAGCAATCAACTACATCTTCCACTGAGATTTCGCTCATCTCACTTTCCTCATCAAATTCAGACGTATTTTCTAAGTTCATTTTATTTTCTGAAATCAATTTTGCGTTAGACGAGTCAAATGATTTAATAGTTTCGGACTTTATTTTTAACATATCATTTTCATCTAAAAGATCTTTGAGCATACATTTATGTTCCTTAGAGTCAATGAAGGTTTCTATCTTGTCCAGTCTGATTTTGTAATGAATTGACGTTTCTTCTGAGGACACTACTGATTCACATTCTGCTATGACCTCATCCTCCTTAAATTCAAGGAGGGGTAACATCATCTTAGGAATCTTCTTACCTATCTCACAACTTAAATGCAATTAAGCAATATTAAAGAATAAATGCTTAGCAATTAAACAAAAAACATTCCTTTGTTTTAAAAACTTTAAATTGTCTCTTTGTAAATAAATATTTTCATCCCTAGCCCTAATTAACGCTGCCTCCTTCAGCTCAATCCACATCCTTCTCTCCTCACTTTTTGAAGACATCCTGCTAAGTTGGTCAGTTAGGTTAGAATTCGCTAAGCGAGTTTGCATGAGACTACCACTTAAGTTAGAAAATTTAAATTTTAATTCATTTAATTCTTCTTCGTAATCTGTTATTGGAACTTTAAGTGATTCAAGGATGGATTCTACCTTTTTGATCAACCGATCACAGTCGTTGATCTTCTCACTCACAGGCTTGGCCGCAAAACACTTGTCCTCAGTCAGGTTCGGTTCCTCACTTGCACTTTCGGTTGATGAACCAGCTGTGACAATTAAACACTTTCCAGCCAAACCTACTTCCTTTGCCACATAAGCCTTTCCATGAGTGGGCTTTCTCACCTCTTCATCTTCAGAATCGGTTGACCAAACTTCGACGCCACCGAACTCATCTTCACCTGCATTCTCCTACACAATCAAGGAATTCATAGAGCTGTTAGTTGCCTTCTTTTTCTTGATCTCTTCCAACTTGCGCATGTAGTAGGTCTCATCATCTTCACCATCTCTTTTCTCAGCCATTTTCCTTAGCATGCAGTCTTTAGCAAAGTGGTTCTTGCCGTGACAGTTGTTGCAGTCGAACCCAGAGTCTCCTGCAAGTTTGCTCTCCTTCTTGTCTTCATCCTTTTGAGAAGAGACTTTCGCTTCGTCCTTCACCTTCTCAGAACTGTAACTTCCCTGCAAATTTCGGTTGTTGTTGACAAGAAATTTTCTTCTTGCAAACTTCTTTGGATTAGTGACCATCGTAGCATGCTCCTCGCTTGTAAGGTCACACTTAGACATATTAGACTTTTCTTCTTCTTCTGCAATGCTTTTTGCTTTTGAGACAAGGGTCAGCGATCCCACACCAGAAACTACTTTTGCTTCTTTGGTTACTACACTTTCATGGGACTTAAGTATTCCCACAAGTTTCGCTAGTGAGTAAGATTTAAACTGTTCATGCGCTTTCACGGTTGAAACCACAGCCATCCATTCTGGTCTTAGACCGTTCATGAAGGTCACCTTCTGCTCGATCAACTTTCTTTCTATTCCATGCTTGATCATCTTACTTAGGAGGTGATTGAACCGATCGAAAGTTTGTATGAGTTTTTCTTCTGGTTTCTGTTCGAAAACTCCAAATTCTGACAGCAGCAAGGTTTGAATGGAGTATTCCAGATCTTCATCAGTTGAATAAAGTTCTTTCAACCTATCCCAGATTTCTTTGGCCATCGTGCATGATCCAAGCAATCAAAAAGTGTCAGATTGCAAGGCGAATCTGATCATTCTCATGGCCTTCACGTTACACAGCAACTTGTCTTTCTCATGCTGTGGCATCTTCTCTACATCCGCCACCAGCTTGTTATATTCCTTTTGGGACTTAACTGTCGTGTTCGTTCCTGAATGAACAAACGGCCCAAGTGTGATAGCTTCCCAGATGAGATAGCCATTATCTTCAGATCCAACCACGTAGTCTTCAAAGTGATGCGCCCATACTTCATAGTCTTGAGTGTAGAGTATGGGTATCCTGGTTGTTGATCCAATGCTGTTTGAGATGTTGATGGGATTTGTTTGTGAATCTTCGTGAGACATGGTGAGCTGCTAGAATCAAACCTGTAAACTTGAGATTAGGGTTTTATCTGAAACAGAGTTGTCGTCGATACGAAGAAGACGGCTTCTATTTATACGATAAAAGCGGAAACCCTAAATAATTCTGAATACAGAAGGAATGTGTATTGATCACATAGTCTCCTGCTCTGATACCAATTGTTAGAACAAAGTTCTTTTAGGATCGTTAGATTCTATGCAAGCAAATAGTTAAGAATGTAATCAAGAACACAAGAACGGCTTTGAATATGTCGTATGATTAATACTTCAACACCTCAGAAGAGCTCGATTAAGAAGTTCAACTGTAGAGGTGTTTAGGGTTACAAAACGATGAACGTAATAATCAACACCGTCTAATGCATACATGCATGCATATTTATAGTATAACCCTATCAGATAAACACGGATGGACAGGCCCAATCCGGATACAAAACATAAAGCCCAAGACGCAACACAATTAGACTCAACACATGCCATATATGTCATTTAGGGCTCGTTTGTGTTTCGGGACTTCACTCGTGGAACTCGTCATGCTTACGTGCATATTCGTTTGAATCACCCACATAAGGTGAGTTCACACCCCTATAATGAATCTTTTAACTGTTTTAAATGCTTTTAAAGGGGGGGATACAAGTTAAACACAATGTTAATTGTGTAATTATTTGTTATAAACATCTTTCAAAAGATTACTTATGTCTTTTATAAGTGATCAAAACATTTCAAAAACTCTTTTCAAGTTATGTTACTTTATAGTTTAACAAAACTCTGTTTTTAAAGTACAAGCATAACTTAGTAGAAAAATGAGTCTTTTCAGTAACAATTCAAGTAAAATACTAGTAAACTATAAAGGTTATAGTTTAGGGATTCAATTCATACTAGATACTGGAGCATACTATAAGGAGAAACAGGGAGGTAGAAACAATACACGATAACATAGAGATCATACTATAAGGAGAACCAGGGAGGTAGATACAATACATCAGAGAGACATACTATACACTATACAAAGAGAACATACTAAGATACTATAACAGAACGAACATACTAAGATGCTATAGCATAAGAACACTACAGGATCTAATTATACCAATGAATCACTAACTCATTGTTCTAAACAAAAGGTGACAGTAAAATTGGGTATACATGATCATATAACTTTAATGTGAATTTACACGGCCTAGCAATTTGTTTGCGGAAGTCGCGTTTGGTGCCCAGAATCTCTTGCAGGGAGAGCATATAGTATGGGTACTATCCATCACATTATGACCTTAATAAAACAAACATGTTTTAAGGTAAGCAGTACTGCAGGTTGTCAATTCAAAAGACAACTGTGTACTTATATTTTCCCGTTACTTTCATTTTGTGACAGTTCCAATTGAAAGTTAATGCAAACTATTTTTCGAGTTAAGATAGTTATAAACTAGGGAAAACTTACATTTTACAAACGACAAACAAAACAGTCGGGTCTAATACATTCAGTAGAAAGGGACCTATAATGCTAACTTTATGATTCCTTAGTGCATGCATTCAGGGATATATATTAATCGGATCCAACAGGTAGTAGGATGTGTGCTTTCCGCTTCATTTCATGTTCCTTGTTTGGTTGTGGGCTTAGAGCAGATTCACCCAGCCTACTATCTATCCGATCTTAGTTATATATATGTTCCGTATACACTAAGTAATCATAAGGGGTACCATGTATGGGTCAGGTCATAGGACACTAATTCAATGCACCGTTTTCTAGTACAAAACATACTTTTCAAATAAGAACTTTTGGTATACAAAACTAGAATCTTACCAGTAAAGGGTTTAATCCATTTTATTAAACCAGTATAACTTCAAGGACCTTAGGTGGTTAATTCTATAATACCTTAGTTTATACATCAGGGTTATATATAATTAATATCTGATAAGTAGTTGGATGTGTGCCTTCCGCCTCATTTCCTGTTCCTTGTTTGGTTGTGGGCTTAGGGCAGATTCACACAATTAACTATCAATTCGATATTAGATTATATATAGCTAGTATAAACTAAGTGATTATAGAAGGAACTATTGTGGTTACCATTTTTACTAAAAGAAATAAGGGTTTTCTTAAAGAATCTTTTCATCAAATATAAAGGAACTATTACAGTTAACTCCATGAGTACCAAGTGAATACGCCAGGGTTATATACAATGATGGGATGTGTGCCTTCCGCCTCATTTCCTGTTCCTTGTTTGGTTGTGGGCTTAAGGCAAATCCACACAACTGATTGTTTGTTTACTCTGGGTTTTATATAACTTGTATCCATTTAGTACACATAGAAAAGATTGTAGAGTCATTTTTACTTATCTTTCATCAAAGCAGGAGATATTGGATTTTCTGGAGGAACAAACGAACTTTTCTAAACAGAACTTACTACAACTTTCTTACAACTTACATTACATCACTAAAATCTTATGAACTCACCAGCTTAAATGCTGATCTACTCTTTCAAAATAACTTGTATTCTCAGGAGACCAGTAGACAGGTACGTGCACTGGGATTCAGAAGATGGAGCAGTATAGCTTCATGTCTTTTTGTTAATTGCTATGCATTCTATATTCTGTGAATCACATACTTTGTAAACACTCTCTTTCTAATGAAATGATTGTTTATTACTTTGCTTACTATGATGCATGACTTGTGATACTAAACATGACGTCCTCCACCCCCAGAACGTATCCGCCGTTCCGGTTTTGGGGTGTGACATGTGGCACTTAACGGAATCCTAATAACAATTAAATACATATATGTATCCAAATTAGCGATTTCATTAGATAAAGTGTTAGAAAAACACTTGTTTTTGGTTAAGGAATGTTACCGGGACTTGATTGAATCGAGGAAAGCGGGTTTTCAGTCTAATGTACCACTTAGGGAGTGTGTTCGGCCGTGAAAGGGAGTGTACGACTGTGAACCGTGTACGGCCATAGACTGCCTATTGAAGGGTGTGCGGCCTTTGAAGGTGTACGGTCGTGAATGAGTGTACGGTCAACGAACTTGAAGGTATGCGGTCGTATACTCAAGAACAAGAATGTTGGAATTGATGAAAAACGTGTTCTAGGTGCTCCGAAATGAACTCCCAATGGTATTTTTCGATGTTTTACAGAAGAATAAATGTGCTTTAGAGGTGTACGGTCGAGAGTGTAGAGAGAGAAGTTGAGGGTGTTTGGCCAGAAAAGTGTAAATGAGGGGTAGGGTCTCATATTTATAGGGGTTTTCGTTGGTCGGTGGTGGGGTCCACCCGACTTTGGCCGTAAACGAGTGTACGGCCGTACACGGGTGTACGGCCGTGAACTGAAGTCAGGCCGTGAACTCGGTCTTGTTCGAAGGAATTCCCGAAATTTTGGGTTGTTTTGGTTCTGACCCGAATAGAGAACTCAAAATATATATAATTAAATGATTTTCCAAACCGAAGGAAGTTGACGGAACCCAATAAAATAAAATTTTATTAACGGAAATTAATTAACAGAAACTAGAAAAGGGTTCGGGTTGTCACAGTTTTACCGTTAGTAGGCCTCATTCACGAAGCCGGTCTATAAGGGGGGTATAAGGTTACTGCCTATAAAATGGTAGTTTTATGGGTGTAAACTCTCACCCACCGCTTCCTTGACTGGTGGAGGGTCGTTAGCCGAACGGGTAGGATAGGACATTAATTTTCAGTCATTAAAAGTACAATGATAAAAATATAAAGTAACTACACTTTTATTAAATTCCCAATCTTAGTTACTTTAGGAAAAATGTGAAATGGTGCTAATCCATGAAATTACACTTTGAACATTGTTAAGTTGTTAGTGGAGCGTGTGTGGTTAACCGGCACACTAATTTGGGACAGACAATGTGTGGCAAAGGGTAACTTGGTGTTAATCATAGATCAATGGAGCGTGTGTGGTTAACTGGTACATTGATTAGGTGATTTGTAACATTGGGTGTACCAAGCTAATTTTCATGGTTATTCACTCCTTTTTTGTGATCCTCGGCATCACAGTCATAAACCTGAAGGGCGCAATCGATATTTAAACATGCCATTGAAAAAGGTCAATGAATCTCAAACAATGTGTGGCAAAGGGTAACTTGGTGTTAATCATAGATCAATGGGGCGTGTGTGGTTAACCAGCACATTGATTAGGTGATTTGTAACATTGGGTGTACCAAGCTAATTTTCATGGTTATTCAGTGCTTTTTTGTGATCCTCGGCATCACAGTCACAAACCTGAAGGGCACAATCAATATTTAAACATGTCATTGGGTATAATATTAAGGATTATCATCTAATCTAAACTTTGTTCTTCTTCTTTTACAGATGTCTTTCCCAAACAATGCGTCTAACCCAATCCCTTCAGGCTCTTTCTCCCTCATGAACCTATGTGGGAGGGTCATTTTTGATGGCTCGAATTTCAATGACTGGATTCGAAACATCAGGATGGCTATTCATTATGAGGACAAAGAATATATCCTAGATAAAGAGCTCAAAGAGATTGATGTCACCACTGCTACTCCTGAACAAATCACTGAACACACTACTCATGAGAGATGTGCGACAAAGGTGTCGTGTCTAATGATTGCAACCATGACTACTGAGCTGCAAAAGTCCTATGAGGACTACTACCCCTATGAAATGTATCATGATTTGATGGAAAGATACCATCAAAGTGCTCGGTAGGAGAGGTATGGGATCATTGCATCCATGATCACAAACAAAATGAAGGATGGTGAACCCATCACAGTCCACTTGCAAAAGATGCAGAGATTCGTGGACCGCTTGCTTAAACTGAATGTCAATTTTGATGAAGAGTTGGCCATAGATATCATTCTACACTCTTTACCTTCTTGTTATGATCGGTTTCGTATTATTATCATATGAACAAGGAGGAGGTCATTCTTAGCAAGCTTCAAGGCCTTCTTAGGACTGCAGAAAGCAACCTGAAAGGCAAAACGGTTGTATCTACTCCTACTACTACTTATGCCCCTGTTCTGGCAATCAGACATGGGAAGGGAAAGAAGTGGAAGGATCCCTACAAGAGCCGCAATGGAAATTCTCTTGATGGATCCTCTTCAAGTGGGACCATAGCTAGTTCTGTTAATTCCTCTTCCAATATGAAGGAAGCAGAGTGCTTCCACTGTAATGATAAAAGGCACTGGAAACGAAGCTACCCCAAGTACTTACAAGACATAGAAGATGGTAAGATCAAAACCTCCTTTGCAGGTATTTACACTATACAATCTAGTAACTCATCACATGCTAATTTTTGGGTCCTTGATACAGGTTGTGGTATTCACATTTGTTCTGATTTATAGGGACTATAAAGAAGTAGGGATGTGGAGCACGGGAAGATAAACTTAATCATGAGAAATAGGAAAGTGTCACCTGTGACCAAGATTGGAGTTTATTCTTTATTGCTTAGTAATGGTTTGAATTTAGATTTGAATAACTGTTGTTACTCGGCCGATAGGGCGAGAAATGTTATTTCCTTTCACAGTTTGTATAAACAAGGTTTTACCTTTTCCTTTAATAATGAAAATGGTGGTATTCATGCTTATTGTAATGGTGTATTTTATTTTGAAGCATTACCTTGCAATGGTATATGAAACTGTGATGATTGTAGATAACTTAGAAAATAATGTGTTAAATATTGATTCTTCCAATGAATTAGATAAGACATGCTTGTGGCATTGTCGTCTTGGAGATGTCAACAAGAAGCGCATAGCACAACTCCAAAAGGATGGAGTTTTGGAGTCATTCGACTTAAAGTCGGATGACACTTGCGAATCTTGTTTACTTGGAAAGATGACTAAGTCACCCTTCACTGGTACTTGTGAAAGGGGTGAATGTCTGTTGGATCTCATACACACTGATGTGTGGACCATTTAGAACCGCCACAAGGGATGCTAACCGCTTCCATGTGACTTTTATTGATGATTATAGTAGATATGGGTATATTTACTTAATTAAGCATAAGTCAAAAACCTTTGAAAAGTTCAAAGTTTAAGCAAGACGTGGAGAATCAATTGGGAAGGAAGATAAAGATGTTTCGATTCGATCGAGGACGAGAGTATCTTAGTATCGAGTTCCTTGACTATCTTAAGGAATGTGGAATTGTTTCACAATTGATGCCACCTAGGACACCACATCTTAATGGTGTGGCTGAGAGGCGCAGTAGAACCTTGCTAGACATGGTTCGTTCCATGATGAGTCGAGCTTCGTTACCTATCTCATGATGGGGGTATGCTTTAGAGACTGCCGCCCATATCGTTATTCTAGTCCTTACCAAAAAGGTTTCCAAAACACCTCACGAGATGTGGACACGGAAAGTTCCCACATTAGACCACATCAAAGTTTGGGGTTGCGAGGCTTTTGTGAGAAAAGAAACTCACGACAAGCTTGAGCCTCGGAGTGAGCGATGTATTTTCATCGGCTACCCACACAAATCCTTTTGATATCTCTTCTACATACCGAGTGACAATGTTGTCTTTGTTGCGAGGAGAGGAGTCTTTCGTGAGATAGAACTCATAGGCCAAGGAAACAGTGGGATGCAAATTGACCTTGAAGAGCTTCAAGAGTCAAGCGGTGAAGGAACCTCAAACACTAGCAATCAACCCGAGGAGGAAACTCCAGTTGATCCAATTGACGAGTCCTTACCTCTGAGGCGTTCTAGTAGAGTTAGAAATACACCTGAGTTTTATGGTTTCCATATTACTACTGAAGGTGATACTTTTATCTGTGATAGTACATTGGTAAAATTTGGATGAACCTAACAACTACAAGGAAGCCATGGCAGGCCCTGAGTCTGCAAAATGGAAAGAGGCTATGGACAGCGAGATTCAGTCCATGTATGACAATCAAGTTTGGAACTTGGTTGACAATGTGTCGGGTCGTAAAACAGTCGGGTGCAAATGGATGTTCAAGAAGAAGATCGATACAGATGGGAAAGTACATACATATAAAGCGCGAATGGTTGCAAAGGGCTTTACTCAAACTCTAGGAGTTAACTATGATGAGACCTTCTCACCAATAGCAAAGATGAAATATATAAGGGTTATGTTGGCCATATTTGCATATCATGACTATGAAATATGGAAAATGGATGTCAAAACCTCTTTCCTTAATGGTAAGTTGGCTGAAGATGTTTACATGAGTCAGCTAGAGGGTTTTGTCAATGCAAGGTACCCTGATATAGTGTGTAAGCTTGAGAAATCCATTTATGGATTGAAACAAGCATCTCGCAGATGGAATCTTTGTTTTGATGAGAAAGTCAAAGAGTTTGGATTTTCGAAAAGCGAGGATGAGTCTTGTGTATATGTCAAAGCTAGTGGGAGTATAGTGATCTTTCTGGTATTGTATCTACATGACATACTACTCATAGCAAACGCCATCCCAACCTTGTAGGAGGTCAAGTCATAGCTTGGGAAGTGTTTCGCTATGAAGGACCTCGGATAACCTGCTTACATTCTAGGGAAAAGGATATTGAGAGACAGAAGTAAAAGGTTAATAAGACTTAGTTAAAGTATCTACTTGGAC
Source organism: Lactuca virosa (assembly GCF_052849685.1). Classification (NCBI taxonomy): domain Eukaryota; kingdom Viridiplantae; phylum Streptophyta; class Magnoliopsida; order Asterales; family Asteraceae; genus Lactuca; species Lactuca virosa. The sequence goes on along the minus strand of NC_136433.1, from coordinate 359,748,063 downwards.
AAGGTGTTGAAATGTTTCGGCATGGAGAACTCCAAGAAAAGTAACTTACCTATCCAAGGCAATGCCAAACTGAGTAAGACTCAGAGTCCGAGTACATAGGCTAAGATAGCATAAATGACTCATATACCATATGTTTCTGCAGTTGGTTCGATCATGTATGCTATGAGTTGTATTCGCCCTGATGTGGCCTTTGCTTTGAGCATGGTTAGCATATATCAAGGGAATCCTCATAAAGCTCACTGGACTGCAGTTAAGAACATTCTTAAGTACCTGCGCAGGACTAAGGACTGGATCCTTACCCTCGGTAGGAGTGATGACTTGAGATAGACAGGGTATAGCGACGCCAATTTTTAAACCGACCGAGATAATTTCCGCTTTCAGTCGGGCTGGGTGTTTACCCTGAATGGAGGAGCAGTGACATGGAAAAGTTCCAAGCATAAGATTGTAGTTGATTCAACGTGCGAATCAGAGTACATAGCAGCAAGTCAAGCATTGAAGGAGGCGATATGGTTGAAAAACTTCATCGGAGACCTTGGAGTCATTCCATCCATAAAGGAGCCTATGGAGATTTACTGCGATAATGAAGGGGCGGTTGCCTTAACTAAGGAATTAAGAGATCATGGTAGATCCAGGCATATCGAGAGAAAGTACTACTTCATAAGACATCAAGTAGAAGAAGGACACCTCGTGGTAAAGGGGATATCGTCAGAGGACAACCCAGCAGATCCCCATACAAAGGGACTAACTAGGGTTAAGCACTTGCAGCATGCATGGGGCATTGGGCTAAAGGACGATATTAGTTTTAGTAATTAGATAAATCGAAACTTGTAATAGCTAAATTGTAATATAAATTTTATGATTAAATAAAAGGAGTTTTATTTATTAGTAAAGTTACTGTCTTGTGTCGATTATTTACTATTGTTTCACTTTTCATGTTTTGACTTCCAGAATAATACAATTATTCAAACCAACCATAGTCGATCGTACGTTGGAAGTAAGTATGAAAGAAGACTGTCATGAGTTGGCTTGTAGATTGTCTAAGGAGTAAGACATAGCAAAAGTTTGCTATACTATTCATGAGTGCTCCTGAAATAAGATTTGAGTATTGGATTCAACCCGCCCTCAACTGAATCACTTCATGGAATTTATAACGAGTGATTGTGAGACGATAATATCATATAATCTTCAAACCAAGATATATGAGTTGTTGTCTACGAGTTGGTTGTGCATTGATGGCATGAAAACGCATCAGTAACTTGATGTTATAAAACGCGTCCTTGTGCATGATTTGACGAGTAGTTAGTACAAGCATATAATGTTGAAGTTTATCTGTTCCTTTTATCCTAAGAGGATTAAAATCGATATCTTGGGCCCCTCGATGATTTTGTTTTGACTATGTGTCGGGCCCGGTCAAAACTAAATTGATGTGTTCAGTTATGTTATATGTCAGACGAATCACAAAATCGGGAAACAAATTGCAGGACAATAAGGATGACTATGTTCCATGTATTTTTGTGCATAGATATCTTGAGAACAAATGAGTATATGATCCCTTGTCTGATGGACGCGTTATTGACTAGGTCAGAGTTTGACAGCGGCTTTTGAAAGCTTACGATTGCTAAGTCGGATCCAGAAGTCGCATTAGCAGTATAGTTATTAGACTTATCCAAGTGGGACATTGTTGGATTTGGTGTCTAAGCCCATAACTACTACCGGGATGTACTTGTCCCGATTGTAGCATGGTCCTTTTGGGTTACCTTCACCATTGCAATTTGATAGGATGGACTTTTGAGAATAAGGTTTTTTATGGTTTATTAATATATTACAAGTACAATATATTCATATGAAATTATTTAATTAGTATTGATCAAGAATTAATTTGGAATTAATATTATGGTCAAAAGAGACTAATCAAATATATGGGGATTGATTATGTAAATCAATGATTCTTGTAGTGTGGGCCAATGATCCATGATTATTAAGATGGGCTAATCCAATGAGATAATCCATCGATAGTCCATGGAGGTTAAATCCATGGAGCATGAGAATGTGGAAAGTCATGGGTCATTACGGTTTACAAAGTGTAACCCTAGCATGTGCAACACTATAAATAGAACCCTCATGAAGCAAAATTGGTTGGACCTTCTTTTTGAGCTAAGTAACTTATTCTCTTAAGTCACCTTTTGCATATTGGTGTTTGTGAACCATTACAGGCATCCCACTTGAGGTGCTCAAGCTTTCAAAGGTCAAGAACTACTAGCCCTTCTAAAAGGTCTGTCATCTAGCTAGATGTATTATTCATTTGGCAATTTGTATGCTAGTTAGGAAAATGCTTTGGAAAAATTGAAAATATGCATGTATAATTAGAGAAAACATAGATCCAAAGCATTTACGGTTGCATGTGCACCATAGGAGTGTTATAGTGCTCAAACCCAATAGTTTCCCACCTAACCCACTTAATTTGTATGCGTCATGTTTAGCGGTGTTAAGGCAATTGGAGAGTTGAATAGGGTACTGAGTGATTAAAGAAAAGACCTGCAATAGTGTTCATGACCGTTAGGTGTTTACGTTGTACTTATGTTGTGTATCGCTTTTGATATTTTGAAACAATTAATTGTACTCAAACTATTTTAGTATTCTTGGATTTCCGTAAAAAAAGATATTATGATTTTTATAGCGTAAAAAGAAGTATTTTTCGGTTTTGGTAAATAACGGATGTGACATTATATAGCAGATTATATATTGTAGATAGTGTAGCCTCACTGTCACACTAAATGGGTATAGATGGAGTTGGAATATCCCACAGATAGATATCCAAGAGTAGATCTCTTATTCACTCAACCTCTTTTCCTAGAGCCATTAAGCTTATTAGCTTAACTTTCGTCACTGGATGAGATATACATGTCTATTTCCTTATCGACCAAGAAATAACACCACCAACTAGAGTATAAATCCAACCACTTATGGAATTTGAATCACTGGTATGATATATCTACCTAATACTTTATTAATCTTCTAATATTCTGAAAGATGATGAATATCTCAACTCAAGAGTATTTATCTTTTTGAGGTATCAAAGTGCTCTCCCTAATGCCTTCCAGTTTACCGTCGTTGGATTGACAATCTATATATTGACTCAATTTTCTCACAAAGAATACAATGTCAGGTCTAGTGCAAATGGATTACATAAATCATGCTCCCTCTTGCAATTGTATATTCTAATTGACCCACTACTCAACTAGAGTTAACGTTTAGTTTTACACTTGAATCAAAAGGAGTGTTAAATTCCTTAATATTAAAAATTTTAAACTTTGTCATTATTTTGTCTATATAATTAGATTAACATAGAGAATTCTAACTACCTATCCTTCTTCACTTTTGTACCAAGAATTGCATCAACTTCTCCATGATCATTCATCTTAAAGTTCAAGGATAAGTATTTCTTCATCACATGAATTCCTTTTAGACGAGTACTAATGATCAACATATCATTGGCATAGCACATATAACGACCATGTATTCAAAATTTTTCCAGAATAAATACACCTATATGCATTATTATGCTGAAATCCAGAAATAGACATAGTGGTGTCAAATCTCTCATGCCACTATTTCAGAGCTTGCTTGAAACTATAGAAAGATTTATTAAGTCTACACATTTTATTTTCCCGTCCATGTAACACAAAACCCATAGGTTGCTCAAACTAAATCTCTCCATTGAGATAACCATTTAGAAAGGTTGTCTTCATATCCATTTGATTAATGTACAGTTCTTTCAAATATGATATTGGTATGACAGTTCTAATCAAACTAACCTTGAAACTTGGGCATAAGTATCAAAGTAATCAATCCCTTCTTTTTGTCTGTAACATTTAGTAACTAATATTGCTTTATAGGAGGTTATGGATACAACTGGATAATATTTTCTCTTGAATAGACATTTAGATACTATGGTTCTCTTCTCCTTTGGTAGATCAGCTAAGTCCCAAGTTTCACAACCTATAATCAAATCTATTAGTCATTGATGACTTTGTTCCACATCGATGAATGACGCCAAAAATTCAGTGAAGGTCTTAGGATGATCATCTAAGTTAATAACTTGAGTAGCTTCAACCAAGTAAGAGTAAAAATCATCTTGTAGATGTTTTTTTTCTTTTCTAGCCCTTTTAATTCTCCTTGGATTTGATCTACTTACGGGAGTGATGTACATGCTAGATCTAGTGATGTGTTTAAAGTGAATTTTCCAAACAGTATTCTCTGTATACCAAATGGATCCTAACTACGATATGATCTTACTTGCTTGAAGTATTCATTATGAGTGTTGAGGAATCTAGAAATAGTTAATATAACCGAATACGAACGAATACTGAGACATTGTATTACTTGTATTTAAGTTGTTTAGAAGGGTTAAGGTGAAGTATTATCCGAGGAGATAACTTTCCTGCTGAGCTTCCTACTCATTTAAGTGGTTGCATAGTTACTTTCATTAAACATGATTTTTATACAAGTATTTATTAAAAGTATTAAATATCCGTGGAAAGTTTTACATGCTTATTATCTGGAATATGTGTTAAATGTGTATTTGATGACATACATTGTGCAAACTAGATATGGTTATATACGTGTTAACGTGTGTCTGTATATATATATATATATATATATATATATATATATATATATATATATATATATATATATACATACATATATATACATACATATATATGCATATCTTATATATATATATATATATATATATATATATATATATATATATATATATATATATATATATATAGATATATGTATGTATGTATGTATGTATATATGATATTCTTACCTAATAATACATAAATATTATTACTAAAAAGATTAATTTTGCTAAATACCTTATACTATGTGTTATGTATATACTCTAAATTAAGATAGTGGCATCTAAAAATATATGGTATTGGAAGTTGATTACAAGGATTGTAGTTTTCTTTAGTTTCTAAATTAAGACGTATAAAAGATGTTTAGATCCAAATATGTTTAATAATAGTATAGTTGTATACTATATGATATAAACTAGATAACGGTTTTAGAAGTTGATTTCAAGCATTATAGTCTTCCCGAGTGATAAGATAAAACTTTTTAAGGACGCTTAATTTGAGTAAAGTTCAATGTGTGTTAGTTATAACCAGTATTGCAAAGTAATTACATAGATAGGAAATTGTGTTGATTGTAGGGATTGTAATCTTGTCTAGTTATAGACTAAGGCCTAGAGGAAATGCTTAGTTCAATTAAGTTTGGAAAATTTATAGCATCATATTAATGGTATATGTTAGATGGGAACGGAGAGTAAAACTTTTGTCGATGACATGGACGTTTGGAGGGGAACATTTTACCTATCGGAGAATTATATTATTAATCCACCTCCATTTTAGACAACTAGAAATGGAGTGTCTATTTTGGACAATTGGATTGGGTGTGTTTGTATCGAACCACTGTCAGGTATGTCTAACTCATCTAGCGGAGTATAGACGGGCACCATTGAATAAACCCAGTTTTCTGTTGTTAATGAATTATACTAATCCAAATAAATAGGATTGTATGTCCATTCTATGTACTCCATCCCCCATGGTTGCCATTATTGACTAATGCATGTTTCCAAGGACTCCCCGAAGCAGTATAGTCAACTTGTTGCTTACAATGATCCATTAGGATATATCTTATAAGTTCCATATTATAGGATCAGTATGTGAGGATTGATGAGATGGGTAACTAAATGTAAAGTGTCTTGTAGATATTTATGATGTATTATTGGATAACAGTTGGTTTTGTAGGTTATTGATTATGGATAATATCATAATAACATTGTGGGATTGAAAACCGTATGTATCTCACTAAGTTTCCAACCTACGCCACTTAATTTATATGCATCATAGGTAGCGGTGTTAAGACTATTGGAGACTTGAATAGGATACTGAGTGATTAAAGAGAAGATCTGTAATATTGTTCATGACTGTTAGGTCATTACATTGTACTAATGTTGTGTATCGATTATGACATCCTTATAGTTTTGATATTTTGAAATAATCAATTGTACTCAAAATGTTTTAATATAAGGGGATTTTATGCAAACAAATATATTATGATTTTTAAAGAATAAAGAAAATGTATTTCTTTTGGTTTTCGAAAATAAGGATATCACATTATATACCATATTATATATTGTAGATGGTATGGCTTCACTATCATAGTACATGGGTATAGATGGAATTGGAATATCCAACAGATAGATATCCAAGAGTAGATATCTAATTCACTCAGCCTCTTTTTCTACTTCTATTAAGGCAACTAGCTCAACTTCCATAATTGAATAGATATGCATGTTTATTTCGCGGTCTCCCAACAAATAGCACCACCAACTATAGTATAAATCCAACCATTTATTGAGTTTGAATAACTGGTATGATTGTTGGATTAGGTGTCAAGCTGATAACTATAATTGGTATAAACTTGAATTGGACAAGATGATTTTTGGAAAGAGGGTTGATTTATTATTTTATTAATAAACTAAAATAAATAATTTATTAATATATAATGAGAATAATATATTAATTAGAAATAGTAATATTTAATTAATAATTAATCAGATATTAATTGGAATTAATTTCGGGATTAATGGAATTAATTAAAAGTCCAGGGTCTAAAGTGAAAATTTTCAATAGTTGAACAAAAGGTTCCAAAACCTTCCACCGGGAGGGTGAACAGTTTCTAGGGGATAATCTAGGGTTTTTAGATTACCCCATGTGGATAAATATGGAGCACGATAATTACCAATTTGAAATACTATTATTATATTCAACATAGGGTTATCCAGGCCTTCCTTGTACCACTATATAAAGGACCCTAACCCTAGTATTTTTTGCAACTTATTCTCTTAGAGAGATAGCCGAATTTCTAGGCCACATCTCCCCTTTCTCCATAATCTTCCTTCTTGCTAGCTTGGGTGTGAACCACTAGAGGCACGATATTTGTGGTGCTTGCTTCCAAAGCTTCTACAAACCAAGAGTAATTCTTATTTGATATAACAACAATAAGGTATGTAATCCTAAATCATATCTTGAGAATTTCGAAAATCACCTAGGGTTTATAGTATTGCTTTTTGATGTTCTTAGTTATAGGTTCGATAGTGAAACATAGATCTTGTTTTAGGTTGCACGCACACATAAGAGTTTTAGGTTTGTTTTGTTATGCCTAAAAGGCATAAAATTTCAAAATTAGGGTTAGGGTTTTAAAACCCTAACCCACTCCCCAAGTTTCGAAATCAGGGTTAGGGTTTTTAAACCCTAACCTTCCTCCCCAAGCAATTTTCGAAAATTATGTTTGTTGTTAGGGTTTTTTCAATTTTGGTATTATCATTTTACTTGCCTAAAAGGAGATAATTAAAATTGGATAAATCCTTTACCCATTTTTTCGAAAATTTAGAGGGTAAGAATTAGGATTAAATTATTTGATTAATTTAATTAGATAATCCTTATCCAATTTAGTATATTTAATTAAATGTCAATTAATAGATAAATATTTAATCATTTGGTTTATTTTTAAATTTAAATTAATTGTTTAATTTTCTAAATTTAATTATAAACCTAGTATTTTGAAAAGTGTTAAGATACACCTTATATTATATGTAAAATTAAAAGCGTAACAATTACTATATGTATAACACTAAGTCGGTCGAACAGCTAGTACGCCTCAATTCACGACGCTAGTCTATAAGGTGGTATAAGGAAACTGTCTATAAAATGGTTATTAAATGGGTGTCCACTCTCACTCACCGCTTCCTTGATTAGTGAAGGGTCGTTAGCCGAACTGGTTTGATAGGACAATTAATTTTCATTAATAATTATAATGAATTTAAAGTAACTAAACCCTTTTATAAAGAATCCCAATCTTGGTTACTGTCGAAAAAATGTGAATTTGTATGCTAACCCATGAAATTGCACATTATATTTTATATGTTGTTTGTGGAGTGTGGGTGGTGAACCAGCACACTAATAGGGAGTAATAAAGAGTTGTAATGGGTATCTCGTAAATTATCATTGTTGATGGAGCGTGTGCGGTTTACCAACATATCAATGGATATGATAAATGATAATGAGGTTACTAAACGCATTTGCATGGTTATTCATATCTTATTTGTGATCCTCGGTATCCCAATCACAAATAATAGAGCATAATATGAGATTAAAAATGCCATTGACTAGTTTCAATTAATCTGAAAAGATCTAGGAATTTCACTTAACTTCATTTCATTCAAATTTTGTTTTCTATTGGTGGAACTGGAAAATGGTCATTTACACACTTTTATAAAATTTACAATTACATTATAACATCCCGTTTCCATGTTGGGAGTTATATAGTTGAATCCAAGCCTTAATATTTCAATTAAGCTTGCTATATTAAGAATTATTTTTATCTAACTAAAACTACCTTCTTTTTAATCATTTTACAGATGTCTAGTACAAATGATGTTTTTGGTTCCTGCTCCTCCAATCAAAACTTCTCGTTGTTAAACATCTACTCAAAGGTGACATTGGATGACACCAAATACAAGGACTGGATGCGCAACATTAAAATGGTGCTTCATTTCAAGGAGAAGGAGTATGTCCTTGAGAAAGAACTAAATGAGATTGATGAAGATAATGCCACTCCTGAAGAATTATCCGCCTAAAATAGGCACTACAATGATGCAAAAAAAGTTTCTTGCATCATGGTCGCCACGCTAACCACTGAGTTGCAAAGATTCTATGTGGATTACTAGCCATATAAGATGAACAAGTGCCACAAGAGATCTCATCAAGAAAAATATGAGGTGGTAAAGTCCCTCACGACATGCAAAATGAAAGAGGGAGAATTTGTTTGTAGCCACGTACAGAGAATGCATTGTTACGTGGAGCACCTTGTTAGGTTTAATGTGCATTTTGATGAGGATTTGGATATTGACATAGTCTTGAACTCCTTACCAAGTTGTTATGATCAGTTCGTATTGACATATCTTCTGAACAACAGTGAGACCACCTTGGCTCAATTGCACAACCTCCTACAGACAGTTGAAGCAGGTATAAAGGGAAAGAGTATTGCCTTCACTCCTGCTAATGCTCCCGTCCTATCTATTGGACAAGGAAATGGTAAAAAGAGGAAAGGTCCTCCCAATCAAAAATGGAAGGGAAAGTCTCATGCAGGGTCATCCAGTAGTCACCCAAAAGGAAAGTCCAGTTCTGATCACCCACCTTCTTCTGATCCGAAAGAGGCTATCTGCAAGATATCAAAGATGGCAAGGTGAAGCCAACTTCTGCAGGTGTATACACTATTTTATCTAATAATTTATCATCTTCTCGTTCTTTGCTTGATACAGGATGTAGACTTCACATTTGTTCTGATTTGTAGGGGCTAACAAGAAGTGAGGAGGCGGAGCATGGTAGAATGAACCTGATCATGGGGAATAGGCGATCTTCACCTGTTACCAAGATTGGAGTTTATAGTATAGTACTTAGTGATGGTGTTAGTTTTGATTTAATAAATTGTTGCTACTGGTCAGAAATGACACGAAACATTATTTTTTTCATACATTCTTCAAACAAGGTTTCAAATATTCTTTTAATGATTTGAGTGGTTCAATTCCTGCATATTGTCACACCCCGCTAAAGCGGAAACACGAGGCGTGGCAGTACACATTCTTGTGCACTGGTCATGTCCACCACAAAGCTCGTTAAGACTATTTGATTTACTAAAGTTTAGTAAATATGGTTATACTTACAAGTTTAAGTATAATTCTGAAACATTGGAAAAGTCTCAATGTATGGCAGAACGAATGGCAAGAATCAAATTAGGCAGAAAGATAAAAGTTTCTCAAATCTGAAAAAATGGGAGAGTACTTTAGTATCATGTTTGTGATTATCTTAATGATTTAGAAATCATATCACAATTAGTCCTCTAAAGGTCATCTTAGTGCATTCTTATGACTAAGAAGATGAGTCATGAATTGTTAAAATGGTTAGATCAGGAAGATGAGTCATACATCGTTCCAAAACAATTCTTAGAGTCATACTCCAAGATTGTAACTTGAGTGACATATCTTAAAGAAAGGTTTAAAACACTTGTCAAATGTAAGAGTAAAAGTGTCCTACTCTTGTACATTTGAAATTGGTAAGTTGTGATGTTTTGGATAAAACAAGGACCAACTAAGGCCAATTGTGTGAAGTGTTTGTCTTGATAAAGAATCCGCACTATCCCTTGAATATTTGACAAGAGAGTCTTATATGTCAAGAGGACAGTGGGAGTCTTAAAGGTATTGAAAGTCTCAAGAACTAATCAAGAATAAAACCTGAGATTCTTCACTATCACACGGCTTGAGGTTTATAAGCTATCGTGTTGACATATTCTGTGCCCATTCCAGTTAAAGTTGTCTTTGCATAGGAGTTCTGGAAGTTCTCAATTGGTTGCATAACAACTTGGAAGCAATGGTAGGCCCTGTACTGCCAGGTGGCAAGAAGTTAAGATTGCACAAGTTCAATCCATATGAGTTTGGATTTGTCACTAACCTAGTCTTGTGATTATGGTTTTGAAAAAAAAAATCATATGGATAGGAACACATATACCATAAAATCTAAGGGTCATAAGTTTTCTCTCCGATTCATGAAAATGATGGTGAGGAAACACTTCCACCAAGTAGATTTGAAGCAGATGGCAAAAGGTCTAAACAATTGAGACTATGATTACGACATCCCTTTTCATAGTTCTGAAATTGTTTAGACACACATGCTTGCTATCTAAGGAAAGGTGTATGATTTTGATAAAGTCTTATCAAGGTAATCTCGTCTCAGAAATCTGAACTTTGGTAAGAAAGTCAGTAAAGTATTGACTTCTAGAAGCCCAGCTGATTTCTGAGTACATGTCAAAGCTAGTGGGAGCATAAGTGTTATGCTAATAATCATCATGTTAGTGGGAGCATGATAATTATGATAAATATTTCAAGTTAGCAATGTTAATTATAGAAAACAAAAGTTCCAATTCGTGAAGTTGCAGGGGTTGGAAAAGTTGTTTTGCTATAATTAAGGGAGAGGATATACTTCATTTCAGTTCTAAAGGCTTAGATTGAGACCTTAATCATCTTTAGTCAAGAATATATATATATATATATATATATATATATATATATATATATATATATATATATATATATATATATATATATGAATTTCATGTTGGATTGGTTCAATTTAAGGAAATTCTATATATTGCGTTCTCAAAATTCGATTATGATTACGGCATCCCTCTTCATAGTCAAATTTTGAAAACATGGCAAATAAAAATATTGTAGCAAAAGACTGGTCTAGAATCATGTCTTTATGTGAGACATCATGAATCGTGTACCATTTGCTTTGGGTACAGGATCGATTGCTTGTGCTATAATATTTGTCATTTCTAAATTTTTCCAAATGCCCAGAGGCATTAAGAAGGGAAAAGGTCTAGAATTGGATATGACTAAAATGATTAAGCAATTGTCGAGGACAATCTGAGGTTTACCAAAGATTGGTTGCTCAGAGACAGTTGGAAGTATAGTGCTAATTTTGGAAGGACCATATTGACATATTCTGAAAAGAGGCTTCTCTTATTCATAAGTGATAGTCAAAATGAGAATATGGAGTTGTCTCCATAGGTGGAAGTTATCTGTGTAAGATTAGAAAACTTAATGCAAGAAGCATGTCCAAAGCAATGTACTTTATATATGAGACTTAGTTTCCATGGAGTTGATCTCCATTGGAATACCTTATAATGACTGTTGACAAGTCTTTGTGACTTTGTACATATTCATTACAGGAGGGTGAGTGCATATAAGTTTAAAATCTAAATAGATTTCGATAAATGATAGGAATTTGAAATTCTTACAGTTTTCGATAAGGATTTGGGAGTGTGAAATTAGAATCATTGAAATTATGTTCAATTGGTTTATTTCACAAAGTAAGGATCATAGACAAACATAGAGTGCATACTTGGTGTATGGCAAAGCTATTGTTTAAGAAAAACATAGTGTACATGCTTGGAGCATGGGACAACTAGTGTTTTAATTCAAGTATAAAGTTGATAAAACCGAAAGAATGAAATAATGAGTAATCAGTATGGTGATAAATAAAAGTGTTTATTTATATTCATAGGGCTTGATACCATATTTGATTCATTTATTCTTGTGTTTCACTTTGCATGTTTTGACTTCCAGAATAACTAAGTCGCTCTTCCTGAATGATTAAGTTATTCAAACCATCCACAGTCGGTCATATGTTGGAAGTAGATATGAATCAAGACTGTCATGGGTTGGTTTGTAGAGGTCCAAGTTGGTGGACAAAGTGGTGCTACAACACTCATGAGTGCTCATAAGTTCTGAGTATTGGATTCAACCCGAGCTCATTTGAATCACTTCATGGATTTTACCACGAGTGATCATGAGACGATAATATCTTATATTCTTGAAACCTAGAGATATGAGTTGTTACTATGAGTTGGTTATACATTGATTGCACGAAAACGCATTTGGTAACTCGATGTTATAAAACGTGCCTTTGTGTATGATTCAACAAGTAGTAGAACAAGCCATATGAGTCGAAGTTTATCCATTCCTTTTACCTTCGGGATAAAAGATATATATGTGGGCCCCTCGATGATTTAGCGATGACACATGTGAGTGCTTGGCCAAGCCAGGACTGATTTGATTTGTTCAATCAGTCAGTCATCATAAATCGAAAATCGGGAAACAACAAATAGACAGAGAGAATGATTATAATCCATGTCTCATTCCATATGATATCTAGAATGGAGGAATATATGATCCCTTATCTAATGGACGCATCATTGATTTGTTTAGAGTTCGACACCGGCTTTAAGAGCTACGATTGCTAGTCGGGTTATGAAGTCGTACTTGCAATAATAGTTTTAGACTTATCCAAGTGGGAGAGTGTTGGATTAGATGTGTAAGCCCATAACTATTATTGGTATGTACTTGACCCGAGAGTAGCATGGTCCATTTGGGTTGCATATCATCAGGACAATTTGTTAGGATGGACTTTTGAGAGAAGGTTATTTATGGTTTATTAATATATTAAAAGTTATAATATATTAATATGAAATCATATGTTTTAATTAGTATCGATCAATAATTAATTTGGAATTAATTTAGTGATCAAAAGAGACTAATTAAATCTATGGGGACTAATTATGATAATTAGTTATATTTATATGTGTTGGGCTTATGATCCATGTTGGACCAAGTTTATGTATGGATACATAAAGAGTTGGGCCACATGAACCATGGATCACAAAACCCATGGGTATGGATTATGGGTTATACCCATGACCCTTGGAATCCTACATATAAATAGGTTACTCCATAGCCAAAATCACCACTTCTTTTCTTAGAGAAATATGGAGGTGTTTTGGTGCATGGAATTCTCTCTCAAGATCCACCTTTGTCCTAGGTGTGTTGTGATTCCATTTGAGGCATTTCATACTATTGGTGCTAAGCTCTTAAGGCCAAATACATCAAGACTTCAAGCCACATAAAAGGTATGTTTCCCTAACTAGTATATTATATGGTTTATGTCAAATGCATGCTAGTTATAGGTTTAATGCCTTGGAAACCATTTGCATGTATAATAGAGAAAACATAGATCCAAGGTATTTAGGGTTGTATGTGCACCAGAGGATGTTGTAGTATACTAAAACCCAACACTATCAAGATCTATGCTTATCGTTCCATAGATTATATGGTATCATGCACTCCAGCAATCGGGCAAGTGAGGAGTTGTCAATTCCTGATGGCGCTATCCACAATGACCATTGGCTCAAAGAGTTAATGGTTGGAGTAAAGTATAAGGGAAGGGATTTAAGACGATAAGTTCTCATGTTCCGTGTGACAACCCAAAATTTTTATTCTATACAACCATTCAATTCAATAGAAGTTAGAACAGTTTCTGCTAACTTTCAAGATTTTTGGAATAACTTTGAGTGTTTTAAAGTTAGTACTTCAGGAGATAACAGGAAAGAGGATGCCCTAGGGTTTATTGTGCAACAATAATATCCCAAAACTCCAAGAGTTTGGAGTTTACGGCCTAAACAAAGGTGTTTACGGCCGTAAACCCTAAATGGGGGTATAAATATGACACTTAGTCATTATTTACCACTTTTCACATTCTCAAGATCCAAAACCCATTTCTCTCTCAAGTATCATCCGACTTTTCTTCAAGATCTTCAACTTTGTAAGTTTTTCTATCCCTAAAAAGTTGATATCTTACTTAATCTAGTGATCTTACATGATTCCATCCGTGAAATCATTCCAAAAGTGTAGATCTTCAAGTTTCACCAAGAACACCAAGAACACACACTAGTGTTCTTGGACTTTTAGCACCTTTTCAAGCTTCTACCTAGTAAGTACTTCTATCCTAGTGTATTATAAGACTTGTTACACTTCTAATCATCAAGAAAACACCCAAGAATCAAAGGATCAAAGGTGTTTACGGTCCAAGAACACCTTGGACCGTAAACCCTAACAAAGGGGCCGAAGTGGCCCTAGTCCCTTAACAAGCCTTGGAAACTAGTCTAGACCCCTTCCTTGATGTGCTAGGAACTCAAAACAACAAAAAGACCATAAATCATTTGGGTTTACGGACGTAAACCCAAAGAGAAGTGGTCCAGCGACTGTAAACTCCATAAAGCAGTGAAATGGTGCCCTAATCACTTCCTAAGGCTTAAACATGAAGTATGAATGCTTCTTATGACCTTTAAGGCTTCAAAACACAAAATGGTAAAAGTACCATGAGTTTACGGCGGTAACCTCATGGGTTTACGACCGTAAACTCAAGGGGTGATGGTCACAAAACCGTAAACTCCAAAGGAGTTTACCCTTGAACCCTAAACTCAATTACAAGGTCCTACCACCCTTAGATGCAATCCTTAGCACTTATAAGCACTTAAATCAAGTGTTTTACACGTCTTAGGATGTATTAACTTGGTTAATTATTTGTTTAATGACTAATTGGATACATATATGTGTAATTATATGTTAACTAGGATCCTTGTGTGTGTTCAAGTCTTCACTTGACACTTAGCATCCTATACATTCTGTGCATCCAAACCACTCACTACAGGTGAGTTCATACCCCTTAATTAACCTTTTAAAAGTTTTAAATGCTTTTATGGGGGGGAATACAAGTTGAACAATTATAGTTATTATATCAATCACATGTGATTAATAACTACCAAACAAGTGGATTTCTTACTTTTCAAACTGTGTTACCAAACTGTTTTACTTCAAACTGTTTTACAAACTCTTTTTCATATCAAATGCTTTTGTCAAACCCTTTTATATGTCAAATATTGTTACTTAAACTCTTTTAAACTTATATTCTGTTAAAAGTGTATCTATATAGATATAGTTATATCAGTAGGATTGAAATGACTTAGGACCGATAGCTCACCTTACTTCATGTTCCTTGTTTGGTTGTGGACTTAGGGTATCAGGGTTATTTGTCCGAAGGTCGTTTGAATCCTAGTTATATATTATGTATATGTATATAGATATAAAAGGTTATTTCTTTCCAGTTCAATACCTTTGGGTAGCAAGGGTATACAAACATGTTCATACATACAAACAACATTACTAGTAAACTATAATAGGTATAGTTTAGGAAGTTACAAATCTATTACTAGACTAATGAAACATACAATGAGTCAGTTCATACATGTGTCATAACTTATAGTGATGAGAAACAAACATAACTTATAGTGATGAGAAACAAACATAACTTATAGTGATGAGAAACAAGCATAACTTATAGTGATGAGAAACAAACATAACTTATAGTGATGAGAAACAAACATAACTTATAGTGATGAGAAACAAACATAACTTATAGTGATGAGAAACAAACATAATACATAGTGAAGAGAAACTAACAATACCATACAGAGAGAACATACATACAGGCTAGACAGAGGAAGAACACACAATACAGCTAGCACATACATTACATATACATTATTATAGTTATGTGAGCCACGTAACGGGGCATGGCACCACCTGCCATGACCGTTTTGTATCCAGAATCTCCTTAATTGGGGAGCGTATCAGTTTGTGTATAGATCTATACTGGATTGACTATCCTACACCTTGATGCTCGCTATAGTGGGAATTGCAAGTCTACAGGTGCCAAACGTCATTTCTTACTACAGTACTATTTCATTTTCCCATTACATTCACTTTGTGAACATTCACACAATGATCCGTAATGTAAAAACTATATTTTTGGTTAATGATAGTCAGATTTGGGGAAATACATACTCTTACAAGAGACACACACATAGATACTAGATGCCTTGGTAGAAGGCTACTTTTAGTAGGAAACATAGGGTTTTCTAGGAGAATTCAAACTTTTACAAACATCTTACAAACATCTTACAAATGCTTTCATACAAATAAAGACACTAATATACTTATGATCTCACCAGCTTTAAAGCTGATAAACTCTTTCAAAATAACTTGTATTCTTAGGTCACCAGTAGACAGGTACCGGTGCCAGGTTTTGAGAAGATGGAGCTCGTTCAAGACTCATCTTTTATTTTGATACATATTTTTGGTGTCTATTTAACTTGACAGAACACACTTGTATGAAATTATATTATTGATGCAATGGATGATGTTGTTGCTTGTTTACTACTTTACATTGTTATGATACTGTACATGATGTCCTCCACCCCCGAACGATTCCGCCGTTCTGGTTTTGGGGTGTGACAGATTGGTATCAGAGCATTGTTTATAGTGAATCGAGTGTATCAACCCATAAAAGATATACGAACTATAAACACAGCGAGATTAAAATACTCTGATAAAGAGTTTATACTTTTAAATAAAAAATATTTAACCAAGTATACATACCCGCATTCATACAAAAATCAGTGTCACTAGGACAGAACAAAAGTATTATGATTGTTGGGCAGCACAAGTAGACTTAGAGACATATGGTCAACCCTGGGAAGATGTAGCCTGATCAACTACATTATCCGAGGAGTGATTAGCATGTGCCTAAGTGTGGTTGTGAGGTTGCAACAAGTCAAAAAAAAAAAAACTTACCAACACTACTACAATGAGAACAGTAGAACAGAACATAAACTTAAAATACTATACGAGTATTTTGTGTTACTATTAATTACTTATCTGAGAACTAAAGGTCTTTATTAGTATATCAATAGTTGCTGAGTGGATACGCTAAGGTTATATGTATCTAGGATATCATAGACTTAGAATCTGTGATCTTTGCTTTACTTCCTGTTCCTTGTTTGGTTGTGGGCTTAGAGTTAGGGTCACTTATTCGAAGGTCTATCCTGTCTTGGTTACATATGACTTGTATGCACTACGCAAATGTTGAAGTAACTGATAAAGATCATCTTATAATTATCTAATTAGTGCGTCTATTTAGTTATTTCTTTATCCTTTTTCTCGCGTAGTTATCATGGCCGGATTCCATATCCCCGGAGACCCGTACTACCCCAACAACGGCAATGCAGGATGGCTGGGAGAGGAGCCATAAGATGATCACCCAATCCCATTGGATGATCACGAAGCTGAAGGCTTTTCTGAGGATTCTGACTCAGAGCCAGAAGTCAACAACCTACCCCCAGCTGCTCAGGACCCAAACCTGAATCCTCGTCCAGCATTTCAAGGACCCACACCCATATGGGCCACAAACTTGAATAGATGGAGTCAGGAACATGGTCAACCCATTCCCTACAATGGAGACAAAAGCTTCTACAACCTCAATGAGGGAGGTTCAGCTGACAGGGTCCTACCCATCGTGGTTCGTAGGATTGCTCGGAACACCGAGCAAGGTCGAGCGACTATCGACCGAGTCGTGGAGATTGACGCCAACTCTGGCGTTAACATAGTCCGCATTCGCCAACTAGAGTCTGCTCATGAAAGGACTCAGGTCCGCAGAGGGAACTTGCTGAAACCCAAGCTGAAGTCAGGGAACTTCGAGCTCAGCAAGCAAGATCTGATAGGCGCGTGAGGGACATAGAACGTCTTCTGTCAGACTCAAGAACTCACTCTAGTAGTTCTCGTCACCATTAGAGTCTCATCGACTTCTCTTTTGGATATAACCTAGTTAGTGTAAAAACTCTAGTCTAATTTCCTATCTTGGTAAATCTTAGACCCGTTAGGTCTTGATTAGGTAGTTGTCTGTCAAAATTTCCCCATCTTGGTTGATGTAAGGCCCACTTCTAGGTCATTGTTCCCGAACTCATTACATCTGTAATTCCAGTATTGTTGACAGATATCTAATCTCATGGAAAATATTATCCAAACGCTATCATCTGTTAGTTCTAGACCTACATTTAATCGTGCTATTCAATTATGCTGTTGGGCTATGGAGAGTTAGTCCATGAGTCATTTTCATCAATTGTCCTATTAAATTCTTATCATTATCTTTGTCTTTGTAAACTTATAGTTAAAAGATGCCTCCGCGTCGATCAGCAAGACGCGATCCTCCCGCACCAACACCACCTGCTCCTCAATTCGATACGGCAGCTCTAAATGCTACTGTAGCTGCGGCTGTGGCTACAGCCATGGCACAATATCATTCTTCTGGTTCCACTGGGGGAGGAACCCCTGTCCTATCTACTCATGGTGAAATCCTTGTGCACTTGAAAGAGTGCTCCTACAAGGACTTCACTAACTGCAAGCCATTGTCCTTCAAAGGGACAGGCAGAGTCATTGCCCTCTCGCAATGGTTCGAGAAGACCGAATCGGTTTTCAAAATCTGCTCCTATCCAGAAGGGAGCAAGGTCAAGTTTGCTGCTTGCACCTTTGAGTCAAAAGCCCTAACATGGTGGAATAGCTATGTCAAGTCACTATCCCTTATAGTGGAAAATTCTATGGGTTGGGAAGCTCTGAGAGAGCTAATGGTTGAAGAGTACTTCCCGAGGGGCGAAATCCAAAAACTGGAGGAAGAACTGTGGAGCCTAACCATGAACGGCTCCAACATAGTCTCCTACACCACCACGTTCTACGAACTGGTGGCCCTCTGTCCCAACATGGTTCACATAGAGGGAAAGAAGATCGAAAGGTACATATGGGGGTTGGTGCCTCCATTCCAGGGCAATGTTTTGGCTTCAAACCCCACTACATTTGATAGTGCCAAGCAATTAGCACAGCGGCTCATAGACCATGGGGTTCGTACCCCGGCCGCAACAACGACCCTGGCCATCTCAGAACCCGCCAAAACCGCTGATTCCAAGCAGAAGTTCTGGGATGACAAAGAGAAGAAGAAGGCTGCCAAAAAGCAGCAGGTCGTGGCAGTTCATGCTGCGATAGCACCTGCCGCTGCTGCTTCGGTAAAGCAGTTCGCTGGAAGTTTGCCTAAGTGCAACAAATGCAACTTCCACCATGTCAGTGCCTGCCGGGAAATGCAGTGTATGAACTGCAACAGGAAGGGGCACACAGCCCGTTTCTGTAAAGCTCCGGCGAGGCCAATCAACCAAGTCCCCGACACAGGAGTGGGCCAAGCTTGCTACGGTTGTGGCGAGGTAGGCCACTACAAAAGAAACTGCCCGAAGGCAGGCAATGCCGGTGGAGTGGCAAGAGTTCTTGCCATAGGCCACGAGGAAGCGGTTGCCGACCCCACAGTGGTCACTGGTACGTTTCTCCTCGATTACTCTTATGCATGCATTCTGTTTGATAGTGGAGCGGAGAGGAGTTTCGTGAACCAAAACTTTGCTCATTTACTTAAGCAAAAATCACAAGCACTTAAAGAACCGTTCACTGTAGAAATGGCTAATGGAAAGACAGAGAGCACTAGCAGTATATACATAGGGTGTACCCTAACTTTAGATAGCCATTCATCTTCGATCGATCTCATGCTGGTCTCAATTAAAAGTTTCGACGTCATTATCGGCATGGATTGGTTGAGTCTTCATCGTGCCGACATCATGTGTTACAAAAAGGCTGTACGCCTTAATCTACCGTCTGGCGAAACCCTAGTAGTTTATGGCGACAAACCCGGCACGAACCTTCGTATCATCTCGAGCATTCAAGCTAAAAAATTCTTACGAAAGGAATGTCATGCATTCCTTGCTCATGTGGTCGATGTGAGCCAAGAAACAAAAGACATTCAGAACATTCCAGTAGTACGCGACTTTCCCGACATCTTTCCGGAAGAACTCCCAGGATTACCTCCGCAACGTCAAGTCGAGTTCAGAATCGACTTAGTTTCAGGGGCTACCCCCATAGCCAAATCACCCTATCGTCTAGCACCTGCAGAGATGCAAGAACTGTCCTGTCAACTTAACGAACTGCTCAGCAAGGGCTTTATAAGACCAAGCTTCTCACCCTGGGGAGCTCCAGTCTTGTTCGTCAAGTAGAAAGACGGATCGTTTCGTATGTGCATCGACTACAGGGAGCTCAACAAACTGACCGTCAAAAATCGTTATCCTTTGCCTCGTATCGACGATTTATTTCACCAACTTCAAGGGGCGAACTTCTTTTCAAAAATCGACTTAAGATCCGGATATCACCAACTATGAGTGCTAGGGGAGGATGTTCCGAAGATAGCCTTCCGAAGTCATTATGGGCACTACGAATTCCTAGTGATGCCGTTCGAATTAACAAACGCACCTGCTGTATTCATGGACTTAATGAATAGGGTGTGTCGTCCTCACTTGGACCAGTTCGTCATCATTTTCATCGATGACATACTTATCTACTCTTGTAGTAAGGAGGAACATAGTCAACATCTGCGACAGGTCTTAGAAACACTTCGTTCGGAGAGGCTCTATGCAAAGTTCTCGAAATGCGAATTTTGGATCCGACGAGTCGAATTCTTAGGGCACGTGGTTAGCGAAGAGGGAATACACGTGGACCCTTCTAAAATTAATGCCATTGAGAGCTGGTCAGCACCGAAGACGCCTACAGAAATTCGTCAATTTTTAGGCCTCGCTGGCTACTATCGCAGGTTCATTCAGAACTTCTCCTGCATTGCGAAACCTCTTACAACACTGACCCAGAAGGGCGTGGCCTTTGATTGGGAAGAGAAGCAGGAGAGAGCGTTCCAAACGCTCAAAAGAGCCTTGTGCACCGCACCAATACTATCCCTCCCCGAAGGGATAGAAGACTTCGTTGTCTATTGTGATGCGTCAAATCAAGGACTCGGATGTGTTCTGATGCAGCGAGGTAAGGTCATCGCCTATGTCTCGACACAGCTGAAGACACATGAGGTCAACTACACTACCCACGATCTTGAACTAGGACCAGTTGTGTTTGCTCTGAAGATCTTGAGACACTACCTGTACGGCACAAAAAGCACTATCTTTACAGACCACAAAAGCCTACAACATATATTCGACCAGAAAGAGCTCAACATGAGACAACGACGGTGGGTCGAGCTACTCAGTGATTACAAAGGTGAAATTCGTTATCATCCGGGTAAAGCCAATGTAGTAGCTGACGCCCTAAGTCGGAAAGAATATTATGGTCGTAGAGTCAAATCATTGACTATGACTATCCATTCGCACTTGTCCACACAAATTAGGGAGGCTCAGCTCGACGCTTTGAAACCTGAAAATGTGGTGGGTGAATCCCTGAGAGGGATGTTTAAGAACTTGGAGGTTAAGGGTGGCGGAGCTTATTTTCTCATGGATCGGATCTGGACCCCGAAACGCGGTGGTTTCAGAGACTTGGTCATGAACGAGGCGCACAACACTCGTTATTCCGTCCACCTGGGTTCAGATAAGATGTACCTGGATCTTAAAAAGTTATACTGGTGGCGTAACATGAAAGCAGAGATTGCTACCTTCGTGAGTAAATGCCTTACTTACGCCAAGGTCAAGGTCGAATACCAGAAACCCTCCGGTCTTCTACAACAACCGGAGATACCGGAATGGAAGTGGGAGCAGATCACTATGGATTTCATAACCAAGTTGCCCAAGACAACGGGTGGACTTGATACCATATCGGTCATCGTCGATAGATTGACCAAGTCCGCACACTTCCTGCCTATCAAGGAATCAGACAAGATGGAGAAGCTTACAAGAACCTACATTAGGGAGATTGTACGACTGCACGGTGTTCCCATATCCATTATCTCGGACAGAGATAGTAGGTTCACTTTGAGGTTCTGGCAGTCGCTACAAAGTTCCTTAGGAACTAGGCTGGACATGAGTACAGCCTACCATCCACAGACCGACGGGCAAAGTGAGAGGACTATCCAAACCTTGGAAGATATGTTGCGAGCCTGTGTGATCGACTTTGGGAAAGCATGGGATACTCATTTACCCCTTGTCGAATTTTCCTACAACAACAGTTATCACACGAGCATAAAGGCTGCTCCATTCGAGGTCCTCTATGGCCGAAAGTGCAGATCCCCTCTGTGCTGGGCTGAGGTGGGTGATACCCAGTTAGCTAAAGGACGAGTTCCTAACAGCACTCTCATAGGTCCGGAAATCATACGGGAAATGACAGAGAAGATCGTTCAGATTCGTGAACGATTGAAAGCCTCTAGAGACCGACAGAAAAGCTACGCTGATAAACGAAGGAAACCATTGGAATTCTAGGTGGGCGACCGTGTTCTATTGAAGGTCTCACCCTGGAAAGGCTTGATACGCTTTGGAAAGCGTGGAAAGCTAAATCCAAGATACATAGGGCCTTTCGAGATTCTCGCTAGAATCGGCCCTGTAGCTTACAAGCTTAACTTACCACGCGAACTTAGTAACGTACATTCTACTTTCCACGTCTCCAACTTGAAAAAGTGTCTGTCCGACGAGACTCTTGTAATTCCACTCGACGAGATCGAGATCAACGAGAGCCTCAACTTCGTGGAAGAACCTGTAGAGATCATGGACCGGGAGGTCAAGCAAATGAAACAAAGCCGTATCCCGATAGTTAAGGTTCGCTGGAACGCCAAGCGAGGACCTGAATTCACTTGGGAGCGAGAGGATCAGATGAAACTGAAATATCCTCGTGTTTTTACTTAGTTATTTGTAACTACTTATTTGCTTAAACTCTAATTTCGGGACGAAATTCCTTCTAACCGGGGGATGATGTGACAACCCGAAATTTCTATTCTATACAACCATTCAACTCAATAGAAGTCAGAACAGTTTCTGCTAACTTTCAAGCTTTTTGGAATATGTTTGAGTGTTTTAAAGTTAGTACTTCAGGAGATAACAATAATATCCCAAAACTCCAAGAGTTTGGAGTTTACGGCCTAAACGAAGGTGTTTACGGCTGTAAATCCTAAAAGGGGGTATAAATTTCACACTTAGTCATTATTTACCACTTTTCACTTTCTCAAGATCCAAAACCAATTTCTCTCTCAAATATCATCCGACTTTTCTTCAAGATCTTCAACTTTGTAAGTGTTTCTATCCCTAAAAAGTTGATATCTTACTTAATCTAGTGATCTTACATGATTCCATCCGTGAAATCATTCCAAAAGTGTAGATCTTCAAGTTTCACCAAGAACACAAAGAACACACACTAGTGTTCTTGGACTTTTAGCACCTTTTCAAGCTTCTACCTAGTAAGTACTTCTATCCTAGTGTATTATAAGACTTGTTACACTTCTAATCATCAAGAAAACACCCAAGAATCAAAGGATCATAGGTGTTTACGGTCCAAGAACACATTGGACCGTAAACCCTAACAAAGGGGCCAAAGTGGCCCTAGTCCCTTACCAAGCCTTGGAAACTAGTCTAGACCCCTTCCTTGATGTGCTTGGAACTCAAAACAACAGAAAGACCATAAATCATTTGGGTTTACGGCAGTAAACCCAAAGAGAAGTGGTCCAGGGACCATAAACTCCATAAATGAGTGAAATGGTGCCCTAATCACTTCCTAAGGCTTAAACATGAAGTAGCAATGCTTCTGATGACCTTTAAGGCTTCAAAACACAAAATGATCAAAGTACCATGAGTTTACGGCCGTAAACTCATGGGTTTATGACCGTAAACTCAAGGGGTGATGGTCACAAAACCGTAAACTCCAAAGGAGTTTACCC
Organism: Lactuca virosa; assembly: GCF_052849685.1. Lineage (NCBI taxonomy): Eukaryota > Viridiplantae > Streptophyta > Magnoliopsida > Asterales > Asteraceae > Lactuca > Lactuca virosa. Next base: position 359,723,980 of record NC_136433.1, on the reverse strand, counting down.
TTGAACCCTAAACTCAATTACAAGGTACTACCACCCTTAGATGTAATCCTTAGCACTTATAAGCACTTAAATCAAGTGTTTTACATGTCTTAGGATGTCTTAACTTGGTTAGTTAGTTGTTTAATGACTAATTGGATACATATATGTGTAATTATATGTTAACTAGGATCCTTGTGTGTGTTCAAGTCTTCACTTGACACTTAGCATCCTATACATTCCGTTCATCCAAACCACTCACGACTGGTGAGTTCATACCCCTTAATTAACCTTTTAAATGTTTTAAATGCTTTTATGGGGGGGAATACGAGTTGAACAATTATAGTTATTATATCAATCACATGTGATTAATAACTACCAAAAAAGTGGATTTCTTACTTTTCAAACTGTGTTACCAAACTGTTTTACTTCAAACTGTTTTACAAACTCTTTTTCATATCAAATGATTTTGTCAAACCCTTTTACATGTCAAATTGTTACTTCAACTCTTTTAAACTTATATTCTATTAAAAGTGTATCTATATAGATATAGTTATATAAGTAGGATTGAAAGGACTTAGGACTAATAGCTCACCTTACTTCATGTTCCTTGTTTGGTTGTGGACTTAGGGTATCAGGGTTATTTGTCGAAGGTCGTTTGAATCCTAGTTATATATTATGTATATGTATATAGATATAAAAGGTTATTTCTTTCCAGTTCAATACCTTTGGGTAGCAAGGGTAAACAAACATGTTCATACATACAAACAACATTACTAGTAAACTATAATAGGTATAGTTTAGGAAATTACAAATCTATTACTAGACCAATGAAACATACAATGAGTCTGTTTATACATGTGTCATAACTTATAGTGATGAGAAACAAACATAACTTATAGTGATGAGAAACAAACATAACTTATAGCGATGAGAAACAAACATAACTTATAGCGATGAGAAACAGACATAACTTATAGTGATGAGAAACAAACATAACTTATAGTGATGAGAAACAAACATAATACATAGTGAAGAGAAACAAACAATACCATACAAAGAGAACATACATACAGGCTAGACAGAGGAAGAACACAAAATACAGCTAGCACATACATTACATATACATTATTATAGTTATGTGAGCCACGTAACGGGGCATAGCACCACCTGCCATGACCGTTTTGTATCCAGAATCTCCTTAATTGGGGAGCGTATCAGTTTGTGTATAGATCTATACTGGATTGACTATCCTACACCTTGCTGCTCGCTACAGTGGGACTTGCAAGTCTACGGGTGCCAAACATCATTTCTTACGACGTCTTACATCATCGTTTTACTAGAGTCGGTAGCAGGATACGGGCCGATCACATGGTTCCATAAATAACAATTGATTTAAGGTATTTAGTACAGCAGTAGTTACTTAATTCAACACTACAGTACTATTTCATTTTCCCATTACATTCACTTTGTGAACATTCACACAATGATCAGTAATGTAAAAACTATATTTTTGGTTAATGATAGTCAGATTTGGGAAAATACATACTCTTACAAGAGACACACACACAGACACTAGATGCCTTGGTAGAAGGCTACTTTTAGTAGGAAACATAGGGTTTTCTAGGAGAATTTAAACTTTTACAAACTTATACAAACATCTTACAAACATCTTACAAACATCTTACAAATGCTTTCATACAAATACACACACTAATATACTTATGATCTCACCAGCTTTAAAGCTGATAAACTCTTTCAAAATAACTTGTATTCTCAGGTCACCAGTAAACAGGTACCGGTGCCAGGTTTTGAGAAGATGGAGCTCGTTCAAGAGTCATCTTTTATTTTGATACATATTTTTGGTGTCTATTTAACTTGACAGAACACACTTGTATGAAATTATATTATTGATGCAATGGATGATGTTGTTGCTTGTTTACTACTTTGCATTGTTGTGATACTGTACATAACGTCCTCCACCCCCGAACGATTCCGTCGTGTTGCATAGACATACATAGCAGAATATAGCCAATTATAGCAAAATATAGTAATCGAGTTTGATACGAATCAATTTAAATACAACGAACAATAAATAGTTTTTCGGACATGCTTTTCCACCCCAAAACATAAAAACCTAAAATAGGGGAGTGCGTGAATACTCACAATGCATTGAGATGATGCAAATGGTGCCTTGACTACGCTCCACTCGTACCACTATCGATTCCTACAATAATGGTATTCGCTAGTGAGTCTCTAATCGAAATATAACACTAGTATACTTACTACTACTATAGAATTATGTGAATATTGTGTTAAAATTTAATATTGATAAGTTACAAACATTTTTCTCAAATGGTTAAATTTTATAACTCATGTGATTAAGATAATTTTGGATATTATTTTCCATAATTTTGTATTATTAACTGAGGGTATTTCAATACATTTAAAGTTGTTTTAAACTCCAAAAAATCCATAAATATTATCAGACAGTTTCCAAAATTCATCAAATTTTATATTTTTGTTCCATATAAGTAGATGTCTTCCAGAAAATTTCTCTTGAATTTTTGATGTGATTAACTATTTTTCCAAAATTTTAAGCCTTCATATCAATATAAATTTTTGAAAAATAGTATCCGGATAATAAAAATTCTAAAATTTTTAATATTACTGCCACTAGACTTAATTAAGCTGAGAAAAATGTAAAAATGAGTTTCTAAACAGTTTATCCTGATTTTATGATTTTCTTTGCATTTATTCTAACAAAAATGGAAATAAATAGAAGACAGTTTCCAAAATTGTCCAAACATTGTTTAACACTGTTATAATACATATAGAAGTTGTGAAAAATATGAAACATATTTTTCAATTAGTTTTGCTATTTTTCTTTGTTTTATGCTCTTGAATAATCATTAAATAGTGAATAATTACCAAATAGTTAAAGTAAATTACCAAAATTTTTGTAAACTCCATTTATAGTGTACATAATCCGGGAAAAATACCAATGGTGATTTTTATATAGTGTAATCCGATTTTGTGGATTTAAGTGTATTTAATCTTAGAACATAGGGGAAAAATAGTATACTGAATAGAAAGATCATCAACATTTTTGTTTAGAGTTCTAATACATTATAAGCTCTTCTGGTAAATTGTCATGAATTTTGGATGAGTAGAACTATTTTTCGAGTTTTTAGTCCATTATAAATACAAAAATTGGGGAAAAATAGGAATGCATGATGAAAAATTCTGAAAATATTTTTCTGAGTCTTACTAGTAGGGTAGGAGCTGCGAAAATTATTAGATACCATTTTCACATTCTTTAAAGTGGTTTTATGATTTATTGGGGCTAAACAAAAAGAAAATTCAAAACCACATTAAATTGTAACAAAAATCGATTAAATTTAATGAGAAGTCATTAGTTAGCATAGGCGTCATCCACGAATTTACCTAGGATTTATAGACCTAAGAAAGTATTTTATATGATTTATTGCCCTTTTTTATTGCAATAATTATAAAGATTCAAGAAAAATGAATTATTTTCTGAAAATTTGTAGAACATCTCATTTTGTTGGTGGAATATAGGGAAAAATCGGATTGGATCAGAAAACTTGATTTAGATATTTATTTGGGAATAAATCCTTTATAAACCTATTTGAAACCTTTTTAACAACAAACTTTGATCATCAAGCATCTAAGATTGAAGATCATCACATGCATGTTGGTTTGAAGACCAATCATGAGTTTGAAATGTTAAAAAAATCGTTTTTGAAAGAAAACATAGGGTGCATGTGGTGATTTTCACCCAAAACTTGTAGAAAAGTGCATTATGTTGATTTTGACTTAGGTTTTGGTCCTTGGATTTCACCATTTACAACATGCATGTTGTTTTTGGGTGAAATCCTACCACCATCATCATCAAAACCGTGAGTTTGTGTGTGTATTTTTATGTGTTCATGATCTTTCATTAGAATGGAGTAGAAGATGGAGAAAATGTAGCAAACTTTGTAAAACTTGAAAGAAAAGTGAAGGAAAGTAAAGGATTTTCGTGTCTACCTTTAAGAATAACATCAAATGATGAAGATTTTGTGCTTGAGAAGTGTTCTTGGCTGTATAATTTTCGTGAGTTTAGAGAAATGAGTGGAGTAGGTGTTGGAGTGTGAGAGAGAGTGAAGAGGAGAAGATGGAGTGTTAGGGTGAAGTGAATGATTTAAATTTTTGGGAAGAGGGTGCCTAGGAAAGAAGGGGAACAAATTTTGAAGAGGAGAGAGGTTCCCTCACTCTTCCATTTTTATAAAATTCCAATTATTTTATAAAAACACCATATTTTTATAAAATATGCACCTTAATATAGTTTTTACTCATAAAATATTGATTTTTGACTTATAAATTAAGGGTAAATATTAATGACTTAAATTTTTATTTTCCTTGATTATATTTCCTTGAATTTAATTATTTTAATATAATATTATAAGTTTCATAACTATTTTTATAGAATTCTTGATGTTAAAGTTTATAAAATTTAGGTTTTAGGGCTTTTAGGGTTTTGAGATTTAATAAATCTTTGGATATCAAAATCAATAGAATCTTTGAGACTTCAATTTATCTTATGGTACTATAACTCTTTTATAGTTATAAATAATGTTTGTAACTTATTTTATCGGCTTATTGGCATTCTATGTAGTGATTCCGAGATTCAAGCGAAATTGAGGAATCACGTATACTAGTCCTAGTTTTCAACTTTGACTTAAGTTCCTATGACACTTTGACCTAATTTCTACTACTAGGTCAACTGCATGGTGTGTGTATATGATTCATGAAAAGGCGTTCGTGTCAAAGAGCGACCAAAATATGGATAGTCACTACAGTTAAGTAGTTGTAGAATTCACATATCAATGTGAAATCTAAGTACACTATCCATTGTTTCTAATTGTTTCCAAGTCTTTATTAGGTTATAACTTAGCTTCTAGTTACTAAGTCTAGTATGTGCCGTGCCTACATGTGCAACTAAGTTTATTAAATCTAGAACTGACTCGAATTTTGACGGTTGTCACAGTCTCCCCCGGTTGAAGGAATTTCGTCCCGAAATTCAGTTCGTGACGCATTGTATTAGAACTCAGCCGAATACAATTGTATAATTGGAGAGATGGTAACTTGAAGAGCTCCTTGATTATTTTGGATTAATTTCTCAAGGGAAGAGCCCAACTCTTTAGCTATAATGAAATTAATTTTTCCCTAATTCGAGTTCTAAAGTCTAGATTGCGAGAAATTAGGATCATGGAAATCACGATCCAACCATGGCGACCTAGTTGAAAATGATTATATAGTTAGATATTATCTAACTTAAAAGAACGTTATAAGTTTTGTTGAAGCACCAACTGCATTGAGTGTTAAATGCGCATTGATCCTCAAGTCGCAATCTAAATTAGCACTAAGTGTAATTCGCCGCCTAATAAAGAAAAGATTAGGAACAATTTGTTCACTTCCGGGTTGACTACTATATCTGGAAAATATACATTCCGAAATAAGAAGGGGTATCACGAATGAAAGGGAAGCGATCAAGGGTAAGTTCCTAAAAATACGTACTGAGGGTAGCCAACGAAGTTTTGGTACATCTCAAATGTAAAGGCTGTTTAAGTGTCGTCGACAAAATAAATTACGAAATGATTGAGGATCTCCGAGGCTATAATTACTACTACGGTTACTCTTACAATAATAAAACCTTATTCTAAGAATAAATATATTTAGAGAGTCATTATTGCAAATGGAGGCGATGAAAGTTTATGATATTTTAAATCACATTGTGTAGATAGCATTTCAAGTGTTTAGAAGTGATAAAAATATCACTATTATCAAAATGTTTGTGTAGAAATGATAATTAATCTCACAATTATCAAAATGGGTAATAATTCCAAGATAATGAAGATACATGTGTGCCGATCCAACGAAGTAGTAAAATAATATGAAGATTAATTAAGGTTAAAGGTTTAAGTCGTCATTAAAGGAATTTGTATAGAAATATTTGTATTAAATTTTTGAGAAATTGTCCAATTGTCTAAGTCAGACGAAATTCAAGTTTACGAGGAGTCAGAATACTTATGAAAACAAGTTTGAGAGTTTAGGAACTCATTGAAAACTGCCAAGTAAAATACTATTCTAAGAAAGGTGTAAAAATATCAGTCTTTGAAAATAGTGCATCCATAGTTTAGTGTTTCTACAAAAACAATCATTTAGAGAGTAGATAATCGTAAAATTCAAAACTTTTGATGTATTAAAAGAAAAGAAGAAACATAAGGAAATATATCCTTCACATATATTTTCCGGATATAGAAAAATTATAAGCATAAGGGTATTCATCTTGTGTATTAATTATAAGGAAAAATACAATGAAACTTGCATTTTAAATCAAGTTTCCGAATTTAGAACAAAAGAGAAAATGTAAATTAGGATCACTTTTTTATAGTAGATTTTAAAATAAAAACAAGATGTATATGATAAAAGGCATAATTGAATATATCAAAGTTGACTAAATCAAAGGTATGCCTCATGACTATACACGTATTAATCGCTCAAAACGAAAGGGTAGACTTCTAGTCTGTATGTGAAGGAACATGATACCACGAGAAGCAAAATAGACAGAAACAAAGTTAGACAATGTTTTATGTTACTATCATGGGCCTGTGAGATCTAAAATCAGAAGGAGAGCGAGAAATCAACTTCGGGGGAAAGAAAAAGGAAGATAGCGGTGGCAATGAGTGCTATTGTTAAAATTATAAGAACAATACCTACAGGTAGATTTAAAACCAGGTTGAGATATATTTCAAACTTAGATATTTGATGTATATTGATGATTAGATAGACATGTCGGAGTTTTAATGTGTTTGCTAAGGATTGCTAAAAATTCATGAGTTATCTATTAAGTTAAACTCCATTTGTGAAAAAGAAGAAACACTAAAACTTGTAATTGAAAATCTGACAGTTTTGACCTTTTTGACTGGGTCCAACAATGTTTAAAACGGATAAGGTAAGGACTTAACATATTTAAAAGAATAATTACATTTTTTTGAAAACGTACGAAAATGGTAATTAAGTTTTAAAATGGTTTATATGCCCTTAAACGCACATCTATCCATTGAAATGAATTTGAAATGTAATTGAAATAGCAGGATTAAAACAAATATTGGTTGAATTGAGTTTTGAAGAAAAGTGTTAAGTTAAAGCAAGTTGTCAAAAGATTTTAGTGAGTTGAATAAAACCGATGAAGTGAAATATCTTTTTGATGGAAGATTAAGAAGGAACCGGTAGATTAGTGTAGCTGAGCGTACCGAAATACTAAGGCGAGTATAAGGCAACTATAAGGCGAGTACTGACGTCTTTTCCCCAAGATAAAGGACAAGAAAAATATTTATGAAAATTGTTTGAAAAACGTTTTACTGTGTCAATGTAGTTCATGACCTTTTAAAGAGGTCAAAGGGATATCCTATGTTAAGTTTTAAGCTCAAGGTGGAAACAACCTAGAGCTAAGTCGTAACGTAGTAATAAGGTCTCACGTATGGGTTAAACCACCGTGTCTCCTCGTGAGTCGAATCTGGAATGTCCGCCAATGGTATCCAAGTGATTACTTAGTAACGACTCATCTACCTCCTTACGCGATGCTCCAATTTTCATCCGTGTTGGTATAGGAACGCTTTCCTAGTTGTAACTCTAGTACGAAGACGATGAAGAGGTATTGAGGAATAATCGGTATAGTTTTCGACTTAAGATTATTACTAGTGTATATCTAGCTACTAACCTTACATCTAAAGTCAATAGCTACCGAGGAATACTCATTCTCAGTACTAAGTACATTTCTCCTAGAGTGGCTAGTGATATAACCTAAGTGTTTAACCTAGCACTTTATAAGGGATAAGAATATTTCTAAATAAAGGCATTGTTATAAAAGTGCACTTAATTTCTAAGTGTATCTCGATGAATGCCTATAATATGCAATGCCCATACGCACACCGAAAAATTTTGTTTTCAAAAGTTTAAGTTGAAAATTGTTTTGAACATAATTCTACTATAACCGTTTCCAGCCTCGCATAAATTTTCCATAATTAAGCATAGTTGGCCGGGCTATACTTAATTAAAGCCCAATAATGCGTACTCGAATTAGTTATACGAGTAGTATATTCAGTATTTTAAAAAGGTTTTGAAATTTTTTGGCTATAGTTGTGGTTCTCCAAAGGAAAACCGGTATATAACCTTCGGCTCTGATACCATTTTCTGTCACACCCCGCTAAAGCGGAAACACGAGGCGTGGCAGTATAAAGGGTTTCATAGAAAAAGTTAATAGACAACAGCAACCATAGTATTAAAAATCATTACAAATTTACAAGGGGTTTGAACAACTTTTAAAAGAAATTACAATGAAAATTGAAATACAACACATGTGAATGCTCCTAAAAGTGATATGTGCCTAAGTGCCACTTACTCGATGATTCCTAAAAAAACATGTAAAACGAGTGTCAACTATAAAAATAGTTGGTGAGTACTCACAGATAAAAAAAAATATTGGTTTCATGAATCGAAATCAAGTTTTGATAAAAGTTTCCATAAATGAAAATATATAGCTAAAATGAGGAATCAAGTTCATTGCTGCAAGGAGCAAACAATTTCATTTCTAAAACATGTATATAAGTTTCCAATAATAAAATTTTGATGTTGTAATGACAAAACAAAGTTCATTGCTATAATGAGAAACAAAGTTCATTGCTATAATTAATAAACAAGTTTATTGCCATAATTAATAACAATTTTGTATGTGTATGAGCAAACAATGAGTTCACAACCAAGCCTATGACTGATGCCCTATCAAGATCTATGCTTATCGTTCCATAGATTATATGATATCATGCACTCCAGCAATCGGGCGAGTGAGGAGTTGTCAATTCCTAATGGCGCTATCCACAATGACCATTGGCTCAAAGAGTTAATGCTTGGAGTAAAGTATAAGGGAAGGGACTTAAGACAATAAGTTCTCATGTTCCGTGTTGCATAGACATACATAGCAGAATATAGCAAATTATAGAAAAATATAGCAATCGAGTTTGATACGAATCAATTTAAATACAACGAACAATAAATAGTTTTTTGGACATGCTTTTCCACCCCAAAACATAAAAACCGAAAATAGGGGAGTGCGTGAATACTTACAATGCATTGAGATGATGCAAATGGTGCCTTGACTACGCTCCACTCGTACCACTATCGATTCCTACAATAATGGTATTCGCTAGTGAGTCTCTAATCGAAATCTAACACTAGTATACTTACTACTACTATAGAATTATGCCAATATTTTGTCAAAATTTAATATCGATAAGTTACAAACATTTTTCTGAAATGGTGAAATTTTATAGCTCATGTGATTAAGATAATTTTGGATATTATTTTCCATAATTTTGTAATATTAACTGAGGGTATTTCAATACATTTAAAGTTGTTTTAAACTCCTAAAAATCCATAAATATTATCAAACAGTTTCCAAAATTCATCAAATTTTACATTTTTGTTCCATATATAGTAGATGTCTTCCAGAAAATTTCTCTTGAATTTTTGATGTGATTAACTATTTTTCCAAAATTTTAAGCCTTCCTATGAATATAAATTCGTGAAAAATAGTATCCGGATAATAAAAATTCTAAAAATGTTAATATTACTGCCACTAGACATACTTAAGCTGAGAAAAATGTAAAAATGGGTTTCTAAACAGTTTATCCCGATTTTATGATTTTTATGCATTTATTCTAACGAAAATGGAAATAAATAGAAGACAGTTTCCAAAATTATCCAAACTTTGTTTAACACTGTTATAATACATATAGAAGCTGTGAAAAATATAAAACATATTTTTCAATTAGTTTTGCTATTTTTCTTTGTTTTATTCTCTTGAATAATCATTAAATGGTGAATAATTACCAAATAGTTAAAGTAAATTACCAAAAATTTTGTAAACTCCATTTATAGTGTACATAATCCGGGAAAAATACGAATGGTGATTTTTATATAGTGTAATCCGATTTTGTGGATTTAAGTGTATTTAATCTTAGAACATAGGGGAAAAATAGTATTTTATATGATTTATTGCCCTTTTTTATAGACCTCAGAAAGTATTTTATATGATTTATTGCCCTTTTTTATTGCAATAATTATAATGATTCAAGAAAAATGAATTATTTTTTGAAAATTTGTAGAACATCTAATTTTGTTGGTGGAATATAGGGAAAAATCGGATTTGATCAGAAAAGTTGATTCAGATATTTATTTGGGAATAAATCCTTTATAAACCTATTTGAAAGCTTTTTAACAACAAACTTTGATCATCAAGCATCTAAGCTTGAAGATCATCACATGCATGTTGGTTTGAAGACCAATCATGAGTTTGAAATGTTAAAAAAAATCGTTCTTGAAAGAAAACATAGGGTGCATGTGGTGATTTTCACCCAAAACTTGTAGAAAAGTGCATTATGTTGATTTTGACATAGGTTTTAGTCCTTGGATTTCACCATTTACAACATGCATGTTGTTTTTGGGTGAAATCCTACCACCATCATCATCAAAACCGTGAGTTTGTGTGTGTATTTTTATGTGTTCATGATCTTTCATTAGAATGGAGTAGAAGATGGAGAAAATGTAGCAAACTTTGTAAAACTTGAAAGAAAAGTGAAGGAAAGTAAAGGATTTTCATGTCTACCTTCAAGAATAACATCAAACGATGAAGATTTTGTGCTTGAGAAGTGTTCTTGGCTGTATAATTTTTGTGAGTTTAGAGAGAGATTTTCAGAGAAATGAGTGCAGTAGGTGTTAGAGTGTGAGAGAGAGTGAAGATGAGAAGATGGAGTGTTAGGGTGAAGTGAATCATTGAAATTTTTGGGAAGAGGGTGCCTAGGAAAGAGGGGGAATAAATTTTGAAGAGGAGAGAGGTTCCCTCACTCTTCCATTTTTATAAAATTCCAATTATTTTATAAAAACACCATATTTTTATAAAATATGCACCTTAATATAGTTTTTACTCATTAAATATTGATTTTTGACTTAAAAATTAAGGGTAAATATTAATGACTTAAATTTTTATTTTCCTTGATTATATTTCCTTGAATTTAATTATTTTAATATAATATTATAAGTTTCATAACTATTTTTATAGAATTCTTGATGTTAAAGTTTATAAAATATAGGTTTTAGGGCTTTTAGGGTTTTGAGATTTAATAAATCTTTGGATATCAAAATCAATAGAATCTTTGAGACTTCAATTTATCTTATGGTACTATAACTCTTTTATAGTTATAAATAATGTTTGTAACTTATTTTATCGGTTTATTGGCATTCTATGTAGTGATTCCGAGATTCAAGTGAAATTGAGGAATCAAGTATACTAGTCCTAGTTTTCAACTTTGACTTAAGTTCCTATGAGACTTTGACCTAATTTGTACTACTAGCTGTAACAACCAGAATCAGAAAGACCAAGAAAAGAAAGGAAAGGCTCTAAGTCAAGAGTCAACTCGTCGAGTCCAGGGAGGAACTCGACGAGTCGGAGCGGGATCCGGGGCATAGAGTAAGTGACCGACTCGGCGAGTCGGCTAGTGGACTCGGCGAGTCTGGTCTGGGCGAGAAAAACCATAATCCCGGGGGTTGTGTCCTATTTAAAGAACATTACATCCCTTCCCCAGCCTCTTTACTCCCCTTTTGAGATCCATAAACCCTAAATCGTGAGTGAGAGCCCTTGGAAGCAATTTAGAGCCTAGATAAGTGATTTTGGTGGAAAGGGGCTTGAAGATCAAGAGGCTTGCTGCAAAGGAGTGGTGTAGATCCGGGATCTACTTCAATTGGAGCATATATTGGAGGTAATAAGCTGTTGCTTTGGCTTTATTGCAAATAGATCTATCTTATGTTTGAGATTTGGGGCATTTTGGGCATGATTGAGATCTATGTCGAGTTAGAGGCCTAGATCTAAGGTTGCTACCTCAGATCTAGACTTGTGATGGTCCAGAAGGTCATAAAGTTCATGTCAATAAGTTGTTGGTGAAGCCCCTTTGTCTTAAACCCTAGCCCTTGAGTGTTTTGGGCCTTTAGCTCCTTGGTTTCACGTAAAGTTTGCAACTTTATGTGGGGGATAGACTGTAGAAGAGTGGATCTATCGATAGGAGCCCCTACATGGCTCGAAAAGCCACTGTATGGATTGAGAACTGGAGAGACTCGGCGAGTCACATGGGTGTACTCGACGAGTTGTATGAATATGTGCACGGACTCGGCGAGTTGGAAGAACAACTCGGCGAGTCTGTTGAAGATTGCCTAGGACTCAGCGAGTCTGTTCTTGGACTCGACGAGTCAGGTCGCAGAACCCCCAGCCTCTTCTAGTTAAGACGCAGATCAGTGAGTTGAGTGGTGACTCAGTGAGTTGGACAGGATGGTGCACATCGTATGGTGTTGATACAACCCTAAATACCTTAGATCTATGTTTTCTCTATTATACATGCAAATGGTTTCCATGGCATTAAACCTATAACTAGCATGCATTTGACATAAATCATATAATATACTAGTTAGGGAAACATACCTTTTATGTGGCTTTAAGTCTTGATGTATTTGGCCTTAAGAGCTTAGCACCAATAGTATGAAATGCCTCAATTGGAATCACAACACACCTAGGACAAAGGTGGATCTTGAGAGAGAATTCCATGCACCAAAACACCTCCATATTTCTCTAAGAAAAGAAGTGGTGATTTTGGCTATGGAGTAACCTATTTATATGTAGGATTCCAAGGGTCATGGGTATAACCCATAATCCATACCCATGGGTTTTATGATCCATGGTTCATGTGGCCCAACTCTTTATGTATCCATACATAAACTTGGTCCAACATGGATCATAAGCCCAACACATAATTATAACTAATTATCATAATTAGTCCCCATAGATTTAATTAGTCTCTTTTGATCACTAAATTAATTCCAAATTAATTCTTGATCGATACTAATTAAAACATATGATTTCATATTAATATATTACAACTTATAATATATTAATAAACAATAAATAACCTTCTCTCAAAAGTCCATCCTAACAAATTGTCCTGATGATATGCAACCCAAATGGACCATGCTACTCTCGGGTCAAGTACATACCAATAATAGTTATGGGCTTAGACATCTAATCCAACAGTCTCCCACTTGGATAAGTCTAAAACTATTATTGGAAGTACAACTTCATAACCCGACTAGCAATCGCAGCTCTTAAAGCCGCTGTCGAACTCTGAATAAATCAATGACGCGTCCATTAGATAAGGGATCATATATTCCTCCATTCTAGATATCATATGGACTGAGACATGGATTATAATCATTCTCTCTGTCCATTTGTTGTTTCTCGATTTTCGATTTATGATGACTGACTGATTGAACAAATCAAATCAGTCCTGGCTTGGCCAAACACTCACATGTGTCATCGCTAAATCATCGAGGGGCCCACAGATATCGCTTTTATCCCGAAGGTAAAAGGAATGGATAAACTTCGACTCATATGGCTTGTTCTACTACTTGTTGAATCATACACAAAGGCACGTTTTATAACATCGAGTTACCAAATACGTTTTCGTGCAATCAATGTATAACCAACTCATAGTAACAACTCATATCTCTAGGTTTGAAGAATATAAGATATTATCGTCTCATGATCACTCGTGATAAAATCCATGAAGTGATTCAAATGAGCGCGGGTTGAATCCAATACTCAGAACTTATGAGCACTCATGAGTGTTGTAGCACCACACTGTCCACCAACTTGGACCTCTACAAACCAACCCATGACAGTCTTGATTCATATCTACTTCCAACATATGACCGACTGTGGATGGTTTGAATAACTTAATCATTCAGGAAGAGCGACTTAGTTATTCTGGAAGTCAAAACATGCAAAGTGAAACATAAGAATAAATGAATCAAATATGGTATCAAACCCTATGAATATAAATAAACACTTTTATTTATCACCATACTGATTACTCATTATTTCATTCTTTCGGTTTTATCAACTTTATACTTGAATTAAAAACACTAGTTGTCCCATGCTTCAAGCATGTACACTATGTTTTTCTTAAACAATAGCTTTGCCATACACCAAGTATGCACTCTATGTTTGTCTATGATCCTTACTTTGTGAAATAAACCAATTGAACATAATTTCAATGATTCTAATTTCACACTCCCAAATCCTTATCGAAAAATGTGAGAATTTCAAATTCCTATCATTTATCGAAATCTGTTTAGATTTTAAACTTATATGCACTGACCCTCCTGTAATGAATATGTACAAAGTCACAAAGACTTGTCAACAGTCATTATAAGGTATTCCAATGGAGATCAACTCCATGGAAACTAAGTCTCATATTCAAAGTACATTGCTTTGGACATGCTTCTTGCACTAAGTTTTCTAATCTTACACAGATAACTTCCACCTATGGAGACAACTCCATATTCTCATTTTGACTATCACTTATGAATAAGAGATGCCTCTTTTCAGAATATGTCAATATGGTCCTTCCAAAATTAGCACTATACTTCCAACTGTCCCTGAGCAACCAATCTTTGGTAAACCTCAGATTGTCCTCGACAATTGCTTAATCATTTTAGTCATATCCAATTCTAGACCTTTTCCCTTCTTAATGCCTTTGGGCATTTGGAAAAATTTAGAAATGAAAAATATTATAGCACATGCAATCGATCCTGTACCCAAAGCAAATGGTACACGATTCATGATGTCTCACATAAAGACATGATTCTAGACCAGTCTTTTGCTACAATATTTTTATTTGCCATGTTTTCAAAATTTGACTATGAAGAGGGATGCCGTAATCATAATCGAATTTTGAGAACGCAATATATAGAATTTCCTTAAGTTGAACCAATCCAACATGAAATTCATATATATATATATTCTTGACTAAAGATGATTAAGGTCTCAATCTAAGCCTTTAGAACTGAAATGAAGTATATCCTCTCCCTTAATTATAGCAAAACAACTTTTCCAACCCATGCAACTTCACGAATTGGAACTTTTGTTTTCTATAATTAACATTGCTAACTTGAAATATTTATCATAATTATCATGCTCCCACTAACATGATGATTATTAGCATAACACTTATGCTCCCACTAGCTTTGACATGTACTCAGAAATCAGCTGGGCTTCTAGAAGTCAATACTTTACTGACTTTCTTACCAAAGTTCAGATTTCTGAGACGAGATTACCTTGATAAGACTTTATCAAAATCATACACCTTTCCTTAGATAGCATGCATGTGTGTCTAAACAGTTTCAGAACTATGAAAAGGGATGCCGTAATCATAGTCTCAATTGTTTAGACCTTTTGCCATCTGCTTCAAATCTACTTGGTGGAAGCGTTTCCTCACCATCATTTTCATGAATCGGAGAGAAAACTTATGACCCTTAGATTTTATGGTATATGTGTTCCTATCCATATCATTTTTTTTTTCAAAACCATAATCACAAGACTAGGTTAGTGACAAATCCAAACTCATATGGATTAAACTTGTGCAATCTTAACTTCTTGCCACCTGGCAGTACAGGGCCTACCATTGCTTCCAAGTTGTTATGCAACCAATTGAGAACTTCCAGAACTCCTATGCAAACACAACTTTAACTGGAATGGGCACAGAATATGTCAACACGATAGGTTATAAACCTCAAGCCGTGTGCTAGTGAAGAATCTCAGGTTTTATTCTTGATTAGTTCTTGAGACTTTCAAGACCTTTAAGACTCCCACTGTCCTCTTGACATATAAGACTCTCTTGTCAAATATTCAAGGGATAGTGCAGATTCTTTATCAAGACAAACACTTCACACAATTGGCCTTAGTGGTCTTTGTTTTATCCAAAACATCACAACTTACCAATTTCAAATGTACAAGAGTAGGACACTTTTACTCTTACATTTGACAAGTGTTTTAAACTTTTCTTTAAGATATGTCACTCAAGTTACAATCTTGGAGTATGACTCTAAGAATTGTTTTGGAACGAAGTATGACTCATCTTCCTGATCTAACCATTTCAACAATTCATGACTCATCTTCTTAGTCATAAGAATGCACTAAGATGACCTTTAGAGGACTAATTGTGATATGATTTCTAAATCATTAAAATGATCACAAACATGATACTAAAGTACTCTCCCATCTTTTCAGATTTCAGAAACTTTTATCTTTCTGCCTAATTTGATTCTTCCCATTCGTTCTGCCATACATTGAGACTTTTCCAATGTTTCAGAATTATACTTAAACTGGTAAGTATAACCATATTTACTAAACTTTAGTAAATCAAATAGTCTTAACGAGCTTTGTGGTGGACATGACCAGTGCACAAGAATGTGTACTCGATCCCTTTAGTCCTTCACTTGACTCACACATCCATGTGAACAAGTAATTAGTCTTGATTTTCCAATGCTTGAAAGTTCTCATTCATCATACTATTCAACTTGCATGATTCCAAGTTTCGGTCCAATTGAAACTTGGGTGATGAGGAACTTTCCTGATTTGGTAAATTTAGACACTACCACAAATGAAAGAATCAAATCCATTTTCCAATATTGCTGTCAGTGGAATCATATAAGCAACAATTTTCCACAAATGCCATTGTAAGGATACTTCAAATAAATAAAATTAAACAATTTTCTTTTATTTTAAAACTTTGCGGAAAAACTTATCCTTACAATCCACATGGAAAATTGTTGTTATCTATTCCTTAGCAATATATCATAACTTCTTAAGCAACTGCTCAAAATTCTGATGCGATCGAAATCCACCTTCGCGATCAGAATCAACATATACTTCCTTTAAGATTTCTCTCTATTCTTTGATTCTTAAAACATCAACATGTGACCCAGTCACATCATGTAATGAGGATCTCAGAATAGAACTTAACAGAGTTAGATAATGGGCTCTACCTGATGTAGAGTCAAACTTATTGACTTTAACATCCTTAGGTAAATTTGGCAGCTTTGCAATCAACACCCCTTCCTTTGGCAAAATAAACATATGGACCCTTTGGTAATGGGACTATCTCAGACATAGCCTTTCTCTTTACCATTTGGTCAACCGGGTTGACTATGGCCAATCCCTTTCCATTGGGAAGAGAATGCTTTTCTGGATTTCCAGTGTCACCATTGTCACTGTCCATAAATTTTTTTGGAAGTTGATCTTCTAATCAAATTTGCTTTACTATTGTTCCAAATAATTGCTGATTCAGCAGCACGAAGCAAATAGATCTGATCATTAAGGTTCATGTCATAGTCTGTTTCATAGTAGTCCCAAAGGAACTCACTATGTGACTTAGAAAGTGATTGAACATCCAACTTTCTCAA
This sequence comes from Lactuca virosa, assembly GCF_052849685.1. Taxonomy (NCBI): domain Eukaryota; kingdom Viridiplantae; phylum Streptophyta; class Magnoliopsida; order Asterales; family Asteraceae; genus Lactuca; species Lactuca virosa. The sequence goes on along the minus strand of NC_136433.1, from coordinate 359,706,592 downwards.
GACTTTGACACCCAACTCTCCCGGCTTGTCAATATGTGACTTCATCTCTAAGATGTGATCACACATAGACCTTGCTTGCCATTAGGGCTTGAGTGACCTTGAACTTGTGGGTTAGGGAGAATAATTGGAGGAGGTGGAGGAAGAGAAGTATGACTTCTATGAGCCAAACTCGGGAAGTCATATTCATTAGGAAAGCTTGGTTTGGGAAGATCATTGTTGTCTAAACCAGACATCAACAATGGGAGAAATTCACGTAAAGTTGATTTAAGTCCTTAGTATAACACCCAATATGATATATTAAGGCTAGGACCCAACAAACTATTTTATAACTTGGAAGAGGGATGCCGTAATCCAAGCTATAAAATATTTGAAGGTAGGTGAATGACGATTCACCAATTTCCACCAAGATAAACGAAATGTATTATTAGGTTTTAATTGGTTTTGAAACTCCTAGATTCTTTTGAGATTCATTGAACTTTTCAATGGCATGTTTCAATCTCGAGTGTGCCCTTCAGGTTTTGTGACTGGGATGCCGAGGATCACAAAACAAGGTGTGAAGTAACCATGCAAATATACTTGGTACCCTTAATATTTACCCCTCAATCGATGTGCCGGTTAACCACACACGCTCCAACGATACTATGATAAACATTAAGTTACCCTTTGCCTACCTTGTTAAGTCCAGGTTAGTGTGCCGGTTAACCACACACGCTCCACTAACAGCTTAAACAAAGTGCAAAGTGTAATTTCATGGATTAGCACCTTATTCACATTTTCCTAAGTAACTAAGATTGGGAATTTATAAGTGTTTAGTTACTTAGTATTTATCATTATACTTATAATGAAGGGAGAATTATAGTCCTTGTCCTACCTGTTCGGCTAACGACCCTCCACCGGTCAAGGAAGCGGTGAGTGAGAGTGGACACCCATTAAACTGCCATTTTATAGGCAGTAACCTTATACCCCCCTTATAGACCGGCTTCGTGAATGAGGCCTACTAATGGTAAGACGACTTTATCTTATACATATCTATATAATTAAAATTATAATAATAGTATAAGGGTTGAATTTTAAACTTTTAAAATTCTAAGGTCTAGTTTGGAATTAAAGTATACATGGGGGGTAACTTTACAAATTCCAAAACTTGAGGACAAGTTTTGAAACCTTTCAAAACTCTTGGATTTTTCATAACTTATGAGTTTAATTAAGGTTTAATGAAAAAAAAAATTCAAGTTCCATAACTTGAGGACAAGTTATGGAAGACATTAAATCATTTAATGATGACATTAAAAATAGTGACTCTTCTATTTTCATAACATATGAGACTTAATGACACTTTAAAAAGAAAAACTCTTCAATTTCCATAACTTGAGGACAAGTTATGGAGTTCATAAAAACCATTAAGATCAAATATTCCATTTAACACAATAATCAAATAATTTTTCCATGATCTAGATTAAACTCATAAGTAAAGATAATTCACATCAACACTTTTCAAGAAATTAGATAATCATATAAACTAATACAAATCTTGAAACTTTGACAATTATCCTTTGAAGACTCTTGAAATTCATAACCTAAAGAGTTAATAAATGAGACATTTCACATCCATAACTTATGGAAGTTTCAAAACTCTTAAGATCATAAGTTTAAAAAAAACTTTTGAGTTCCAAAATTTTATGACAAAATTTGTAACTCCTTAAAACCATTTAGATCAAACTTTTAAAACAAATAAAATAATCATATCATTCTATCTTTTAATAAATTGACCTAATCCAACTCTTGTAGTAAAGTGACTCAAATTTTATAAATAATTAGTTTTTCATAAAATCAAGTAATTATCATAAAATTTGACAAACTTCATGTTTTTTTTTCTTTTTTTTTCCTTCAACTTGAAAAAAAAAATTTGCATCAAATATAATAGAAAACAACCCGTGGCTCTGATACCACTGTTGGGTTTTAGTATACTACAACATCCTATGATGCACATACAACCCTAAATACCTTGGATCTATGTTTTCTCTATTATACATGCAAATGGTTTCCAAGGCATTAAACCTATAACTAGCATGCATTTGACATAAACCATATAATATACTAGTTAGGGAAACATACCTTTTATGTGGCTTGAAGTGTTGATGTATTTGGCCTTAAGAGCTTAGCACCAATAGTATGAAATGCCTCAAATGGAATCACAACACACCTAGGACAAAAGTGGCTCTTGAGAGAGAATTCCATGCACCAAAACACCTCCATATTTCTCTAAGAAAAGAAGTGGTGATTTTGGCTATGGAGTAACTTATTTATATGTAGGATTCCAAGGGTCATGGGTATAACCCATAATCCATACCCATGGGTTTTATGATCCATGTTTCATGTGGCCCAACTCTTTATGTATCCATACATAAACTTGGTCCAACATGGATCATAAGCCCAACACATATAAATATAACTAATTATCATAATTAGTCCCCATAGATTTAATTAGTCTCTTTTGATCACTAAATTAATGCCAAATTAATTCTTGATCGATACTAATTAAAACATATGATTTCATATTAATATATTATAACTTATAATATATTAATAAACCATAAATAACCTTCTCTCAAAAGCCCATCCTAACAAATTGTCCTGATGATATGCAACCCAAATGGACCATGCTACTCTCGGGTCAAGTACATACCAATAATAGTTATGGGCTTAGACATCTAATACAACACCTTATTGGTTCCTCAGCATGCAGGGGATGAGGAGATGCGGAGGACCCGCTATCATGACATGTTGAGAGCTGATATTCGGGAGCATGTTAGCTTCTCGGCATGCCCGACCCTGGACTCTATGATTGCCAGGGCGCGGGTAAGGGAGATTGATTTGGAGCACATTGCGAAGAGGAGGTCAGATCATACGTATACTTTGGAGGGTCCCGTGAAGAGACCCAAGACTTCAGATCAGCGATTAGTAAGTCGGCAGGTCCGAAGTCAGTGCAGCACGTGCGGGAAACCACACGAGGGAGTTTGTCGTTCCAGGGGTTCAGGCTGCTACAAGTGTGGCAGTGATGGTCACGTCAGCAGGGACTGCCCACAGGGGTCAAGCCCATTATGTTTTCACTGCAATCAGGTGGGACACAAGAAGGCCGACTGCCTGACGGTGAGGGGATGAGCAGGGAGTGCGTCTGCCCCGACAACTTCGAGGTTTACGGATGGGTGAGAGGGTAGGGCCTTGCAGTGACAGATAAGGGATATCTACATTACAACAGGGAATGTTGCAGGTACGTATCTATGGCTATTTTCGTACCTATGTGTATTAGGGTTGTTCGTACCCCTCACTTCGGGATCGAAGTGTCCAATATTATCTCGATTATGACAAAAGCGGTTCAGGAGCGTTGCGTGGAGGTTGGTGGACAGAGTCCATGGAGTAGCCCTCCACCATCATTAGGGTTTGGTGGTTCTAGTCTTGGTACTTGGGATGGCTTTTGGAAGCATTAAAGGAAGTGGTCTATCACTGATGGGGTTGCTCTGAGTATTAGTCTTTCGGACCTTAAAGGCATTAGATGGAGCTCAGGGGATTATCAGTATCGGGGATGCAGGAGGTGTTCATCTAGTATCCGATAATCGTACGGTATTTGGAGTGGACTAGTGATGGATCGCTAGCGGCATCAAGGCGATGGTAGTTATCATGCCTTTTGTGCAAGGGAGGAAGGAATGGAAATCCTCGGGTTTCGCAGGCAGGAAAGACTTAGCTGAAGCTAAGTGGGGGAGAAACAATCATGTTATGGGAGCAGAAGCGGTTTTGAAACTAGGATAAGTTTCGCTCTCCTGTCAGGAAGGAAGACAGCCCAGGTGGCTGTATGAATTGAGGACAGTGCGAATTGGAAGTTTGGAAAACTTGCCAATTGTGAGACCTCATTCTCGAGATGTCTGGTAGCAGATTGCAGAGGAATCGGTTGGGAGTTCCAGTTGGGACATGAGTACCACTTGGGGGTAGTAGATTGTGCTTGTATGCTCGACTATGGGTTAGTCGTAGCATCCACTAGCAGCCAGTCGGTGTGGAAGGGTGTTGTCAGACTACCGGATGGCCGTAGCATTCACCAGTGGTCAGATAGTAAGAAGAGTGTGGTAAGACTGTGGGGCGGTCCGTAGCAATGGTTAGAAGATAGCGTCGAAGAGTGGTGCGACTGCCATGTGGCCCGTAGCAATCGTATGTGAGGATAGTTAGACTGCGGTGTGGCCCGTAGCATTAGTTTAGTAAGACTGCGGTGTGGCCCGTAGCATTAGTGTAGTAAGACTACGGTGTGGCCCGTAGCAATCGTATGTGAGTATAGTTAGATTGCGGTGTGGCCCGTAGCATTAGTTTAGTAAGACTGCGGTGTGGCCCGTAGCAATTGTATGTGAGTATAGTTAGACTGCGGTGTGGCCCGTAGCATTACTTTAGTAAGACTCCGGTGTGGCCCGTAGCAATCGTATGTGAGGATAGTTAGACTGCGGTGTGGCCCGTAGCATTAGTTTAGTAAGACTGCGGTGTGGCCCGTAGCATTCGTTTAGTAAGACTACGGTGTGGCCCGTATCAATCGTATGTGAGTATAGTTAGGTTGTGGTGTGGCCCGAAGCACTGGTTTAGCAAGACTGCGGGGTGGCCTGTAGCTTTAGTTGGCTGGCAGCGCAGAAGTGTTGTAAGACTATGTGGGTGGCCGTAGCATTCAGTAGTTGACAGAGCGAGTATAGTAAGACTACGGGGTGGCCCGTAGCATTCGTCGGTCCCTATTCGCTAGTGCGAATGTATCAGGTGTGTGATTCAGTGGCAGGGTTTTTCAGATAGTTAAGTTCAAGACGGGGCAGCCGCCCGGATGTGAGTGGGCCACATTAGTAGTTTAGTTCGCAGAGTGTGGGCGGGGGCCCGTATCTCCGAGGTGGCATGGGGGAAACCGGTATTCCGGGTAATGGTAGATCAGTTGGGACCAGGGCGGTCTCGGTTCATCCGGTAGGCAGATTGGAGTCAACAGGACTACATGCAGGAATGATGGTAAGGGATTCGGTGTGAAAAGTCGTGAGCTGATCGGATGATGCTAAGCTGCTCATCGCGGGATCGAATGATCTCAGAGTAAAGGATTTGGCTCGGTGATGCCGTTCTCGTCTGAGCCCGTAGCAAATGGTGCCTTGACTACGCTCCACTCGTACCACTATCGATTCCTAAAATAATAGTATTCGCTAGTGAGTCTCTAATCGAAATCTAACACTAGTATACTTACTACTACTATAGAATTATGCCAATATTTTTTCAAAATTTAATATTGATAAGTTACAAACATTTTTCTGAAATGGTGAAATTTTATAACTCATGTGATTAAGATAATTTTGGATATTATTTTCCATAATTTTGTAATATTAACCGAGGGTATTTCAATACATTTAAAGTTGTTATATTACATATAGAAGCTGTGAAAAATATAAAACATATTTTTCAATTAGTTTTGCTATTTTTCTTTGTTTTATTCTCTTGAATAATCATTAAATGGTGAATAATTACCAAATAGTTAAAGTAAATTACCAAAATTTTTGTAAACTCCATTTATAGTGTACATAATCCGGGAAAAATACCAATGGTGATTTTTATATAGTGTAATCCGATTTTGTGGATTTAAGTGTATTTAATCTTAGAACATAAGGGAAAATAGTATTTTATATGATTTATTGCCCTTTTTTATAGACCTTAGAAAATATTTTATTTGATTTATTGCCCTTTTTTATTGCAATAATTATAATGATTCAAGAAAAATGAATTATTTTCTGAAAATTTGTAGAACATCTCATCTTGTTGGTGGAATATAGGGAAAAATCGGATTTGATCAGAAAAGTTGATTTAGATATTTATTTGGGAATAAATCCTTTATAAACCTATTTGAAAGCTTTTTAACAACAAACTTTGATCATCAGGCATCTAAGCTTGAAGATCATCACATGCATGTTGGTTTGAAGACCAATCATGAGTTTGAAATGTTAAAAAAAATTGTTCTTGAAAGAAAACATAGGGTACATGTGGTGATTTTAACCCAAAACTTGTAGAAAACTGCATTATGTTGATTTTGACATAGGTTTTGGTCCTTGGATTTCACCATTTACAACATGCATGTTGTTTTTGGGTGAAATCCTACCACCATCATCATCAAAACCATGAGTTTGTGTGTGTATTTTTATGTGTTCATGATCTTTCATTAGAATGGAGTAGAAGATAGAGAAAATGTAGCAAACTTTGTAAAACTTGAAAGAAAAGTGAAGGAAAGTAAAGGATTTTCATGTCTACCTTTAAGAATAACATCAAACAATGAAGATTTTGTGCTTGAGAAGTGTTCTTGGCTGTATAATTTTTGTGAGTTTAGAGAGAGATTTTCAGAGAAATGAGTGGAGTAGGTGTTAGAGTGTGAGAGAGTGAAGAGGAGAAGATGGAGTGTTAGGGTGAAGTGAATCATTGAAATTTTTGGGAAGAGGGTGCCTAGGAAAGAGGGGGAACGAATTTTGAAGAGGAGAGAGGTTCCCTCACTCTTCCATTTTTATAAAATTCCAATTATTTTATAAAAACACCATATTTTTATAAAATATGCACCTTAATATAGTTTTTACTCATAAAATATTGACTTTTGACTTAAAAATTAAGCGTAAATATTAATGACTTAAAATTTTATTTTCCTTGATTATATTTCCTTGAATTTAATTATTTTAATATAACATTATAAGTTTCATAACTATTTTTATAGAATTCTTGATGTTAAAGTTTATAAAATTTAGGTTTTAGGGCTTTTAGGGTTTTGAGATTTAATAAATCTTTGGATATCAAAATCAATAGAATCTTTGACACTTCAATTTATCTTATGGTACTATAACTCTTTTATAGTTATAAATAATGTTTGTAACTTATTTTATCGGTTTATTGGCATTCTATGTAGTGATTCCGAGATTCAAGCGAAATTGAGGAATCAAGTATACTAGTCCTAGTTTTCAACTTTGACTTAAGTTCCTATGAGACTTTGACCTAATTTGTACTACTAGGTGTAACAACCAGAATCAGAAAGACCAAGAAAAGAAAGGAAGGCTCTAAGTCAAGAGTCAACTCGTCGAGTCCAGGGAGGAACTCGACGAGTCGGAGCGGGATCCGGGGCATAGAGTAAGTGACCGACTCGGCGAGTCGGCTAGTGGACTCAACGAGTCTGGTCTGGGCGAGAAAAACCCTAATCCCGGGGGTTGTGCCCTATTTAAAGAACATTACATCCCTTCCCCAACCTCTTTACTCCCTTTTTGAGATCCAGAAACCCTAAATCGTGAGTGAGAGCCCTTGGAAGCAATTTAGAGCCTAGATAAGTGATTTTGGTGGAAAGGGGCTTGAAGATCGAGAGGCTTGCTGCAAAGGAGTGGTGTAGATCCGTGATCTACTTCAGTTGGAGCATATATTGGAGGGAATAAGTTGTTGCTTTGGCTTTATTGCAAATAGATCTATCTTATGTTTGAGATTTGGGACATTTTGGGCATGATTGAGATCTATGTCGAGTTAGAGGCGTAGATCTAAGGTTGCTACCTCAGATCTAGACTTGTGATGGTCCAGAAGGTCATAAAGTTCATGTCAATAAGTTGTTGGTGAAGCCCCTTTGTCTTAAACCCTAGCCCTTGAGTGTTTTGGGCCTCTTGCTCCTTGGTTTCACGTAAAGTTTGCAACTTTATGTGGGGGATAGACTGTAGAAGAGTGGATCTATGGATTGGAACCCCTGCATGGCTCGAAAAGCCACTGTATGGATTGAGAACTGGAGAGACTCGGCAAGTCACATGGGTGTACTCGACGAGTTGTATGAATATGTGCATGGACTCGGCGAGTTGGAAGAACAACTCGGCGAGTCTGTTGAAGATTGCCTAGGACTCGGCGAGTCTGTTCTTGGACTCGACGAGTCAGGTCGCAGAACCCCCAACCTCTTCTGGTTAAGACGCAGATCAGTAAGTTGAGTGGTGACTCAGTGAGTTGTACAGGATGGGACTCAGAGATCGTTGAACTCGACGACTCCTGGGGTGACTCGGCGAGTTGGGTCTTATTTTGAGAGCTTCTGAGTTTAAAGACTCGGCGAGTCTTCGGGTTGACTCGGCGAGTCGAGTCAACTGGAAGGTTGAATTTGACCAGGACTTTGACTTTAACTAGAGTTGACTTAGTTTGACTTATAGAGTTCAATTTGGAGCTAAGTGTTTTATTGATATTAGTAGCTCGGGGAGCTAGTGGAGCAGTGATTCAGAAAGTGGTCGGACAACAGCCAGAGGTTTATCAGCAAAGTTCAGCAGTGCGAGGTGAGTGTCCTCACTGTTTGTATGGGTCTACGGCCACAATGCCAACCTATTTAGTTTATGTATGGTAGGAAGACTCGGGGGTTAGCCCTAGGCATTATGCATGAAAGACCAGGAGGAGGCTCTTGGCACAGAGTATGTTATTATGTATGTAGGAAGACCCGGGGGTTAGCCCTAGTCATTATGCATGAAAGACGAGGAGGTGGCTCCTGGCACACAGTATGTTATTATGTATGATAGGAAGACCCGGGGGTTAGCCCTAGGCAATATGTATGAAAGACAGGAGGTGGCTCCTAGCGCACTATATGCTATTGTGTATGAAAGACCAGGGGGTGGCTCCTGGCACACTATATGCGGAGTAGCCTAGTAGAGTAGTCTGTATAGTTGTCTTTGTGATACTTGCATGAAAGACCAGGGGGTGGCCCTTGTCACTTGTCTGTAAGACCCATGGAGTGGCCCCAGGATTGGCCAAGAAGACCACGTGCGGCCCGTGGCATAACCGCAAGACTATGTTTGGCACATAGCACCTTAGCAAGACTATGTTTGGAACATAGCACCTTACTTGATTATGGATATGTTGGTTATGAATGGCTCTTGGCTATGTATGGCATGTATGGATCAGTTGGTTTGTATGGTATGTGGTAATATGCTTTGATTACTGACACTTTGGCTTAACACGCGATATTATTATGAATGTTTTATACCCATGGTTTATGTAATAACTTATTTAAAAATGAAATTTTTGGCCTTGAATTTTGGGATGTTACAAGTTGGTATCAGAGCCCTGGTTTGAGGGATTCGGACACACCCTCGGGGGTGTTTGGACTCAAATCGAGGGATTAAAAGCTTTTTACAAGAAAATGGTTTTCTAAAATATGAGTTAAAGGAGATTTGAGAAAGAACGAAGTGTGTGATGTGCGCGACCGGCCGAGCTCAAGTAAGTTTACCCCAAGATACCCATACAAGTTTATATTATGGTTACCAGTTTCAGTAGAACAACATGATAGAATAGGACTAAGGATCTTGGAATGATGCCTTATGTGCCTGCTTTATATGCTTTAGCTTATGAGAATTGCATGCTAGTATTGAGTAGACAGCAGTAGGATAGCCTGTTTAGGTTATACCTGATAGTATGAGCTTAGCATTGTATGCTGGTGCAGTTTCCTGTTATGAGGATAGGATTGCTTGAGATCGTTCCCTTTCTCTGAATGCTGGTTGCTTTGTGCTTTGTGGGACTCTGAGTGATGGGAGTTAGCCATTAGGGGAATACGTCACGTCACATGTGATCAGGATTGAATAATCTCAGAGCGCTGGATTTAGCCCTATTACGCAACTCTCGTTTGAGTCTAACCGTTGTAGGGACGAGTCTTTTATTCGAAGGATTATCTGAGCCTCGTCACATGTGATGGTATTCATGTGATAACTAATTGGCATTACAAGGAGGCCTTCAGCAGCTGAGGACTGGTTTGGGTAGAGCCAGAGATTTATCTAGGGCAAGCCTAGGATGAGAGTAGCAGAGATCAGTAGTAGTGAAAGGGACTTGGTGAAGTTGAAGCAACCCTTGAGGAAAGTACGGATAGATGTGGAAGGTAGTATGGGCCCGTGCTACTGGAAGCAGAGGATCCGTACTCGAGTCAAGGAGGGCCGAGATGGAACTAGGAATCTTGGATAATGTGTGAGACCTCTCGGGGTATGTTTTGATCCAGACATTTATGTGTTTATCTCCAGTATGGTGACCACGCGACATGGAGCAGGAGGCTCAGGATCTGGATCAGGATCGGGCTCGGGCGCGTGATCCGAGCAAGTTGATGATGGATTACGCGAGTTCATTGCGTCTGAGATTACGAGAGGCATCCTTGAGGCGACCCCGGTCATTTCCGGGTCGATCAAGGAGGGGATCATTGAGCTTATGGAGGATCGCCTCCGAGCTTTCAGGAGTGATTTGGCGTCTGGACAGGCGAGTACGTGCACACTGTCCTTCAAGGACTTTAGAGGGAGTGGTGCGCCAGACTTCCACGGGGTGAAGGACCCCATTATTGCCAGAAGATGGATTGCAGACATTGAGTCTGCACAGTTGACGAGCTTGTGTCCTGAGGGGTCGAAGGTTCGATTTGCTGCAGGGTGCTTGAGGGGCAGAGCTAGAGACTGGTGGGAGTCAGTTGGTAATTCCTTGGGAGCCTCGGCCATTGAGGCTATGACCTGGTCCGACTTCGTGACCAAGTTTAGGGCGGAGTTTGCGCCGGCTGTGCAGCTTCAGCAGCTGGCCAGGGAGTTCCTAGACATGAGACAGACGACGAAGTCGGTGGCGGAGATTACTTCCAAGTTCCGGGAGATGGCCTTATTGGTTCCTCAGTATGTAGGGGATGAGGATATGCGGAGGACCCGCTATCATGACATGTTGAGAGCTTATATTCGGGAGCATGTTAGCTTCTCGGCATGCCCGACCCTGGACTCTATGATTGCCAGGGCGCGGGAAAGGGAGATTGATTTGGAGCACATTTCGAAGAGGAGGTCAGATCAGACGTATACTTTGGAGGGTCCCGGGAAGAGACCCAAGACTTCAGATCAGCGATTAGTAAGTCGGCAGGTCCGAAGTCAGTGCAGCACGTGCGGGAAACCACATGAGGGAGTTTATCGTTCCAGGGGTTCAGGCTGCTACAAGTGTGGAAGTGATGGTCATGTCCGTAGGGACTGCCCACAGGGGTCAAGCCCATTATGTTTTCACTATAATCAGGTGGGACACAAGAACACCGACTGCCCGACGGTGAGAGGAGGAGCAGGGAGTGCGTCTGCCCCGACAACTTTGAGGTTTACGGATGGGTGAGAGGGTAGGGCCTTGCAGTGACAGATGAGGGAGATCTGGATTACAGCAGGGAATGTTGCAGGTACGTATCTATGGCTATTTTCGTACCTATGTGTATTAGGGTTGTTCTTACCCCGGACTCAGGTGATAGTATGTATGAGTTGTCTCTCTTCTTGTATTCGGATTGTACTTTCAGAATTGTCATATGCCAATTGCATACCGGGAACTATTAGTAGCTAGTGTAGGGTCATCCCTCACTTCGGGATCGAAGTGTCCAGTATTATCTCGATTATGACCAAAGCGGTTCAGGAGCGTTGCATGGAGGTTGGTGGACAGAGTCTATGGAGTAGCCCTCCACCATCATTAGGGTTTGGTGGTTCTAGTCTTGGTACTTGGGATGGCTTTTGGAAGCATCAAGGGAAGTGGTCTATCACTGATGGGGTTGCTCTAAGCATTAGTCTTTCAGACCTTAAAGGCATTAGTTGGAGCTCATGGGATTATCAGTATCGGGGATGCAGGAGGTGTTCATCTAGTATCCGGTAATCGTACGGTATTTGGAATGGACTAGTGATGGATCGCTAGCGGCATCAAGGCGATGGTAGTTATCATGCCTTTTGTGCAAGGGAGGAAGGAATGGAAATCCTCGGGTTTCGCAGGCATGAAAGACTTAGCTGAAGCTAAGTGGGGGAGAAACAATCATGTTATGGGAGCAGAAGCAGTTTTGAAACTAGGATAAGTTTCGCTCTCCTGTCAGGAAGGAAGACGGCCCAGGTGGTTGTATGAATTGAGGACAGTGCGAATTGGAAGTTTGGAAAACTTGCCAAATGTGAGACCTCATTCTCGAGATGTCTGGTAGCAGATTGCAGAGGAATCGGTTGGGAGTTCCAGTTGGGACATGAGTACCACTTGGGGGTATTAGATTGTGCTTGTATGCTCGACTATGGGTTAGTCGTAGCATCCACTAGCAGCCAATCGGTGTGGAAGGGTGTTGTCAGACTGCCGGATGGCCGTAGCATTCACTAGTGGTCAGATAGTAAGAAGAGTGTGGTAAGACTGTGGGGCGGTCCGTAGCAAAGGTTAGCAGATAGCATCGACGAGTGGTGCGACTGCGGTGTGGCCCGTAGCAATTGTATGTGAGGATAGTTAGACTGCGGTGTGGCCCGTAGCATTAGTTTAGTAAGACTGCGGTGTGGCCCGTAGCATTAGTGTAGTAAGACTACGGTGTAGCCCGTAGCAATTGTATGTGAGTATAGTTAGACTGCGGTGTGGCCCGTAGCATTAGTTTAGTAAGACTGCGGTGTGGCCCGTAGCATTAGTTTAGTAAGACTGCGGTGTGGCCCGTAGCAATCGTATGTGAGTATAGTTAGACTGGGGTGTGGCCCGTAGCATTTGTTTAGTAAGACTGCGGTGTGGCCCGTAGCAATCGTATGTGAGGATAGTTAGACTGCGGTGTGGCCCGTAGCATTAGTTTAGTAAGACTGCGGTGTGGCCCGTAGCATTCGTTTAGTAAGACTGCGGTGTAACCCGTATCAATCGTATGTGAGTATAGTTAGGTTGCGGTGTAGCCCGAAGCACTGGTTTAGTAAGACTGCGGAGTGGCCTGTAGCTTTAGTTGGTTGGCAGCGCAGAAGTGTTGTAAGACTATGTGGGTGGCCATAGCATTCAGTAGTTGACAGAGCGAGTATAGTAAGACTACGGGGTGGCCCGTAGCATTCGTCGGTCCCTATTCGCTAGTGCGAATGTATCAGGTGTGTGATTCAGTGGCAGGGTTTTTCAGATAGTTAAGTTCAAGACGGGGCAGCCGCCCGGATGTGAGTGGGCCACATTATGATTGGGTCCGGAAGGCGGTAGGCCACCAAGAGTGGCGTAAGAATGCGGGTAAGCCGTGGCATTCATTAGTAGCTTAGTTCGCGGAGTGTGGGCGGGGGCCCGTATCTCCGAGGTGGCATGGGGGAAACCGGTATTCCGGGTAATGGTAGATCAGTTGGGACCAGGGCGGTCTCGGTTCATCCGGTAGGCAGATGGGAGTCAACAAGACTACAGGCAGGAATGATGGTAAGGGATTCGGTGTGAAAAGTCGTGAGATGATCGGATGATGCTAAGCTGCTCATTGCGGGATCGAATAATCTCAGAGTAAAGGAGTTGGCTCGGTGACGCCGTTCTCGTCTGAGCCTTAAACGTAGCAGAGAGGGATCTGCTACCCAAAGGATTGTCTGAATTCTCACGATTGGGTGGAGCTTTCAGTATTGGAGCATTGTATGGGGTTATTACGTGAGTATTGGTATGATGGCCGGCACTGGGAGTGGCCGGGATTGCGGTTTCAGCAGAGGATCGGTCCTCGAAGGAAATTGGGAAGGTTGTTGCTTGTGAAAAGTGCCTTAGAAAGGCCAGTGACAGAGTATGGTAAAAGGGTAAACCCCTTGCGAATCAAGGGTAAGAGTATCAGGAGTATCGGTATGTTTACCAGTTGGATAAAAGTGTTGTACTCGAAGGTAGTAAGTAACGGGTTATTCTGAAGATTACATCTTCAGGGTTTGGATCGGATGGGCGGAATATGTACCTTGTGGTAAGTGGCGACCATATGGTAAGGTAGTTGGCCATGGCAGACTTCGAGGACGAAGTTTAGTTTAAGTGGGGGGAGTGTTGTAACAACCAGAATCAGAAAGCCCAAGAAAAGAAAGGAAAGGCTCTAAGTCAAGAGTCAACTCGTCGAGTCCAGGGAGGAACTCGACAAGTCGGAGCGGGATCCGGGGCATAGAGTAAGTGACCGACTCGGCGAGTCGGCTAGTGGACACGGCGAGTCTGGTCTGGGCGAGAAAAACCCTAATCCCGGGGGTTGTGCCCTATTTAAAGAACATTACATCCCTTCCCCAGCCTCTTTACTCCCCTTTTGAGATCCAGAAACCCTAAATCGTGAGTGAGAGCCCTTGGAAGCAATTGAGAGCCTAGATAAGTGATTTTGGTGAAAAGGGGCTTCAAGATCAAGAGGCTTGCTGCAAAGGAGTGGTGTAGATCCGGGATCTACTTCAGTTAGAGCATATATTGGAGGTAATAAGCTGTTGCTTTGGCTTTATTGCAAATAGATCTATCTTATGTTTTAGATTTGGGGGATTTTGGGCATGATTGAGATCTATGTCGAGTTAGAGGCCTATCTCTAAGGTTGCTACCTCAGAACTAGACTTGTGATGGTCCAGAAGGTCATAAAGTTCATGTCAATAAGTTGTTGGTGAAGCCCCTTTGTCTTATACCCTAGCCCTTGAGTGTTTTGGGCCTTTAGCTCCTTCGTTTCACGTAAAGTTTGCAACTTTATGTGGGGGATAGACTGTAGAAGAGTGGATCTATGGATTGGAGCCCCTGCATGGCTCGAAAAGCCACTGTATGGATTGAGAACTGGAGAGACTCGGCGAGTCACATGGGTGTACTCCATGAGTTGTATGAGTATGTGCATGGACTCGGCGAGTTCGAAGAACAACTCGGCGAGTCTGTTGAAGATTGCCTAGGACTCAGCGAGTCTGTTCTTGGACTCGACGAGTCAGGTCGCAGAACCCCCAACCTCTTCTGGTTAAGACGCAGATCAATGAGTTGAGTGGTGACTCAGTGAGTTGGACAGGATGGGACTTAGAGATCGTTGAACTCGACGAGTCCTGGGGTGACTCGGCGAGTTGGGTCGTATTTTGAGAGCTTCTGAGTTTAAGGACTCGGCGAGTCTTCGGGTTGACTCGGCGAGTCGAGTCAACTGGAAGGTTGACTTTGACCAGGACTTTGACTTTAACCAGAGTTGACTTAGTTTGACTTCTAGAGTTCAGTTTGGAGCTAAGTGTTTTATTGATATTAGTAGCTCGGGGAGCTAGTGGAGCAGCGATTCAGAAAGTGGTCGGACAGCAGCCAGAGGGTTATCAACAAAGTTCAGCAGTGCGAGGTGAGTCTCCTCACTGTTTGTATGGGTCTACGGCCATAATGCAGACCCATTTAGTTTATGTATGGTAGGAAGACCCGGGGTTTAGCCCTAGGCATTATGCATGAAAGACCAGGAGGAGGCTCCTGGCACACAGTATGTTATTATGTATGGTAGGAAGACCCGGGGGTTAGCCCTAGGCATTATGCATGAAAGACCAGGAGGAGGCTCCTGGTACACTCTATGTTATTATGTATGGTAGGAAGACACGTGGGTTAGCCCTAGGCATTATGCATGAAAGACCAGGAGGTGGCTCCTGGCACACAGTATGTTATTATGTATGATAGGAAGACCCAGGGGTTAGCCCTAGGCAATATGTATGAAAGACCAGGAGGTGGCCCCTGGCGCACTGTATGCTATTGTGTATGAAAGACTAGGGGGTGGCTCCTGGCACATTATATGCGGAGTAGCCTAGTAGGGTAGTCTGTATAGTTGTCTTTGTGATACTTGCATGAAAGACCAGGGGGTGGCCCTTGGCACTTGTTTGTAAGACCCAGGTAGTGGCCCCAGGCTTGACCAGGAAGACCACGTGCGGCCCGTGGCATAACCGCAAGACTATGTTTGGCACATAGCACCTTAGCAAGACTATGTTTGGCACATAACACCTTACTTGATTATGGATATGTTGGTTATGAATGGCTCTTGGCTATGTACGGCATGTATGGATCAGTTGGTTTGTATGGTCTGTGGTATCTGGGGAACTCACTAAGCTTCGTGCTTACGGTTTTCAGTTTTGGTTTCAGGTACTTTGTTTTCAAGGAAAGGAGCCGGTTCGATTGCAGCGCATCACACTATGTTTTCCGCACATGAGATCTTTGGGATCACACTCTGATATGGTTTTATGATAATATGCTTTGATTACTGACACTTTGGCTTAACACGAGATATTATTATGAATGTTTTATACTGATGGTTTATGTAATAACTTATTTAAAAATGAAATTTTTGGCCTTGAATTTTGGGATGTTACACTAGGTCAAGTGCATGGTGTGTGTATATAATTCATGAAAAGGCGTTCGAGTCAAAGAGCGACCCAAATATGGATAGTCACTACAGTTAAGTAGTTGTAGAATTCACATATCAATGTGA
The DNA here is from genome assembly GCF_052849685.1 of Lactuca virosa. Classification (NCBI taxonomy): domain Eukaryota; kingdom Viridiplantae; phylum Streptophyta; class Magnoliopsida; order Asterales; family Asteraceae; genus Lactuca; species Lactuca virosa. Next base: position 359,690,430 of record NC_136433.1, on the reverse strand, counting down.
AATCTAAGTACACTATCCATTGTTTCTAATTGTTTCCAAGTTTCTATTAGGTTATAACTTAGCTTCTAGTTACTAAGTCTAGTATGTGCCATGCCTACACGTGCAACTAAGTTTATTAAATCTAGAACTTACTCGAATTTTGACGGTTGTCACACTTATAAAATGGTATTTTTTTATTTTGAAGCTTTACATTGTGATGGTGTGTATGAAACTGTGTTGTGTATATATAATTTAGGCAATAGTGTATTTCAAATTGATTTGTCTAATGGTATATAAAAAGCATGCTTGTGGCATTGTCGTCTTCGACACAATAAAAAGAAACACATTGACCAACTCCAAAAGGATGGCGTGTTGGAATCATTTGACCTAAGGTCGGATGATACATGCGAATATTATCTTGTGGGTAAGATGGCAAAATCACCTTTCACTGGATCTTGTGAAACAGGTGAAGGTTTGTTGGACCTCATACACACAGATGTGTGTGGACCATTCAGATTCACCACAAGGGATGCAAATCGATTTTATGTGACAGTTATAGTAGATATGGATATATTTACTTAATCAAACATAAATCAAAAACATTTGAAAAGTTCAAAGAGTTTAAACATGAAGTCGAGAATCAATTAGGCAGGAAGATAAATATGTTCCGATCAGATAGAAGTAGAGATTATCTTAGTATCGAATTCCACGATTACCTCAAGGAATGTGGAATAGTTTCATAATTGACCCTTGTTAGATAGTACACCACAACTTAATAGTGTGGCTGAGAGGCGCAACCGAACCTTGTTAGATATGGTTCGTTTCATGATGAGTCGAGCTACTCTACTAATTTCTTTTTTGGGTTATGCCTTAAAGACTGCCACCCATATTCTTAATCTTATCCTGAATAAGAAGGTTGCCAAAACACCTCACAAAATGTGGACAAAGAAGATTCCATCGTTAGCAAATATCATGGTTTGGTGTTGTGAATATTTCGTTAGACGAGAGACTCTCTACAAGCTTGAACCTCGAAGTGAGAGCTATATTTTCATCGGTTACCCACACAAGTCCTTTAGATATTTGTTCTACAGACCTACTGAGAACGTGGTCTTTGTAGCACGAAGAGGAGTCTTTCGCGAGAGAGAGCTCATATGCAAAGAGGACGGTGGGAGTACCATTGACCTTGAAGAGATTCAAGAATCAAACAATTAGGGAACCTCTGAAGACGCTAGGGTTCGACTAGAGGAAGAGATTCCAGTTGAACTAGTTGATGATTCATTACCTCTTAGGCGTTCCAGTAGAGTTAGAATGCCACTTGTGTTCTTTGGTTTTCATATTACTACAAACTGAGATATGTTTATCAGTGATAGTACACTTGTAAATTTGGATGAACGGAATAACTACAAGGAAGCAATGGCAGGCCCTGAGGTAGCGCAAGGGAAATAGGCAATGGAGAGCAAGATCAAGTCCATGTATGACAACCAAGTTTGGAATTTGGTTGATCAACAACGTAGTTGGAAGATAGTAGGTTGCAAATGGATCTTCAAGAAGAATACAGAAATGGATGGTAATGTGGACACATTTAATGCACGAATTCTTACGAAGGCCTTTACTCAAACCCCAGGGGTTGACTATGACGAGACATTCTCACTAGTGGCTAAGATAAAATCTATTAGAATCATGCTAGCCATAACTTCCTTTCATGACTATGAAATTTGGAAGATGGATGTCAAAACCGCTTTCCTTAATAGGAAGTTCGTTTAGTATTTTTAGATGAGTCAGCCAGAGGGTTTTGTTGATACAAAGTTCCCAATAGAGTGTGAAAGCTTGAGAAATCCATCTTTGGGTTGAAATAAGCTCATCACAGTTGGAATCTTTGTTTTGACGAGAAGGTCAAAGAGTTTCACTTCTCTAAAAGTGAAAATGAGTCATGTGTATATCTTAAAGCTAGTGGGAGTATAGTAACCTTCCTATTTGTTGGATTTTGTGTCTAAGCCCATAACTATAACTGGTATGTACTTGACCCGATTGTAGCATGGTCCCTTTTTGGGTTGCCTTCACCAGTGAAATTCGATAGGAAGGATTTTTGAGAATAAGGTTATTTGTGATTTATTGATATATTACAAGTATAATATATTAATATTATTTAATTAGTATTGGTCAAGAATTAATTTGGAATTAATTTTTTTTATCAAAAGAGACTAATTAAATATATGGGGATTGATTATGTAAATCAATGATTCTTGTAATGTGGACTAATGATCCATGACTGTATGGTTGGGGCTAAACCAATAAGATAATCTATGGATAGTCCATGGAGGTTAACCCATGGAGCATAAGGATGTGAAAAGTCAGGAGCATTAGGGTTTACAAAGTGTAACCCTAGTGTTTGCCACATTATAAATAGTGCCCCCATAAGTCAAGTCGGCTACACACTCCTTGGAGTCAAGAATCTTATTCTCCTATAACCTCCTCTTGCATTTTGGTGTTTGTGAACCAATAGAGGCATCACACTTGAGGTGCTCAAGCTTTCAATGGTAAAGAACTCTACTCTACTCAAGAGGTAAGCATCCAAACTATGTTTCATATTATATAGCTTCACTTGTATGCTAGTTAGGGAGAATACTTTGGAAAAAGAAAATGCATGTATATTTAGAGAAAACATAGGTCCAAAGGATTAAGGGTTGCATGTGCACCGCAGGAGTGTTATAGTGCTCAAAACCCAACAGTGGTATCAGAGCCTAGGATTGTTTTCAATTATATTTGATGCTTACTAGTTTTTCAAAGCTGAAAAAGTCGAAAATTTGGCCACTGACTGGTGAACTCGCCTAGTACATGAACAAACTCGATGAGTCCACTCAGTAAACAGGGCAACTCGGTGAGTCAGTTCATGTACTCGACGATTTGAAGGCCCTGTTTGCAGAATTGCGAGTTTCTTGGCCTGGTTTGGATTAGGAACACTACCACAAACTGCTTTGGATCATTGGAAATGTTTTTTTATGATATTGTAGTGCTTGTAATCATCCAACCACAAGATAATAGTCAAAGTTTTAAAATAATTGTTGTTTTTATGTGATAAACAAAATTGCTTTCAAATTGTTGACCTAGAAAATTATCTTGCCTATGAGTTTAGTTAGATCATGAATTATGTGATAATTTAGTTATTAGAAAAATGATCTAAATGATGTTTAATGACCTCCACAACTTTTCCTCAAGTTATGGAAAATGAAAGGTCTCATACATTAAAATCAATTAAACTCAGAAGTTATGAATGTGAAGAGTTTGACAAGTATTAAAACTTGCCCTCATGTTTTGGAATTTGTAGAGTCTCATCAATGAAACTTTAATTCCAAACCCTAGAGTTTTAAAAGTTAAAATTCAACCCTTATACTTTATAATATTATAATCTTAATAATATATATATATATATATATATATATATATATATATATATATATATATATATATATAAGACAAAGTCGGTCTTACCGTTAGTAGGTCTCATTCACGAAGTCGGTCTATAAGGGGGGTATAAGGTTACTGCCTATAAAATGGTAGTTTAATGAGTGTTCACTCTCACCCACCACTTCCTTGACTGGTGCAGGGTCGTTAGCCGAACGGGTACGATAGGACATTAATTCTCCCCCATTAAAAAGTATAATGATAAATATAAAGTAACTAAACTTTTATTAAACTCCCAATCTTCGTTACTTTAGGAAAAAATGTGAAATGGTGCTAATCCATGAAATTACACTTTGCACCTTGTTAAGTCGTTAGTGGAGCGTGTGTGGTTAACCGGCACACTAATCTGGGACTGACAATATGTGACAAAGGATAACTTGGTGTTAATCATAGATCAATGGAGCGTGTGTGGTTAACCGGCACATTCATTAGGTGACTTGTAACATTGGGTGTACCAAGCTAATTTGCATTATTATTCAATCCTTGTTTGTGATCCTCAGCATCACAGTCACAAACTTGAAGGGAACAATCGATATTTAAACATGCCATTGAAAAGTTCAATGAATCTCAAAAGATCTAGGAATTTCAAATCCAATTAAAACTTAATATATTTCGTTTTTCATGGTGGAAATTGGTAAATCCACATTTACCTACCTTCAAATATTTTACAATTGGATTACGGCATCCCTCTTTGCAATTGTGGAATATTGTGTTGGGTCCTAGCGTTAATATTTCATATTGGGTGTAATATTAAGGATAATCATCTAATCTAAACTTTGTTCTTCTTCTTTTACAAATGTTTATCCCAAACAATGCTTCCAACCCAATCCATTCTGGCTCTTTGTCCCTAATGAATTTATGTGGGAGGGTTATTTTCGATGGCTCGAATTTCAATGACTGGATTCGAAACATCAGGATGGCTAGTCGTTATGAGCACAAAGAATATGTCCTTGATAAAGAGCTCAAAGAGATTGATGTCACCACTGCTACTCCTGAACAAATCATTGAACATACTACTCATGACAGGGATGCGACAAAGGTGTCGTGTCTAATGATTGCAACCATGACTGTTGAGCTGTAGAAGTCCTATGAGGACTACTATCCTTATGAAATGTATCATGATTTGATGGAAAGATACCATCAAAGTGGTCGGCATGAGAGGTATGAGATCATTGCCTCCATGATCACAACCAAAATGAAGGATGGTGAACCAATCACGTCCCACTTGCAGAAGATGCAGAGATTCGTGGACCGCTTGCTTAAATTAAATGTTAATTTTGATGAAGAGTTGGCCATAGATATTATTCTACACTCTTTACCTTCTTGTTATTATCAGTTTCGTATGACTTATCATATGAACAAGGAGGATGTCACTCTTAGAAAGCTTCAAGGCCTTCTTAGGACTGTAGAAATCAACCTGAAAGGCAAAACGGTTCTGTCTACTCCTACTACTGCTTCTGCCCCTATTCTGGCAATCGGATAAGGGAAGGGAAAGAAGAGGAAGACTCCCTACAAGAGCCGCAAGGGAAAGTCTCTTGATTGATCCTCTTCAAGTGGGACCAAAGTTGGTTCTGTTAATCCCACTTCCAACCCGAAGGAATTAGAGTGCTTCCACTTTCATGATAAAAGCCATTGGAAACGAAGCTGCCCCAAGTACTTGGAGGACATAAAGGATGGGAAGATCAAACCCTCATTTGTAGGTATTTACACTATTCAATCTAATAACTCATCGCATGCTAATTCATGGGTCCTTGATACAGGTTATGGTATTCACATTTGTTCTGATTTACAGGGACTAAAAAGAAGTAGGGATGTGGATCACGGGAAGATAAACTTAATAATGGGAAATAGGAATGTTTCTCCTCTTACCAAGATTGGATTTTATTCTTTACTTCTTAGTAATGGTTTTAATTTAGATTTGAATAATTGTTGTTACTCGGACGATATGGCGAGAAATGTTATTTCCTTTCATATTTTGTATAAACAAGGTGTTACCTTTTCTTTTAATAATGAAAATGGTGGTATTTATGCTTATTGTAATGGTGTATTTTCTTTTGAAACATTACCTTGCAATGGTATATATGAAACTGTGATGGTTGTAGATAATTTAGGAAATAATGTGTTAAATATTGATTCTTCCAATGATTTGGATAATGCATGCTTGTGGCATTGTCGTTTTGGACATATCAACAAAAAGCGCATAGCCCAAATCCAAAAGGATGGAGTTTTGGAGTCATTTGATTTAAAGTCGGATGACACTTCTGAATCTTGTCTACTTGGAAAGATGACCAAGTCACCCTTCACTGGTACTTGTGAAAGCTGTGAAGGTCTGTTGGATCTCATACACACTGATGTGTGTGGACCATTTAGAACCGCCAAAAGGGATGCTAACCTCTTCTATGTGACTTTTGCTGATGATTATAGTAGATATGGGTATATTTACTTAAACAAGCATAAGTAAGAAACTTTTGAAAAGTTCAAAGAGTTTAACCAAGAAGTGGAGAATCAATTTGTAACACTAGTCAAAATAGATCAATAACAATCACATGTGATTATGCCAATCATGTAATGTGATGTTGTTAAACTAGTAATATGATAAACTTACTATGTAGTTCATGATAAATTCTAATACAAATATGAACTTTCTTTATGATACAACGCAAAGTATATGTCCATACGATTCCAAAAATATAGAGAACGTCTGAATCTGACTTCGCATAAAGAAGTTATGATAAATTGAACACTATAAATCTCTATAATAAGAGGAATTTAAAATCGACTTAGAATTTGCTATTGGAGTCTAAAAACAAGTTGTAGTGCTCGTAAATACCTACGTGTGTATATAAAGTGTTGGGTTTTGAGCATTCTAACACTTCCTAAGTGTACATGCAACCCTATTAAACCTTGGATCTATGTTTGTCTAAGATACATGCAAAATATTATTTTCCAAGGTTTATAACCTATCTAGCATGGCATGGGGTACTTTTAACCATAAAAGAACTAGATGAATTACATACCTTTTGTTGATTGTTGATTCCTTGGAGTTTGAGAGCCAAGCACCAATAATGTGAATGCCTCAAATGGAAATCACAAATCACCACAAACTAGGAAAAAATGTATGAGAGAGTATACTAACTCTTGATTTTGGCCACCACCCTTACACACACATTAATGTATTTTTCATGCAACATAAGCTTGTTTATATAGTGTTCATGGTTAGGGTGAAACCCTAATAACCCATGTCTTTTCCTCTTCCAAGGATCCATGGGTAAAAGCTCCATGGATCATCCATGGACTTCCATATAAGCTTAGCCCATTCCAAAATGAGTGTTAGCCCACACCATATAATTATAATAGCCCATGATTTAATTAGTCTTCCTTTTAATCACTAAATTAATTCATAACTAATTGAAGATTAAAACTAATTAAGTAACATGACTTTATATTAATATATTATAACTTATAATATATTAATAAATCGTAAGTATACAACTCTCATAAAATTATCCATAACTAGTTTGGGTGAAGTGCAACCCAAATGGACCATGCCGGGTCGGGTCAAGTATATACCAAATAAGTTATGGACTTAGACATCTTATCCAACAGACTCCCACTTGGATAAGTCTAATAACTGTATTTGCCTATATTACTTCAGGAACCAACCGGCAATCGTAGCTCTCGAAAACTCTTGTGAACTATGAAGCGCCATTTTAGATAAGTGATCATATAATCCTCTGCTCTCATGATATCAGCCGGACAAATACATGGAACAATGTCTTACTTATTGTCTAGCAGTTGTTTCTCGATTTCCGATTTGTTTGACAAAGAACTTAACTGAACACATCAATTTAGTTCTGACCGGGCCCGGTACATGGGTCAACACAAAATCATCGAGGGGCCCAGATATCGCTTCTATTTCTAGAAGGAACAGATAAACTTCGACTCATATGCTTGTTCTACTACTTATTGAATTGCACACAAAGGCACGTTTTATAACATCAAGTTACTGATGCGTTTACGTGCAATCAATGCACAACCAACTCATAGGTAACAACTCATATCTCTAGGTTTGAAGACTTATATGATATTACCGTCTCACGATCACTCGAGATAAATTCCATGAAGTGATACAAGTGAGCGTGGGTTTATTCCAATACTCATAACTTATGAGTACTCATGAATGTTGTAGCAACCATTGCTATGGCTAAACACCTTTATTCATCTACAATCCCAATTCATGACAGTCTTGATTCATACCTACTTCCGACATATGACCGACTGTGGATAGTTTGAATAAATTAATTATTCTGGAAGTCAAAACATGCAAAACTGAAACAATAGTAAATAATTGACAATGATAGCAACACTTTACTCATAAATAAATCACAAATTTTATTCATCATCAAACGTCGATTACATTTTACAAGTTTCAGAAAAGGCTATCTAATCTGTAAAACTAATATCGTCCCTCAGCCCGATGCGCCTCGCATGCTGCAAATGCTTCACCCTCGGCAGTCCCTTCGTAAGGGGATCCGCAGGGTTCTCATCTGACGATACCCTTTTTGCCACGAGGAGTCCCTCTTCTATCTTGTGTCTTATGAAGTGATATTTTCTGTCAATGTGTCGGGATCTGCCATGATCTCTTGGTTCCTTGGCTAAGGCAACCGCACTATTGTTGTCACAGAAAATCTCCATAGGCTCCTTAATAGCTGGTACAACTCCAAGGTCTTCGATGAAGTTCCTCAGCCATATCGCCTCCTTTGCCGCTTCACTCGCTGCTATCTACTCTGATTCACAAGTCGAATCAGCTACAGTCTCCTGTTTGGAACTCTTCCAAGTGATTGCCCCTCCATTTAAGGTAAAGACCCAGCCCGACTGAGAGCGGAAGTTATCCCTATCAGTCTGAAAGCTAGCATCACTATACCCTACTACTCTCAAGTCATCACTCCCACCAAGGGTAAGGATCCAATCCTTAGTCCTCCGCAGGTACTTGAGAATATTCTTTACTGCAGTCCAATGAGCCTTGCCAGGGTTCCCTTGATATCTGTTGACCATGCTCAAAGCGAAGGCCACATCAGGACGGGTACAAGTCATAGCATACATGATCGAACCAACAGCGGAAGCATAAGGTAATTGACTCATCTCAGCTATCTCATCTTCTGTAATCGGGCTCTGAGCCTTGCTCAGTTTGGCATTACTTTGGATCGGTAATTCTCCTTTCTTGGAATTCTGCATGTTGAACCTTTTCAACACCTTATCCAAGTAGATACTCTGACTAAGTCCAATTAGTCTTTTACTCCTTTCTCTTAATATCCTTATCCCTAGGATATAGGTAGCTTCTCCAAGTTCCTTCATAGCAAAGCACTTCCCAAGCCAGGACTTAATCTCCTACAAGGTTGGGATGTCATTTCCTATGAGTAGTATGTCATCCACATACAGTACCAAAAAGCTAACTATACTCCCACTAGCTCTGACATACACGCAGGACTCATCTTCATTTCTTGAGAAACCAAACTCTTTGACCTTCTCATCGAAACAAAGATTCCAACTTCGAGATGCTTGTTTCAATCCATAAATGGATTTCTCAAGCTTGCACACTCTATTGGGGTACTCTGCACTGACAAAACCTTCTGGCTGATTCATGTAAACATCCTCAGCCAACTTTCCGTTAAGGAAAGCGGTTTTGACATCCATTTGCCATATTTCATAATCATGAAATGCAGCAATGGCTAGCATAACCCTAATAGACTTAATCTTTGCTACTGGTGAAAAGGTTTCATCATAATCAATTCCTTGAGTCTGAGTAAACCCCTTCGCAACCAGTCGAGCCTTATAAGTGTGCACCTTCCCATCCATGTCGGTCTTCTTCTTGAAGATCCATTTGCACCCGACTGTCTTACGGCCTGGTACATTGTCAACCAAGTTCCAAACTTGATTGTCATACATGGACTGTATCTCGCTGTCCATAGCCTCCTTCCATTTAGCAGACTCTGGGCCTGCCATGGCTTCCTTAACACTGTTAGGTTCATCCAGATTTACCAGTGTACTGTCACTGATAAATGTATCACCTTCCGTAGTAATATGAAATCCATAATAAAACTCAGGTGTGTTCCTAACCCTTGTGGAACGCCTCGGAAGTATATACTCGTCAGCTGGATCAACAGGAATTTCCTCCTCAAGTTGATTGCTAGTGTCTGAGGTTCCTTCACCAATCGAGTCTTGAATTTCTTCAAGGTCAATTTGCCTCCCACTGTCTCCTTGGCTTATAAATTCTCTCTCTCGAAAGACCCCTCTCCTACCCACAAAGACCATATTCTCACTGGGTCTGTAGAAGAGGTAACCAAAGGATTTTTGTGGGTAGCCGATGAAAATACACCTTTCACTTCGAGGTTCGAGCTTGTCATGAGTTTCGCGCCTCACGAAAGCCTCGCAACCCCAAATCTTGATATGGTCTAGATTGGGAACTTTCCCAGTCCACATTTCATGAGGTGTTTTGGCAACCTTCTTTGTAGGGACTAGATTAAGGATGTGGGCGGCAGTCTCTAAGGCCTACCCCCAAAAAGAGACTGGTAGCGAAGCTCGACTTATCATAGAGCGAACCATGTCCAACAAAGTTCGATTGCGCCTCTCAGCTACACCATTCAGCTGTGGTGTCCTGGGAGGTGTCAATTGTGAGACAATCCCACATTCCTTTAGATAGTCGAGGAACTCAGTACTAAGATACTCACCACCTCGATCGGATCGAAGCATCTTAATGTTCCTGCCCAATTGATTTTCTACTTCCTGTTTAAACTCTTTAAACCTTTCAAAAGTTTATGACTTATGTTTGATTAAGTAGACATAACCATATCTACTAAAATCATCAATAAAAGTCACATAATAGCGATTAGCATCCCTTGTGGCGGTTTTGAATGGTCCACATACATCAGTACGTATAAGGTCCAACAAACCCTCACCCCTTGCACAAGTACCAGTGAAGGGTGATTTTGTCATTTTTCCAAGTATACAAGACTCACAACTATCATCCGACTTGAGGTCGAACGACTCCAAGACTCCATCCTTTTGGAGCTGGCCTATGCGTTTCTTGCTTACATGTCCAAGACGACAATGCCACAAAGATGCTTTATCCAAGCTAGTAGAAGAATCAATACATAATACATTATTTCCTAAATTATCTACAACCGATACAGCTTCATACACACCATCACAAGGTAATGCTTTAAAATAAAGAACATTGCTTTAAAATAAAGAACATTATTAAAGAAAGCGTTAATACTACCAACTTCATTATCAAAAGAAAAGGTAAAACCTTGTTTGTACAAAGCATGAAAGGAAAAAATATTCCTCGCCATTTCAGACGAGTACACACATTTATTCAAATCTAACTTTAACCCACTATCTAGCAACAAAGTATAAACTCCAATCTTGGTAACAGGTGCAACCTTCTTGTTCCCCATGATTAAGTTTATCTTTCCGTGCTCCACATCCTCACTTCTTCTTAGGCCCTGCAAGTCACAACAGATGTGAATACCCCAACCTGTATCAAGAACCCAAGAATTAGAATATGGTGAGTTATTAGACAATATAGTGTAAATACTTGCATGGGATGGTTTCACTTTCCCATCCTTGACATCCTGCAAGTACTTTGGGCAGTTTCGCTTCCAGTGCCCCTTATTTTGACAGTAGAAGCATTCAGCATCCTTAGTGATGGCAGAAGGAGTGATAGAACCACCTTTGGTTCCAGATGAGGAGCCTTCAAGGGACTTTCCCTTGGTACCCTTCGAAGGGTGCTTCCTCTTTTTCCCTTTGCCTTGCCCGATAGCCAAAACAGGGGTAGTAGTAGGAGTAGGAGTAGCAACCGACTTACTCTTAAGACCACTTTCGGCAGTCTTTAGAAGTCCTTGAAGCTTACTGAGTGTGACTTCCTCCTTGTTCATGTGGTATGTCATACGAAATTGATCATAACACGATGGCAAGGAGTGCAAAATGATATCAATTGCCAACTCCTCAGGGAAGTTCACATTCAGTTTCATTAGACGGTCCACATACCTTTGCATTTTCTGCATGTGGCTCGTGATTGGTTCGCTATCCTTCATACGGGTAGTGATCATGGAGGAGATTATTTCATACCGCTCTTGACGAGCACTCTGATGGTACCTTTCCATCAGATCCTGATGCATCTCAAAAGGGTAATAGTCCTCATAGGACTTTTGGAGTTCAACTGTCATGGTGGCCATCATGATGCATGCCACCTTGGTCGCATCTCTTTCATGTGCCTGATACTCAGCGACCTCCTCAGGAGTAGCAGTGGACTCATCAAGCTCCTTTAGCTCCTTATCGAGGACATATTCCTTGTCCTCGTAACGAGTAACCATCCTGATGTTCCAGATCCAATCCATGAAGTTGGAACCATCAAAGATGACCCTCCCACAAAGGTTCATGAGGGAAAAGGAGCCAGTAGGGTTAGAGCCCGAAGCCTTGTTGTTGGAAGACATCTGAAAAGAAGAAAACAAGTTTAGATTAGATATATCGAATCCTTAATAATACACCCAAATGTAATATTAAGGCTAGGATCCAACACAATATATTATAACTTAGAAGAGGGATGCCGTAATCTAAGCTATAATATATTTGAAGGTAGGTGAATGACGATTCACCAATTTCCACCATGAAAACTAAATGAATTATTAGGTTTAATTGGTTTTGAAATTCCTAGATTCCTTTGAGATTCATTGAACTTTTCAATGGCATGTTTCAATCTCGATTGTGCCCTTCAAGTTTTGTGACTGGGATGCCGAGGATCACAAAACAAGGTGTGAATAACCATGCAAATTCACTTGGTACCCTTAATATTATCACCTAATCAATGTGCCGGTTAACCACACACGCTCCACCGATCTATGATAAACATTAAGTCACCCTTCGTGATCCTTACTAGTCCAAGTTAGTGTGCCGGTTAACCACACACGCTCCACCAACGACTTGGTAAGGTACAAAGTGTGAATTTCATGGGTTAGCACCATATTCACATTTTCCTAAAGTAACTAAGATTGGGAATTTATAAAAGGTTTAGTTACTTTATAATATTCATCATACTTTTAATGAGAATTTATAAGTCCTTGTCCTACCCGTTCGGCTAACGACCCTCCACCAGTCAAGCAAGCGGTGGGTGTGAGTGGACACCCCTTAAGTTGCCATTTTATAGGCAACAACCTTATACCCACCTTATAGACTGGCTTCGTGAATGAGGCGTACTAGCGGTAAGACGACTTTGATCTTATACATATATATAATAATTAACCATTAATGTTATAAATAGTATAAGGGTTGAATTTTAACTTTTAAAACTCTAAGGGTTTGGAATTAAAGTATATTAAAGTGTGTGTAACTTTACAAATTCCAAAACTTGAGGACATGTTTTGAAACTATTCAAAACTTTTCATTTCATAACTTATGAATTAAAGGTTCATAAAAATGAAGACTCTTCATTTCCATGTAACTTATGTGTTTTAAGTGTGTGTTTAAAAGAAGTGACCTTTGGATATCCATAACTTGAGGACAAATTATGGACTCCATTAAAACACATGAATGATCAAGAATTAATCCTAAACAATTCAGCAAATAATTCCTATCATCTTCTAAATTCATAAGAACATGAACATGATCATCAAAGTTTCAAGAATTATATGAACACATACAAAGCATGAAATTTTGATATAAGCTATTGTAAATGGATTAGAACAACCATTACACCAACTAAAACAAGTTTTAAAACACCAAAACAGTTTAGGGTAATGTTTCTAGTCCATTTCCAGCAGCAAAAGTCGAAAATCTGCATTCTGAGGCTCCTACTCGCCGAGTGCACGAACCTACTCGCCGAGTAGGATGAGTTTACTCATGAACTCGGCGAGTCCCCCCATGGACTCGGCGAGTTCATCAGGCAGACAACAAAAAATTCGACCTTTTTCACTATTTTGCATCAAGTATCAAACAAACAAGCCTAGGCTCTGATACCACTGTTGGGTTTTGAGCATTCTAACACTTCCTAAGTGTACATGCAACCCTATTAAACCTTGGATCTATGTTTGTCTAAGATACATGCAAAATATGATTTTCCAAGGTTTATAACCTATCTAGCATGGCATGGGGTACTTTTAACCATAAAAGAACTAGATGAATTACATACCTTTTGTTGATTGTTGATTCCTTGGAGTTTGAGAGCCATGCACAATAATGTGAATGCCTCAAATGGAAATCACAAATCACCACAAACTTGGAAAAAATGTATGAGAGAGTATACTAACTCTTGATTTTGGCCACCACCCTTACACACACATTAATGTCTTTTTCATGCAACATAAGCTTGTTTATATAGTGTTCATGGTTAGGGTGAAACCCTAATAACCCATGTCTTTTCCTCTTCCAAGGAGCCATGGGTAAAAGCTCCATGGATCATCCATGGACTTCCATATAAGCTTAGCCCATTCCCAAATGAGTGTTAGCCCACACCATATAAATATAATAGCCCATGGTTTAATTAGTCTTCCTTTTAATCACTAAATTAATTCATAATTAATTCAAGATTAAAACTAATTAAGTAACATGACTTTATATTAATATATTATAACTTATAATATATTAATAAATTGTAAGTATACAACTCTCATAAAATTATCCATAACTACTTTGGGTGAAGTGCAACCCAAATGGACCATGCCGGGTCGGGTCAAGTATATACCAAATAAGTTATGGACTTAGACATCTTATCCAACATAAAGAACGTCCAAAAAAGAGTTCGTATGCGAAAGTTATGACCCTTCAAATATACAGCTGTCAGAAACCCTAATCCGATTGAACTCACGACGTGAGCATAGAAACTCAGGACATGAGGAGTCAAATTTCCACATTTCGGACCTAGAAGGTGCGTGAAGAGGCTACGAAGTGATAAGTTCAAAACTCACGACATGAACAAGGAGTTTCTCACGACGTGAGGAGTTATATGGCCACCTTCCGAAGCTAGGGACACAAATGGCAAGTCTACGAGGTGAGCAGGCTTGACTCACTACGGGAGTTTTATAAACTCACGATAGGAGTTTTATAAACTCACGACGTGAAAAGCCAAAAACCTTCCTATATATAGCAGGTCCGACTTTAGCTACTAGGGTGAGTTTCACGGCCCCACTTTCTAATATTTTCAGGGGAAAACGCATGTTAAATTATTCTTCAAAATCAGCACACCTTTTCTTTAAGCTTCCATTGATTCTTCAAAAACATCAAAATGTAATTACATTGCATCATGTATTAAGAATCTCCAAAAGAGACTTAATAGAGTTAGATAATGGACTTTATCTGAAGTAGAGTCAAACTTTTGACTTTACCATCCTTATGTGGTTTCAGGTAAATTCGGCAGCTTCGCAACCAATGCCCCTTTCCTTTAGCAATAGGCATATATGGACTCTTTGGGAATGGTACATGGGACTAACTCAGACTTAGCCTTTCTCTTTACCATTTGGTCAAACGAGTTGACTATGGCCGATCACTTTCCATTGGGAAGAGAAAGTTTTTTTCTGGATTTCCAGTGTTACCATTGTCAACGTCCATGAAGTTTTGGAAGTTGATCTTCTAATCAAATTTGCTTTACCAGTGTTCCAAATCATTGTTGATTCAGCAGCACCAAGCAAATAGATAAGATCATTAAAGGGTCATGTCGTGATCTGTCATCAGGGAGTGACTGAAGAACAAGTCAACAGCCAGCTACCTCGAGACTTCGACACCCGACTCTCCCGACTTGTCAATATGTGACTTTATCTCCAAGACCTAAGCACATATAGACTTTGTTTGCCAATAGGGATTGAGTGACTTAGAACTTATCAAGTCTTGAAACTTGTGGGATAGGAAGATTTATTGGAGGAGGTGGAGGAAGTGAAGTATGATTTCCAGTCCCACTAATGCACAACAAAGGGATTGATCTTTCACCTTAATTGCCATTTGGGATATCATCTTCATTAGGATAGCTTGTTCCTAAAGATTTGGGAAGTCCATAGTTGTCTGAAGGAGACATCTATAAGGGAGAAATTCAAGTTAGTTGATTTAAAGTCCTTAATATAACACCCAATGTGAAATATTAAGGCTAGGATCCAACAACCTATTTATAATTGGAAGAGGGATGCCGTAATCCAAATTATAAAATAGTTGAAGGTAGGTAAATGACGATTTACCAATTTCAACCATGAAAAACAAAATATAATTAAGTTTTAATTGGATTTGAAACTCCTAGATCTTTTGAGATACATTGAACTATCAATGGCATGTTTGAATCTCGATTGTGCCCTCTCAAGTTTGTGACTGGGATGCCGAGGATCACAAACAAGGTGTGAATAACCATGCAAATTGACTTGGTACCCTTAACTTTATCACCTGATCGATGTGCCGGTTAGCCACACAGCTCCACCGACCTATAATAAGGTCAAGTTACCCCTTGCCACACTTACTGGTCCTTGTTAGTGTGCCGGTTAACCACACACGCTCCACTAACGACTTGGTAAGGTACAAAGTGTAATTTCATGGGTTAGCACCTTTTCACATTTTCCTAAGTAACTAAGATTGGGAATTTATAAGTGTTTAGTTACTTAGTATTTATCATTATACTTTTAATGAAGGGAGAATTATAGTCCTTTCTTACCCGTTCGGCTAACGACCCTCCACCAGTCAAGGAAGCGGTGGGTGAGAGTGGACACCCATTAAACTGCCATTTATTGGCAGTAACCTTATACCCCCCTTATAGACCGACTTCGTGAATGAGGCCTACTAATGGTAAGATTGACTTTATCTTATACATATCTATATAATTAAAACTAGTAAACAAAGCGCGGCTACGCCGCTTTTGGTGAAAATCGAAAAAAATTTAAAAGATATGTGATAAGAGTGTAAATCACAAAGCGACCGTTTCTGTAATTTTTTATCAATATATGGACCATTTCTATAAATTATAGGGACCATTTATGTAAACATATTTTTAAAGCAGGGATTGCTTAAGTAAATATTAAGACGGTAGCAATCCAAGGACCAAACTGTCAACCTCCTAAACTTATTGTGGCCAAAACTATAAAACAAAGCAATCCAAGGATTAAAATTGTCAATTTCCCAAACTTGTTGTGGCCAAAACCTAAAGCATGTAAAGTTTTGTGGTCAAAACCAAAAACATGGAAAGTTACTATTCATAAGCTCCTTCAGATTTAATATATATAATTATAATAATAGTATAAGGGTGTATTTGAAACATTTAAAATACTTGGTGGTTTAATCTATTAATTAAACTATACTCTTAATTTAATTAAACTTAAACCATGTCTTTATGGAATTATTAACTCTTTTAATTAAACAATTTAATTAATTTAACGAATTCCATAATGTTTGAATTTTTAACTTTTTAAAAATCTAAGGGTTAATTTGGAACTAAAGTATTTAAGTGTAAGACTTTACAAATTCCAAAACTTGAGGGAAAGTTTTGAAACTATTTCAAGACTCTTCAATTTGCAACTTATGAGTTTTAATGGTTCATAAAGTTGAAGTGACTTTTGGTTATCCATAACTTGAGGACAAGTTATGGACACCATCATTAGCATTAAGATCATGAATTAATCAAGCATGTAGGTTACACACAATTCCTATGATCTTCTAAAACTCATAAGAACAAATATTCATATCAAACAATTTCAAGAAATCATATTAACACATATAAAACTTGAAAATTGATAATAGTCATTTGAAATGGGTTAACATAATCATTACCACTTTAAAAAACAAATTTTACAAGTCCAAAACAGTTTGGGATAATGATTCTAGCCCATTTCCAGCAACAAAATTCGGAAAACTGCCCAGCACGCACCTACTCGTCGAGTGCATAATCCTACTCGACGAGTAGGATGAATTTTGCCTTGGACTCTTCGAGTTCTCCCCTTGCACTCGGCGAGTCCAGTCGAACAGTGAGCATTTTTTCGATTTTTCAAGCAGTTTGCATCAAATATACAGAAAACAATCCTAGGCTCTGATACCACTGATGGGTTTTGAGCATTCTAACACTCCTATGGTGTACATGCAACCCTATAAACCTTGAATCTATGTTTTCTCTAACATACATGCAATTTTGATTTTTCAAGGTTTACTTCCTAACTAGCATGGGATGGGGAATATGTAATATAAAACTAGTAGAAGTACATACTGTCACACCCCAAAACCGGAACGGCGGAATACGTTCTGGGGTGGAGGATGTCATGTACAGTATCATAACAATGCATAATAGTAAAGACAAGCAACAACATCCATTGCATTAAGATAATAGTTGTAATACAAGCGTGTTCTGTACAATTTGTAAGACACCAAAAGTATAATCAAAATAAAAGATGAGTCTTGTATGAGCTCCATCTTCTCAAAAGCTTCATCTGTACCTGTCTATTGATGACCTGAGAATACAAGTTATTTTGAAAGAGTTTATCAGCATAAAGCTGGTGAGTTCATAAGTATTCAGTGTCATTGGTTGTATAAAAATGTTTACAACAATGTAGTATAATAGCTGATATCAATGGTTGACAATAGTATACTCCCTAGAAAATCCTATATTTTCCAGTAAAAGTAGTCTTCTACCAAGACCCGTTTGTTTTCATGTTTGATCCTTTGAAAAAGGTAAAAGTTTTCCCCAGTGAAACTATCAGTAAGAAAATATAGTTTTGGACTTTATTCATGTAAAGTAATTGGGAAAATAAGGTTTTACCCCAGCAGTGGCACTGCCGGCTAAATGAAATAAAATGTAGACTCTAGGTAGTATTAAATGTACAATACACCTCGGGGAGCCTGTTTGGCCTTTAATTCTTAATGTGTAATTAAAGGTTTGAATGTGAACTCGTATGTAACCATGCTGATTGACGATCGAATAACTGATGACCCTCCGAGTCATATGTAGTGATGTGACATTTTGTCACCCCTTGGCCTTTCGGCTGGGACTGTAGCTAGCAGTCGGGATGTGGGAGTGTCTTTCCCGTATAGATCTAAACACACAATGCCCGCTCTCCCTCCAGGAGACTCTGGTTACACGGTGATACCACTGTGAAGTGTCGTATCGAGATGTAGTATGTCACATTCTAATTATAGTATACTCTCTTGTATATTGTATAATGTATTTTCTGGTATAATGTATAAAGTGTTCCCTTGTATAGTATATAGTATTCTCTTTGTATAGTATTTAGCATGTATTGACTCATAACTGTACTAACTCTGGTAGGCGTCATTGTAATAGTAGTAATGAGTAATAATCCTCAACTATACCTATTATAGTTAAATAGTAATATTGGTTGCATGCCTTTGATACACAAGGTACTGAATTGAAGTGAAGACTTTTATATCCAACACAAATATATATGATATATAACTAAGAATTCAACGACAATCGGACAAATAACAGAATACCCTAAGTCCACAACCAAACAAGGAACAGGAAATAAGGTGTGCTATTAGTCCTAAGTCCTTCAAGTCTTACTTATATAAATATATTAGTATAGATATGGGTTTGAAAATAAAGCAAGTTTAAAAGAGTTTGAAAACAGTTTTACCATTTAAAGAGTTTGATAAAAGGTTTGAAACACTTGAAAATCCAAACTTTTATGGTAATTTGAAAGCAGAAGCAAATCTTGTAGTCTGTTCTAGTTATTAATCACATATGATTAAAGCAATAACTAGAAATATTCAACTTGTACTCCCCCCCATAAAAGCATTTAAAATCATTTAAAAGGTTAATTAAGGGGTATGAACTCACTTGCAGTGAGTGGAGTGGATGGAAGTGCCGGGTAGGATGCTAGGTGTCAAGTGAGGACTTGAACACACACACTGATCCTATGTAACATGTAGTGATACATAAATGTATCTAATTAGTTATTTAATAACTAAATAATCAAGTAAAGACACTCTAATACATGGAAACACTTAGTTTCAAGTGCTAGAAGTGCTAAAGGGTTGTATCTAAGGAGAGTATGCCTGACATTGGTGTTTACTCCTCATTTGGCAACCCTAGAAGTGTTTACGGTTTCTGGACCATTTCCCCCATGAGTTTACGGCCGTAAACTCATGGTACTTGGTGCATTTGTGTGTTTTAAGGTCTTATACTTCACAAGAAAGTGTTCTAAGTTTGAATCAAAGGCTTAGGAAGTGGTTAGGGCTCGAAATGGACCTTCTTTGGAGTTTACGGTCCTTGGACCACCTTTGAGAGTTTACAGTCGTAAACCCTTTAGTTTATGGTCGTAAACCCATGATTTTACGGTCGTAAACTCATGGTTCCTCAACCATTTCGTGTTTTGGTGTTTCTAGTTCATGCATGCAAGGTTCTAGTCTTTTATCCAAGCTATAGAAGGTGTTAGGGGCACATAAACACCACTTGGTGGTGTTTACGGTTCAAGGATCTCCCTTGACCGTAAACACATATGTTCTTGAGGATTTTGATGTTCTTTCCATGGATTAACAAGTATACTAAGCAAATAACTAGCTAGGAGGAGTATACTTACTTATATGAAGCTTGTAAGAGTGTTTAGGACCCAAAAACACTAGTGTGTGTTCTTGGTGTTCTTGGTGTTTTGAAGAACACTTGAAGATCTAAGTAAAAATGAAGAATCCATGGATGAAATGATGTATAAACACTAGATTAAGTGTTGTATGAACGAATCTAGGAAGGAAATACTTACATTTTGGCGGATTTGAAAAAAGTGTGTGATGATACTTGAGAGAAAAGTGGTGGGTGTTCTTGAGGTGGAAAGTGTAAAGTGAGGGAATAGTGGGTAAACTCATGCTATATGCATGAGTTCTTGGAAAAATGGTGTTTACGGCCCAAACTCTTCTTGTTTGGCCGTAAACACCTAGCTAAGGTGTTGTTTGTTTTGTTTGCTACACATCACTCATAACGACACTTCCTTTTATGTATTCGTTTGACGAATTTAAAATAAAAACACCCAACGGACTTAAATCTGGCCAAAAATGTATTGAAATGTATTTGACTATTATTCGAAGTGTGTGACTGTGGAGGTTATACAAATGAAAATTTCGGGTTGTCACATCATCCCCCCGTTAGAGGGAATTTCGTCCCGAAATTAGAGTTCAAGCAACTAAGTTATTACAACATAACTAAGTAAAGAGATGAGGATATTTAAGTTTCATTCGATCCTCGCGTTCCCAAGTGAATTCAGGTCCTCGCTTGGCGTTCCAGCGAACCTTCACTATCGGGATACGGCTTTGTTTCGTTCGTTTGACCTCCCGGTCCATAATCTCTATAGGTTCTTCCACGAAGTTGAGGCTCTCGTTGATCTCGATCTTGTCGAGTGGGATTACAAGAGTCTTGTCGGATAAGCACTTTTTCAAGTTTGAGACGTGGAAGGTAGGATGTACGTTACTAAGCTCGTGGGGTAAGTTGATTTTGTAAGCTACGGGGCCGATTCTAGTGAGAATCTCAAAAGGCCCTATGTATCTCGGATTCAACTTTCCACGCTTTCCGAAGCGTATCAAGCCTTTCCAGGGTGAGACTTTCAAAAGGACTCGGTCTCCCACCTGGAACTCCAAAGGTTTCCTTCGTTTGTCTGCGTAGCTTTTTTGTCGGTCTCTGGAGGCTTTGAATCGTTCACAAATCTGAATGATCTTCTCTGTCGTTTCCCAAATGATCTCCGGACCCGTGAGAGTGCTGTCAGGAACTCGTCCTTTAGCTAATTGGGTGTCACCCACCTCAGCCCAGCACAGAGGGGATCTGCACATTCAGCCATAGAGGGCTTCAAATGGAGCAGCCTTGATGCTCGTGTGATAACTAATGTTGTATGATAATTCGACAAGGGGTAAGTGGGTATCCCATGCCTTACCAAAGTCGATCACACAGGCTCGCAACATATCTTCCAAAGTTTGGATAGTCCTCTCACTTTGTCCGTCGGTTTGTGGATGGTAGGCTGTACTCATATCCGGCCTCGTTCCTAAGGAGCTTTGTAATGACTGCCAGAACCTCGAAGTGAATCTACTATCTCTATCTGAGATAATAGATATAGGAACACCATGCGGCCGTACGATCTCCCTAATGTATGTTCTTGTGAGCTTCTCCATCTTGTCGGTTTCTTTGATGGGTAGGAAGTGTGCGGACTTGGTCAATCTGTCGACGATGACCCATATGGTATCAAGTCCACCCGCTGTCTTGGGTAACTTGGTTATGAAGTCCATAGTGATCCGCTCCCACTTCCACTCAGGTATCTCCGGTTGTTGGAGTAGACCTGACGGTTTCTGGTATTCGACCTTGACCTTCGCGTAAGTAAGGCATTTACTTACGAAGGTAGTAATCTCTGCTTTCATGTTAGGCCACCAGTATGACTTCTTAAGATCCAAATACATCTTATCTGAACCAGGGTGGACGGAATATCGAGTATTGTGCGCTTCCTTCATGACCAAGTCTCTAAAGCCACCGTGCTTCGATGTCCAGATCCGGTCCATGAGATATAAGGCTCCGTCACCCTTCGCTTCCAGGTTCTTATCCATTCCTCGCAGGGATTCTCCCGCTACGTTTTCAGGTTTCAAAGCTTGGAGCTGAGCCTCCTTAATTTGTGCGGATAAATGCGAATGGATAGTCATTGTTAGTGACTTGACTCTTCGGCCAGAATATTCTTTCCGACTTAGGGCGTCTGCTACCACGTTGGCTTTACCCGGATGATAACGAATTTCGCATTCGTAGTCATTGAGTAGCTCGACCCACCGTCGTTGTCTCATGTTGAGCTCTTTCTGGTTGAAGATGTGTTGGAGGCTTTTGTGGTCGGTATAGATGGTGCTCTTCGTACCATACAGATAGTGTCTCCATATTTTTAGGGCGAACACAACCGCTCTTAATTCGAGATCGTGTGTGGTGTAGTTGACCTCATGTGTCTTCAGCTGTCTTGAGGCGTAGGCGATAACCTTACCTCGTTGCATCAGAACACAGCCGAGCCCTTGATTTGACGCATCGCAATAGACCACAAAGTATTCTATCGCTTCGGGGAGGGACAGTATCGGTGCGGTGCATAAGGCTCGCTTCAGCGTCTGGAACGCTTTCTCCTACTTCTCTTCCCAGTCAAAGGCCACGCCTTTCTGGGTCAATGTCGTCAGGGGTTTCGCGATTCGAGAGAAGTTTTGAATGAATCTGCGGTAGTAGCCAGCGAGGCCTAGAAATTAACGGATTTCCGTAGGCGTCTTCGGTGCTGACCAGTTCTCAATAGCCTTAATTTTGGATGGGTCCACGTGGATCCCCTCCTTGCTAACCACGTGTCCTAAGAATTCGACTCTTCGGATCCAAAATTCGCACTTAGAGAACTTCGTGTATAGCTTCTCCGATCGTAAGGTTTCCAAGACTTGTCGTAGATGATTGCTATGCTCTTCCTTACTTCGAGAGTAGATAAGTATGTCATCAATGAAGATGATGACGAACTGATCCAAGTAAGGATGGCATACCCTATTCATTAAGTCCATGAATACTGTGGGCGCATTGGTCAGTCCGAACGGCATTACTACGAACTCGTAGTGTCCGTAACGAGTTCGGAAGGCTGTCTTCGGAACATCCTCCTCAAGCACTCGCAACTGGTGATACCCGGACCTCAGATCAATCTTGGAAAAGTAACTCGCCCCTTGCAGTTGGTCAAATAAATCGTCTATGCGAGGAAGAGGGTAACGATTTTTGATCGTAAGTTTGTTGAGTTCCCTGTAATCGATGCACATACGGAACGATCCGTCTTTCTTCTTCACGAACAAGACTGGTGTTCCCCAGGGTCAGAAGCTTGGTCTTATAAAGCCCTTACTGAGCAGTTCGTTAAGTTGACCGGACATTTCTTGCATCTCAGCAGGTGCTAGACGATAGGGAGATGTGGCTACGGGGGTAGCTCCTGGGATTAAGTCGATTTGGAACCCGACTTGACGTTGGGGAGTTATTCCCGGTAGCTCTTCTGGAAAGACGTCGGGGAAATCGCGTACTACGGGGAAGTCTTTTAGGTCTTTTGTTTTCTGGCTCGTATCGACGACGTGTGCAAGGAATGCACGATGTTCCTTACGCAAGTACTTCCGGGCTTGAATACTTGAGATGATACGGAGGCTCGTACTGGGTTTGTCTCCGTAGATCAACAAGGTTTCGTTATTCGGTAGGTTCAGACGGATTGCTTTGTCGAAACACAGAATATCGGTACGATGGAGACTCAACCAGTCCATGCCCACAATGACATCGAAGCTCTTGATTGCTACTGGTATGAGGTCGATTGGAAAGGAATGGTTATCTAGTGTGAGGGTACAACCTATGTAGATCTCGTTAGAACTTTCTGTTTTTCCGTTAGCCATTTCTACGACGAAGGTTTCTTTTAGTTGTTATGGTGATTGTTTAAGTAAGTGTTTAAAGTTTTGGTTTACGAAACTCCTCTCTGCCCCACTATCAAATAGGATACAAGCATAAGAGTTATCGAGAAGGAACGTACCCGTGACTACTGTGGGGTCTACTACTGCTTCATTATGGCCAATAGCAAGTAGTCTCCCTGTTCCTCCCGCATTCCCAGCCTTCGGACAGTTTCTTTTGAAATGCCCTATCTCGCCACAGCCGTAGCAGGCCTGGCTTACTCCCGCATTCCCAGCCTTCATCTGTACCTGTTTATTGATGACTTGAGAATACAAGTTATTTTGAAAGAGTTTATCAGCATAAAGCTGGCGAGTTCATAAGTATTTAGTGTCATTGCTTGTATAAAAATGTTTACAACAATGTAGTATAATAGCTGATATCAATGGTTGACAATAGTATACTCCCTAGAAAATCCTATATTTTCCAGTAAAAGTAGTCTTCTACCAAGACCCGTTTGTTTGCATGTTTGATCCTTTGAAAAAGGTAAAAGTTTTCCCCAGTGAAACTATCAGTAAGAAAATATAGTTTTGGACTTTATTCATGTAAAGTAATTGGGAAAATAAGGTTTTACCCCAGCAGTGGCACTGCCGGCTAAATGAAATAAAATGCAGACTCCAGGTAGTATTAAATGTACAATACACCTCGGGGAGCCTGTTTGGCCTTTAATTCTTAATGTGTAATTAAAGGTTTGAATGTGAACTCGTATGTAACCATGCTGATTGACGATCAAATAACTAATGACCCTCCGAGTCATATGTAGTGATGTGACATTTTGTCAACCCTTGACCTTTCGGCTAGGACTGTAGCTAGCAGTCGGGATGTGGGAGTGTCTGTCCCGTATAGATCTATACACACAATGCCCGCTCTCCCTCCAGGAGACTCTGGTTACACGGTGATACCACTGTGAAGTGTCGTATCGAGATATAGTATGTCACATTCTAATTATAGTATATTCTCTTGTATATTGTATAATGTATTTTATGGTATAATGTATAGAGTGTTCCCTTGTATAGTATATAGTATTCTCTTTGTATAGTATTTAACATGTATTGACTCATAACTGTACTAACTCTGGTAGGTGTCATTGTAATAGTAGTAATGAGTAATAATCCTTAACTATACCTATTATAGTTAAATAGTAATGTTGGTTGCATGCCTTTGATACACAAGGTACTGAACTGAAGTGAAGACTTTTATATCCAACACAAATATATATGATATATAACTAAGAATTCAACGACAATCGGACAAATAACAGAATACCCTAAGTCCACAACCAAACAAGAAACATGAAATAAGGTGTGCTATCAGTCCTAAGTCCTTCAAGTCTTACTTATATAAATATACTAGTATAGACATGGGTTTGAAAATAAAGCAAGTTTAAAAGAGTTTGAAAACAGTTTTAGCATTTAAAGAGTTTGATAAAAGGTTTGAAACACTTGAAAATCCAAAGTTTGATGGTAATTTGAAAGCAGAAGCAAATCTTGTAGTCTGTTCTAGTTATTAATCACATATGATTAAAGCAATAACTAGAAATATTCAACTTGTATTCCCCCCCCCCATAAAAGCATTTAAAATCATTTAAAAGGTTAATTAAGGGGTATGAACTCACCTGCAGTGAGTGGAGTGGATGGAAGTGCCGGGTAGGATGCTAGGTGTCAAGTGAGGACTTGAACACACACACTGATCCTATGTAACATGTATTGATACATAAATCTATCTAATTAGTTATTTAATTACTAAATAATCAAGTAAAGACACTCTAATACATGGAAACACTTAGTTTCAAGTGCTAGGAGTGCTACAGGGTTGTATCTAAGGAGAGTATGACTCACATTGGAGTTTACTCCTCATTTGGCAACCCTAGAAGTGTTTACGGTTTTTGGACCATTTCCCCCATGAGTTTACGGCCGTAAACTCATGGTACTTGGTGCATTTGTGTGTTTTAAGGTCTTATACTTCAGAAGAAAGTGTTCTAAGTTTGAATCAAAGGCTTAGGAAGTGGTTAGGGCTCGAAATGGACCTTCTTTGGAGTTTACGGTCCTTGGACCACCTTTGAGAGTTTACGATCGTAAACCCTTGAGTTTACAGTCGTAAACCCATGAGTTTACGGCCGTAAACTCGTGGTTCCTCAACCATTTTGTGTTTTGGTGTTTCTAGTTCATGCATGCAAGGTTCTAGTCTTTTATCCAAGCTATAGAAGGTGTTAGGGGCACATAAACACCACTTGGTGGTGTTTACGGTTGAAGGATCTCCCTTGACCATAAACACATATGTTCTTGAGGATTTTGATGTTCTTTCCATGGATTAACAAGTATACTAAGCGAATAACTACCTAGGAGGAGTATACTTACTTATATGAAGCTTGTAAGAGTGTTTAGGACCCAAAAACACTAGTGTGTGTTCTTGGTGTTCTTGGTGTTTTGAAGAACACTTGAAGATCTATGTAAAAATGAAGAATCCATGGATGAAATGATGTATAAACACTAGATTAAGTTTTGTATGAACGAATCTAGGAAGGAAATACTTACATTTTGGCGGATTTGAAGAAAGTGTGTGATGATACTTGGGAGAAAAGTGGTGGGTGTTCTTGAGGTGGAAGGTGTAAAGTGAGGGAATAGTGGGTAAACTCATGCTATATGCATGAGTTCTTGGAAAAATGGTGTTTACGGCCCAAACTCTTCTTGTTTGGCCGTAAACACCTAGCTAAGGTATTGTTTGTTTTGTTTGCTACACATCACTCATAACGACACTTCCTTTTATTTATTCATTTGACGAATTTAAAATAAAAACACCCAACGGACTTAAATCCGGCCAAAAATGTACTGAAATGTATTTGACTATTATTTGAAGTGTTTGACTGTAGAGGTTATACAAATGAAAATTTCGGGTTGTCACACATACCTTTCTTGTTGCTTGGATTCCTTGAAGACTTTGTGAGCCTAGCACCCCAAATGTTGTGCCTCAAATGCTTCACACAACACTACAAGACTTGGAATAACTTGAGAGAATACACTTGCACTCAAAAATTGGTTATGCCCTCTTAGAACTCACTAGTGGTCCGATTTTGCTAGGTATAGAGCTCCTTTTATAGTGTTGTCACAATTAGGGTTTACACATGAATGCCCTTAATTGTCATGACTCTTGATTTCTAATGATCCATGGGTTTGTAACTCCCATGAACTATCCATGGAGCTCCAAATGGTTATAACCCAACTCCATAAACCATGGATCATAAATCCACCATAAAAGATTAGATGATTGTCATAATCAACCCTATATATTTAATTAGTCTCATTTTGATCACCAAATTAATTCTAAATTAATACTTGATCAACACTAATTAAATAATACTATTATTAATATATTAGAACTTATAATATATTAATAATCACAAGTGTCCTTTCTCTCATTTAGTCTATCCAAGTATTGCAATGCCATGCAACCCAAATGGACCATGCCGGGTCGGGTCAAGTACATACCAAATAAAGTTATGGACTTAGACACTATATCCAACAAACACTTTATCTCAATTGTTTGAGAAAAGTGTGAAAATTGAAGATATGATGGAAATTGTTGAAGGAAGGGGTACTCATCTCTCCGGAAGAGTGCGAAGGCTAGAAGGACAGAGGACGCGAGATTAAGAGGAGGTGATGGATGTCCATCATCGTATAAATTTCGCTTATAACGATATGATCACTCACGATGCAAGGATTGCAGAGTTAGAGCTCTACAATCAAACCTGAAGAAATAAAGAACGCACAGGAAGTCTTGAGCAGAGAACTCAAGCACTTGAGGAGCAAGTGGTTAATGTCACTGACGTGCTAGGTCATCACTTAGGATTATGGTAGACAAGCTAAAACTAGTGGTTATGTAAATAGAAAAATCAGACTAGTTAAGGAAAAAAGAGTAAAGTTTATAGCAAGTATGTAGAAAACCTTGCAAATTTTGCAATGTTTATAGAAACTTTTCTCTTATAAGCCTAAATAAACTGATCTAACCGCTGGTAATAATATGAAGCATATATTACAGTAATCATTGTGTTATCCATTATGTTTTACACATTGAAGAATAATTGAAGTATTTAGTACTCGTGTATTAAATGAGTAACAAAATTCATAAAATTATTATTATTTATAATAGGAACTAAAACAAAATGCCTAGAAGGAGTAGTGCTCGGCTAAACCCTAGCCAACAATCAGCACCACAACAACAAACACCAGAACCAAACCCCCCAATAAGTACAACACAACTTCAAGAAATCATAGCTCAAAGAATCGTTGCGGCTCTATCTAATGTCACAAGAGGTGGATTTAGAAATGAAGGCAATGTAGGGACCACTAGAATGTGTACCTACAAAGACTTTATGAATTGCAGGCCAAAGAGCTTTCGTGGAAATGAAGGGGTTGTTAATTTGACCAGGTGGATTGAAAAGACAAAGTCCGTCCTTCAAATAAGCTTATGTCCAGACGATTGTAAAGTACGATTTATAGCATGTACTTTCGCTGATGCAACACTTACATGGTGGAACAACCATGTGAATACAATGGGAATTAATACTGCAAATTCCATGAAATGGGAAGATCTAAATATGATGCTAGCGGAGGAGTATTGTACGGGGGAGGAAATACATAAGCTGGAACAAGAATTATGGACCCTAACCATGAAGGGTTCAGAGATAAAAGCTTATACCGCTAGATTTAATGATATTGCAGTAATGTGTCCAGCACTTGTAACCCCTGAATATAAGAAAATTGAGCGATATATCTAGGGTTTAGCATCACAAATTAAAGGCATGGTGATCGCATCAAAGTCTACAACCTATGACAGCACCAAGAGAATAGCTCATCAGCTAACCGTCACAGAGATCCCAAATCTGGAAGAAACAAGCGCAAGTTTAATGGGAAGAATCCCAGACAATCATCTGAGAAAATACAAGAAGTGGCAACCAATTATACAGCCAGGACAGCAGTACCCACGCAACCAAAATCTTCATGGTGCAATCAGTGCAACCGTCATCATCTAGGTGACTGTTTTGTCTGCATGAAGTGTAAGAAGAAGGGGCATACTGCTAGTTACTGCAGGAGCACAACACCTGCAACAGTAAATCAGGGAACAAATACTGGAGTAGGCCATGGTGAAGGAAGAAAGTGTTATGAGTGTGGAGAGGTTGGACATATCAAGAGAGAATGTCCAAAGTTAAGGAGTCAATGAGGCATAAGACGTGGCAGGGCATTCGTGATCGGAAGCAGAGAAGCTATCCAGGACCCTTCGGTCGTATCTGGTACATTTCTCATAGATAATTTATATGCTACTATACTCTTCGACTCTGGAGCGGATATAAGTTTTATAACTCCGACGTTTAGAAAATTGTTAAGTCATGAGTCTAGAAAATTAAAAGAAATCTATGAAGTACAAATCGCTAACGGTCAAACCGAGAGAACAAATGAAATCCTAGAAAACTGTCTGTTAACTCTTAATAACTACCTTTTTCACGTCAACCTCATGCCAATGCCTATCGATAGTTTTGATATCATAATTGGCATGGATTGGTTATACTCACACCACGCCGGAATTCTATGTTATGAGAAAGCCATACGACTACCCTTACCAAACGGCGAAGCCCTAATTATCTATGGTGATAAATCTGGGAAGAACCTCAAAGTCATTTCTTGTACCAAGATCCGAAAATATCTACATAAGAAATGTAGCGCATTCTTATCTCACATTGTAGATAAGAATGGAAAGACAAAAGAAATCAAGGACATACCTCAAGTATGTGATTTCCCTGACGTGTTTCCTGAAGATCTACCTGGAATACCACCCGTCCGACAAGTCCAGTTTCGAATCGACTTATTTCCACGAGCAGCACCAGTAGCGAAATCTCCTTATCGGTTGGCTCCATCCGAAATGCAAGAATTGTCCAGCCAACTACAAGAACTTCTTGGCAAAGGCTTTATCAGACCAAGTTTTTCACCTTGGGGAGAACCAATCTTGTTTGTCAAAAAGAAGGACGAATCCTTTCGAATGTGTATTGATTATCGGGAGCTGAACAAGCTAACAATCAAGAATCGTTACCTGCTTCCAAGAGTTGATGATCTATTCTATCAACTGCAAGGATCCAGCTACTACTAAAAGATAGGTCTCAGATCAGGATATCATCAACTCAGAGTACAAGAAGATGATATTCCAAAAACAGCGTTTAGAACTCGTTATGGTCATTATGAGTTCTTAGTTATGTCTTTTGGATTGACCAATGCCCCGGCAGTGTTTATGGATCTCATGAATCGTGTTTGCAAACCATACTTGGATAAATTCGTGATCGTATTTATCGATGATATATTGATATATTCACGATCCAAGGAAGAACATGGTCAATACTTGCAAATAATCTTGTAACTACTAAGAAAATAAAAGTTGTACCCCAAATTCTCCAAATATGAGTTTTGGATTAGAGAAGTACAATTTTTAGGTCATGTAGTTAGCAACGAAGGAATTCATGTTGACCCATCCAAAGTTGAAGCAATCAGGAATTGGGAAGCACTAAAGACGCCAACAGAAGTGCGTCAATTCCTAGGACTTGCTGGCTATTACCGCAGATTCATAGAGAATTTCTCCAAAATAGCGAAGCCGCTTACAACACTAACCCAGAAGGATACGAAGTTCAACTAGGAAGACAAACAAGAAGCTGCTTTTTAGAAACTGAAGCAAATGTTGTGTAGTGTACCAATCCAATCCCTCCCAGATGGGACAAAAGATTTTGTCGTATACTGCGACACATCAAATCAAGGATTGGGATGTGTGTTGATGCAAAGAGGAAAAGTTATCGCCTACGTATCACGACAACTTAAGGTGCATGAGAATAATTACACTACCCATGATCTTGAATTGGGAGCTGTAGTTATTGCACTAAAAATCTGGTGACATTACTTATACGATACTAAGTGTACTATTTTTACCGACCACAAGAGTCTCCAGCACATCTTCAACAAAAAAGATCTTAATATGAGACAACGAAGATGGATCGAATTGTTGAATGATTACGAATGTGAAATTCGTTATCATCCCGGAAAGGCAAACGTGGTAGCAGATGCCTTGAGTCGGAAAGAATATATTAAACCCCGTCGGGTACGAGCATTAACTATAACTATCCATTCTAACTTTACCGCACAAATTAGAGAAGCTCAACTTGAGGATCTAAAAGAAGAAAACATCAAGAACGAAGCTTTGCGAGGTATGAAAAAGCAACTTATACAAAAAGATGACGGAATGCGACACTTTATGAACCAAATTTGGATGGCTAAGTTCGGTGGAGTCAGGGACTTGGTCTTAGAAGAAGCCCACAAGTCCAGATATTCTGTGCATCCACACTCTGATAAAATGTACTTAGATTTAAAAGGACATTATTGGTGGCCAAACATGAAGGCAGAAATTGCTACTTATGTGAGCAAATGCTTGACTTGTTCTAGAGTAAAGGCAGAACATCAAAAGCCTTCAGGTTTACTTCAACAACCGGAAATACCTGAATGGAAATGGGAGCAAATATCAATGGACTTCATCACTAAGTTACCTAAAACTCTAAGTGGGTTCGACACTATTTAGGTAATAGTCGATAGATTGACTAAATCCGCCCATTTCTTACCAATTCAGGAGAACGACAAGATGGAGAAGCTGACTAGAGTTTATCTTAAGGAAATTGTCAGATTTCATGGAGTTCCAAATTCTATTATTTCTGACCGAGTGTCACACCCCGGCTATCGACGGAAACACCGGGCAGTGTAACGTCATTTCTCGTATCATAGTTATCAACTTCCTGAAAAACATGCAATTTAACATACGTCAACATAAAGTTGGTGAGTCCACAGGTTTTGAATCCATATAAAAATAATACATTTTCCAAGTTTCAAAGGTATACTTTTGAAAGTATCATTTTGACTCTCCAACAGTTAGTATATATATCCTAGGTATAATGGTTTACTTACCAAATAAGTATATACCTATAAGTCTCATATATTATAAATATAAATGTTTTTAATTCCATACAAACTAAGTTGCTACGTATAAATCTTATTTCAATTCTATATGATTAAAACCGCTACGTATAAATCTATTTCAATTCTATACGAGTAAAACCGCTACGTATAAATATATTTCAATTCTATACGAGTAAGTAGGATAGGTGTAGTGGTCTACTTAATATACAAGTAATATACCTACTAGATTCTTATACTTAGAGTATAAGTCTTTGGGAAACTTATACTTAACATTCATACTTGTATATCGACAAAGTATAATGCTTCTAAAGTTGTGCTACCATGAGTCTGTAGCTGCGACTGTATGACTTAGTTTTATACCTCTTATTATTATTACAAGGATCACACATTGCGGTAGTACAAGGATTACACCTTGCGGTAGTACAAGGATTACACCTTGCGGTAGTACAAGGATCACACTTTGCGGTAGTACAAGGATCACACCTTGCGGTAGTACAACAGCTATAATTAGAATTAAAACCAGGTTTTATCTTGACATAAAACCAATAACAACAACATATAACATACCTGGTTTTATCTTGACATAAAACCAATAATAACAACATACTTATCAATTAACATATAGAACTTCCGAGTATAACTCTGGAATTATATCGCACACAACATATATATAGAATCCTAAGTATAACTCAAGATCTACATTAGTATACTACTATAACAATAACATGCTAACAACTTTACGATAGTTGTATATTTTCAGATACGAAATAACTATATCCCGGTTATTATAACTATCTACGTTGATATTAATATACTATCATATAGACATAATAATAACGTATATACAATATTTAGCATGCGTTTTCCCCCGAAAACATTAGAAAGTGGGGCCGTGAAACTCACCCTAGTAGCGTGATCTATAGAATCTAAGCGGTCAGAGGGTCGTCGTAGTGAGACTCGGGAAGGAAAACGGCCTTCGGAAACGAGAGAGAAAGAAGAGATTTGGTGTAAAGAATGAAAGAGTCTTGATCGCTATTTATAGGCTGTTCTGGGCCATTCCACGTCGTGGCATACCCAGGGTCACGTCGTGAACATCCATGAGTCACCCGTAGCTTTAACACGTGTTTTCTAGCCCCGATTAGTGTCCCGGACACGTTTAACGTCCTGAAATTAATGTCCACGTCGTGAACCATGGCGGCTAGGGTTTCTGCCAGGTGTCATGTCCTTAGACAGCTGCATCTTCGGAAGGTCATAACTTTTACATACGAACTGCGTTTTTGACGTTCTTTATATGCACGCGTAGCTAATTACGAGTACTACAAGTTTCTTTTAGACTCCAATAGCTAATTTGTGACAACCCGAAATTTCTATTCTGTACAACCATTCACTTCAATAGGAGTCAAAACTGTTTCTGCTAATTTTCAAGCTTTTTGGAATAAGTTTGAGTATTTTAAGATTAGTACTTCAGGAGATAACAGGAGAGCGGATGCCCTAGGGTTTATTGTGCAACAATATTATTCCAAAACTCCAAGATTTTGGAGTTTACGGCCTAAACAAAGGTGTTTACGGCCGTAAACCCTAAAAGGGGGTATAAATATGACACTTAGTCATATTTTACCATTTTTCACATTTTCAAGATCCAAATCTCAATTCTCTCTCAAGTATCATCCAACATTTCTTCAAGATCTTCAACTTGTAAGTGTTTCTTACCCTAATAAGTTAATATATACCTTAATCTAGTGATCTAACATGATTCCATCCGTGAAATCATTCCAAAAGTGTAGATCTTCAAGTTTCACCAAGAACACCAAGAACACACACTAGTGTTCTTGGACTTTTATCACCTTTTCAAGCTTCTACCTAGTAAGTACTTCTATCCTAGAGTATTATAGAGCTTGTTACACTTCTAAACATCAAGAAAACACCCAAGAACCACGGATCAAAGGTGTTTACGGTCCAAGATGTTCTTGGACCGTAAACCCCAAAAAGGGTGCCAAAGTGTGCCCTAGTACCTTCTAAGCCTTGGAAACTATCCTAGATCCCTTCCTTGATGTGCTTAGTACTTGAAAACATCAAACGACCATAAACCATTTGGGTATACGGCCGTAAACCAAAAGGGAAATGGTCCAAGGACCATAAACTCCTAAAAGGAGTGAAATGGTGCCCTAATCTCTTCCTAAGGCTTAAACATGAAGTAGGAATGCTTATTGTGATCTTTAAGGCTTCAATACACAAAATGCTCAAAGAAACATGAGTTTACGGCCAAAACTCATGGGTTTACGACCGTAAAGTCAATGAGTTATGGTGACAAAACCGTAAACTCAAATAAAGGGTCTACTTGAACCCTAAACTCAATAGCAATGTCCGACAACACATAGATGCAATCCTTAGGACTTATAGCACTTAAATAAGGTATTTTACATGTCCTAGGATGTCTTAACTTTGTTAATTAGTTGTTTAAAGACTAACTGGATACATATATGTGTTATTATATGTTAATTAGGATCATTGTGTGTGTACAAGTCTTCACTTGACACCTAGCAATCCTATATCATCAGTTCATCCAAACCACTCACTACAGGTGAGTTCATACCCCTAAATTAACCTTTTAAATGTTTTTAAATGCTTTTATGGGGGGGATACATGTTGAACTATTATAGTTATTATATCAATCACATGTGATTAATAACTACCAAACAAGTGGATTTCTTACTTTTCAAACTGTGTTATCAAACTGTTTTACTTCAAACTGTTTTACAAACTGTTTTACATATCAAATACTTTTATTAAACTCTTTTAACTTATATTCTGTGTATCTATATGGATATAATTATATAAGTAGGATTGAAAGGACTTAGGACTAATAGCTCACCTTACTTCCTGTTCCTTGTTTGGTTGTGGACATAGGGTAGTCGGGTTATTTGTCCGAAGGTCGTTTGAATCCTAGTTATATATCATGTATATGTGTATAGATATAAAATGTTACTTCTTTCATTCAGTTCAATGCCTTTGGGTAGCAAAGGTATACAAACACGTTCATATACACAAACAACATTACTAGTAAACTATAATAGATATAATTTAGGAGGATACTATTACTAGAACAATGAAACATACAATGAGTCAGTGCATTCATGAGTAATACATAGTGATGAGAAACAAACATAATACATAGTGATGAGAAACAAATATAATATATAGTGATGAGAAACAAATGTAATACATAGTGATGAGAAACAAACATAACACATAGTGATGAGAAACAAACATAATACATAGTGATGAGAAACAAACATAATACATAGTGATGAGAAACAAACATAATACATAGTGATGAGAAACAAACATAATACATAGTGATGAAAAATAAAACATACAGGCTAGACAGAGAAAGAACACACAATACAGCTAGCACATACATATACATATACATATACATTACTTACAGTTATGTGAGCCACTTAACGGGGGCATGGCACTACCTCTCATGACCCGTTTTGTATCCAGAATCTCCTTAAATGGGGAGCGTATGAGTTTGTGTATAGATCTATACTGGATTGACTATCCTACACCTTGCTGCTCGCTACAGTGGGACTTGCAAGTCTACGGGTGCCAAACGTCATTTCTTACGACGTATTACATCGTCGTTTTACTATAGAGTCGGTAGCAGGATACAGGCTGATCACATGGTACTTTAAATAACAATTGGTTTAAAGTAATTAGTACAGTAGTAGTTACTTAATACAACACTACAGTAGTATTTCATTTTCCCTTTACATTTACTTTGGGATATTCACACAATAAACAATAATGTAAAAACTATATTTTTGGTTAATGATAGTCAGATTTGGGAAAATACACACTCTTACAAGAGACACACACACAGATACTAGATGCCTGGTAGAAGGCTACTTTTAGTAGGAAACATAGGGTTTTCTAGGAGAGTTCAAACAATTACAAACTTTTACAAAACTTATACATTACAGACTTACAAACACTTTCATACAAATACAAACACTAATATACTTATGAACTCACCAGCTTTAAAGCTGATAAACTCTTTCAAAATAATTTGTATTCTCAGGTCACCAGTAGACAGGTACCGGTGCCAGGTTTTGAGAAGATGGAGCTCGTTCAAGACTCATCTTTTATTTTTGATGTATATTTTTGGTGTCTATATAACTTGACAGAACACACATGTATGAAATTATATTATTAATTTAATGGATGATGTTGTTGCTTGTTTACTACTTTGCATTGTTGTGATACTGAACATGACGTCCTCCACCCCCGAACGTTTCCGCCGTTCCGGTTTTGGGGTGTGACAAATTGGTATAAGAGCATTGTTTATAGTGAATCGAGTGTATCAACCCATAAAAGATATACGAACTATAAACACAGCGGGATTAAAATACTCTGATAAAGAGTTTATACTATTAAATAATAAAATATTTAACTAAGTATACATACCTGCATTCATACTAAAATCAGTGTCACTAGGACAGAGCAAAAGTATTACGATTGTTGGACAGCACAAGTAGACTTAGAGACATGTGGTCAACCCTGGGAAGATGTAGCCTGATCAACTACATTATCCGAGGAGTGATTAGCATGTGCCTAAGTATGGTTGTGAGGTTGCAACAAGTCTAAAAACTTACCAACACTACTACAACGAGAACAGTAGAACAGAACATAAACTTAAAATACTATAGGAGTATTTTGTGTGACTATTAATTACTTATCTGAGAACTAAAAAGGTCTTTATTAGTATGCCAATATTTGCGGGGTGGATACATTAAGGTTATAGGTAACTAGGATGGCATAGACTTAGAATCTGTGATCTTTGCTCTACTTCCTGTTCCTTGTTTGGTTGTGGGCTTAGAGTTAGGGTCACTTATTCGAAGGTCTATCCTGTCTAGGTTACATATGACTGGTATGCGCTACGCAAATGTTGGAGTAACTGATAAAGATCATCTTATAATTATCTAGTTAGTTCGTCTATTAATAATTTCCTTATCCCTTTTCTCGCGTAGATTTCATGGCTGGATTCCATCTTCCCAGAGACCCGTACTATCCCAACCACGGCAATAGAGGATGGTTGGGAGAAGAGCCAGAAGATGATCACCCAATCCCTTTGGATGATCATGAAGCTGAAGGCTTTTCTGTTGGTTCTGACTCAGAGCCTGAAGTCAACAACCTACCCCCAGCTGCTCAAGACCCAAACCTGAATCCTCGTCCAACATTTCAAGGACCCACGCCTCTGTGGGCCACAAACTTGAACAGATGGAGTCAGGAACAGGGTCAACCCATACCGTACAATGGAGACAGAAGTTTCTACAACCTCACCGAGGGAGGTTCAGCTGACAGGGTCCTACCCATAATGGTCCGTAGGATTGCTCGGAAAACTGAGCAAGGTCGAGCAGCTATCGACCGAGTCTTGGAGATTGACGCCAACTCTGGCGTTAACACAGTCCGCATTGCCAACTAGAGTGTGCTCATGAAAGGACTCAGGTCCGCAATGCAGTTCTACAGAGGGAACTTACTGAAACCCAAGCTGAAGTCAGGGAGCTTCGAGCTCAACAGGCAAGGTCTGAAAGGCGTATGAGGGACATAGAACGTCTACTGTCGGATTAAAGAACTCACTCTAGTAGTTCTAGTCTAATTTCCTATCTTTATAAATCTTAGACCCGTTAGGTCTTGATTAGGTAGTAGTCTGTCAAAATTTTCCATCTTGGTTGATGTAAGACCTATATCTAGGTCATTTTTCTCGAACTCATTACATCTGTAATTCCAGTATTATTGACAGATATCTAATCTCATGGAAATTATATCCAAATGCTTTCGTTTACAATCAATCGTGTTATTCTTTTGTGCTGTTGGACTATGGAGAGTTAGTCCATGAGTCATTTTTATCTATTTCCTATTAAATTCTTATCAATATCTTCGTCTTTGTAAACTTATAGTTGAAAGATGCCTCCACATCGATCGACAAGACGCGATCCTCCTGCACCAACACCACCTGCTCCTCAATTCGATACGGCAACTCTAAATGTTGTTGTAGCTGCGGCTGTGGCTACAGCCATGGCACAATATCATTCTTCTGGTTCCACTGGAGGAGGAACCCCTGTCCTATCTACTCATGGTGAAGCTCCTGTGCGCTTGAGAGAGTGCTCCTACAAGGACTTCACAAACTGCAAACCATTGTCCTTTAAAGGGACTGGCGGAGTCATTGCCCTCTCGCAATGGTTCGAGAAGACCGAATCGGTTTTCGAAATCTGCTCCTGTCCGGAAGGGAGCAAGGTCAAGTTTGTTGCTTGCACCTCCGAGGCAAAAGCCCTAACATGGTGGAATAGCCATGTCAAGTCACTATCCCTTATAGTGGCAAATGCTATGGGCTGGGACGCTCTGAGGGAGCTAATGGTTGAGGAGTACTGCTCGAGGGGCGAAATCCAAAAGCTAGAGGAAGAACTGTGGAGCCTAACCATGAAGGGATCCAACATAGTCTCCTACACCGCCAGGTTCTGTGAACTGGTGGCCCTCTGTCCCAACATGGTTCATACTGAGGGGAAGAAGATTGAAAGATACATACGGGGGCTGGTGCCTCCATTCCAGGGAAATGTTTTGGCTTCAAACCCCACTACATTTGATAGTGCCAAGCGATTGGCACAGCGGCTCATAGACCATGGGGTTCGTACCCCGGCCGCAACAACAACCTTGGCCATCTCAGAACCCTCCAGAACCGCTGATTCCAAGCGGGAGTTTTAGGATGACAAGAGAAAGACAAAGGCTGCCAAAAAGCAGCAGGTCGTCGCAGTTCATGCTGCGATAGCACCTGCCGCTGCTGCTCCGGTAAAGCAGTACGCTGGAAGTTTGCCTAAGTGCAACAAATGCAACTTCCACCATGTCGGTGCCTGCCGGGAAATGCAGTGTTTGAACTGCAACAGGAAGGGGCATACTGCCCGTTTCTGCAAGGCTCCGGCTAGGCCAATCAACCAAGTCCCCGGCACAGGAGTGGGCCAAGCTTACTACGGTTGTGGCGAGGTAGGCCACTACAAAAGGAACTGCCCGAAGGGAGGGAATTCCGGTGGAGTGGCAAGAGTTTTGGCCATAGGCCACGAGGAAGCGGTTGCCGACCCCACAGTGGTCACTGCTACGTTTCTCCTCGATAACTCTTTTGCATGCATTCTGTTTGATAGTGGAGCGGAGAGGAGTTTCGTGAATCAAAAATTTGCTCATTTACTTAAGCAAAAATCACGAGCACTTAAAGAACGGTTCACTGTAGAAATGGCTAATGGAAAGACGGAGAGCACTAGCAATATATTCATAGGGTGTACCCTAACACTAGATAGCCATTCATTTTCAATCGATCTCATGCCGGTCTCAATTAAAAGTTTCGACGTCATTATCGGCATGGATTGGTTGAGTCTTCATCGTGCCGACATCATGTGTTACGAAAAGGCTGTACGCCTTAATTTGCCGTCTGGCGAAACTCTAGTAGTTTATGGCGAGAAACCTAGCACGAACCTTCGTATCATCTCGAGCATTCAAGCTCAGAAATTCTTGCGAAAGGAATGTCGCGCATTCCTTGCTCATGTGGTCGATGTGAGTCAAGAAACGAAAGACATTCAGAACATTCCAGTAGTACGCGACTTTCTCGACATATTTCCAGAAGAACTCCCAGGATTACCTCCGCAACGTCAAGTCGAGTTTCGAATCGACTTAGTTCCAGGGGCTACCCCCCTAGCCAAATCGCCCTATCGTCTAGCACCTGCAGAGATGCAAGAACTGTCCTATCAACTTAACGAACTGCTCAACAAGGGCTTTATAAGACCAAGCTTCTCACCCTGGGGAGCTCCAGTCTTGTTCGTCAAGAAGAAAGACGGATCGTTTCGTATGTGCATCGACTACAGGGAGCTCAACAAACTGACCATCAAAAATTGTTATCCTTTGCCTCAGATTGACGATTTATTCGATCAACTTCAAGGGCGAACTTCTTTTCAAAAATCGACTTAAGGTCCGGATATCACCAACTACGAGTGCTAGGGGAGGATGTTCCGAAGACAGCCATCCGAACTCGTTATGGGCACTACGAATTCGTAGTGATGTCGTTCGGATTAACAAACGCATCTGCTGTATTCATGGACTTAGTGAATAGGGTGTGTCGTCCTTACTTGGATCAGTTCGTCATCGTCTTCATCGATGACATACTTATCTACTCTCGTAGTGAGGAGGAGCATAGTCAACATCTGTGTCACACCTCGCAAAAGCGGAAACACGAGGCGTGGCAGTATAAAGGGTTTCATAGCAAAAGATAAAAGACAAAACCAACCATAGTATTAAAAATCATTACAAATTTACATTGGGTTTGAACAACTTTTAAAAGAAATTACAATGAAAATTGGAATACAACAAATGCGAATGCTCCTAACAGTGATGTGTCCCTAAGTGCCACTTACTCGATGATTCCTGAAAAAGCATGTAAAACGAGCGTCAACTATAAAAATAGTTGGTGAGTACTCACAAATAAACAAAATAATATTGGTTCCATGAATTGAAATCAAAGTTTTGATAAAATTTTCCAATAATAAAAGTATATTGTTAAAATGAGTAAATAAGTTTGTAAAAAAAAACAAAGTTCTTTGTCATCATGAGAGTTAAAGTATGTTGCCCAAATAAGATGCAACATTCATATTCTCATGGAAGATAAAGTTCGTTACTCAAACGAGTAAACAAGTTTCATTGCTAAAATGAGTAATCAATTTCGTTGCTAGAAGGAGCAAACAATTTTATTGCTAAAACATGTATATAAGTTTTCAGTAATAAAAGTTCGCTGTTGTAATGAGAAACAAAGTTCATTGCTATAAATAATAAACAAGTTTATTGCTATAATAAGTAACGAGTTTGTATGTGTATGAGCAAACAATGAGTTTTCAACCAAACCTATGACTGAAGCCCTATCAAGATCTATGCTTATCGTTCCATAGATTAATATGGTATCATGCACTCCAGCAATAGGGTGAGTGAGGAGTTGTCAATTCCTAATAGCGCTATCCATAATGACCATTGGCTCAAAGAGTTAATGGTTAGAGATAAGGGAAGGGCCTTAATACGATAAGTTCTCATGTTCCGTGTTGCATAGACATACATAGAGAGATATAGCAATAAAATAGCAATCATGTTTGATACAAATCAATTTAAATACAACATTCAAATAATAGTTTTTCGGGACATGCTTTTCCACCCCAAAACATAAAAAAAACTGAAAATAGGGGAGTGCGTGAATATTCACAATATGCAAAATATAGTAATCAAGTTTATACAATTCAACTAAATATAACGAACATAAATAGTTTAAGACATACTTTTCCACCCCAAAACATAAAAACCGAAAATAGGGGAGTGCGTGAATACTCACAATGCATTGAGATGATGCAAATGATGCCTTGAACTACGTTCCACGTGTACCACTACCGATTCCTATAATAATGGTATTCGCTAGTGAGTCTCTAATCGAAATCTAACACTAGTATACTTACTACTAGAATAGAATTATGCCAATATTGTGTCAAAATTTAATATTGATAAGTTACAAACATTTTTCTGAAATGGTGAAATTTTATAGTTCATGTGATTAAGACAATTTTGGATATTAATTTCCAGATTTTTGTAATATTAATTGAGGGTATTTCAACACATTTAAATGTGTTTTAAGCTATTGAAAAGCCAAAATAATATCAAACAATTCCCAAAAATTCTCAAACTTTGCATTTTCATTCTAAACATAGTAGAGGTCTTCCAGATGATAAAAATTCCCAAAGTTTTTATAATACTGCCATTAGACATACTTAAGCTGGGAAAAATATAAAAATGGATTTCCAAACTATTTAACCCAATTTTATGATTTTTGAGCATTTATTCTAATAAAAATTGAAATAAATAAAAAACAGTTTCCAAAATTTCCCAAACTTTTTCTATTACTGTTATTAAACATTATTAAGTTGGGAAAAATATAAAAATGGATTTAAAAATTGTTTAACCCGATTTTATGATTTTTGTGCATTTATTCTAATAAAAATGGACATAAATAGAAAACAGTTTCCAAAATTGTCCAAAATTTTTGTAACACTGTTATTACATATATAGAAGCTGTGAAAAATATAAAAGATATTTTTCAATTAGTGTTGCTATTTTTCCTTGTTTAATCTTCTTAAATAATTATTAATTGAATAATAACTATTAAACAGTTAAAGTAAATTACCAAAAATTTTGTACACTTCATTTACAGAGTAAATAATCTGGGAAAAATACCAAATGTGGTTTTTATATACTGAAATCCGATTTTGTGTATTTAAGTGTATTTAATCTTAGAAAATAGGAGACAAATAGTATATAGATGAGAAAAATCATCAAAACTTTTATATAGCCTCCTAATGTACTACAATGTGTTCTGGTAAATAGGAATGCATTATGAAGAGAACTATTTTTTCTATTTTTAGGCCATTATAAATACAAAAATCGGGGAAAAATAGGAATGCATTATGAAAAATTCTGAAAATATTTTGCTGAGTCTTATACCTCTGGTAGCAACTGCGAAAATTGTTATATATCATTTTAAGATTCTCTAAAGT
This sequence comes from Lactuca virosa, assembly GCF_052849685.1. Classification (NCBI taxonomy): domain Eukaryota; kingdom Viridiplantae; phylum Streptophyta; class Magnoliopsida; order Asterales; family Asteraceae; genus Lactuca; species Lactuca virosa. The sequence continues at coordinate 359,647,954 of NC_136433.1, read as the reverse complement.
GCTTTTATGATTTATTGGAGCCAAACAAAAAGAAAATTCAAAACCACATTAAACAGTAACAAAAACCGATGAAATTTAATGAGGGATCATTATTTAGCATAGGGGTCATCCACGAATTTAACTAGGATTTATAAACCCCAGAAAGTATTTTATATGTTTTATTGCCCTATTTTCTTGCATTAATTATAATAATTCGAGAAAAAGGAATTATTTTCTGAAAATTTACAGATCATCTTATATTGTTGGTTGGATTCTGGGAAAAATATCATTTGAACAGAAAAGTAGTTTTAGGTATTTATTTGGGAATAAATCTTTTATGAACATATTTGAAAGCTTTTAACAACAAACTTTGATCATCAAGCATCTAAGCTTGAAGATCATCACATGCATGTTGGTTTGAAGATAATTAATGAGTTTCATATGTTCAAAAATCGTTTTTGATAGAAAACATAGGGTGCATGTGGTGTTTTTCCACCAAAACATGTAGAAAAGTGCATTTCCTTGATTTTGACTTAGGTTTAGGTCCTTGGATTTCACCATTTACAACATGCATGTTGTTTTTGGGTGAAATCCTACCACCATCATCATCAAAACCGTGAGTAGGTGCAAGTGTTCATGATTTTACAATAGAATGGGGTAGAAGATGGACAAAAATCCATGAAAAACAAGTAAAACTTGAAGGAAAAGAGAAGGGGAATGAATGATTTTCGGGTTTACCTTTAAGAATAACATCAAATGTTGAGGTTTTTTTTAGTAGAAATGGCTGAACTTTTCTTAGATTTTCGTGAGTTTAGAGGGAGAAAGAAGAGAGAATTCAATGAATGATGGTAGAGTGTGTGAGAGAGAGAATGAAGAGGTGAAGAGTGTGGAGAAGAGAGAAATGATTATGTGTTTTGGGAAGAGGAGGAGGGTCTTGGGAGAGGGGAGGCCGAGCTTTTGGGTGAGAGAGGCTCCCTCTCTCTTGTTTCTTTTATAAAAATTTAAATCTTTTATAAAAATATCAAACTGATTATAAAATATACACTAAAATCAAGTTTTTATTCATAAAACCTTTATTTTTGATTTATAAATTAAGGGTAATGTTAATGAGTTAAATTTTATTTGCCTTGAATATATTATACTAATTTTAATTATTATAAGATAATATTACAAGGTTTATATTTATTTTTATAGAATTTTTAAGGTTAAAGTTTGTAAATATGAGTTTTTAGGGCATTTAGGGTTTTTGAGAGTTTGTAAATCTTTGGATATCAAAATTACTTGAATTTTGAGACTTCAAACTATTTTAGAGTTTCATAACTCTTATTCAAATTAGAAATATTGTTTGTAATTTATTTTTATTGGTTTATTGGTATTCTATGTAGTGATTCCGAGATTCAAACGAAATTGAGGAATCAAGTATACTAGTCCTAGTTTCAACTTTGACTTAAGTTTCTATGAGACTCTGACCTAACTTTTACTACTAGGTCAAGTGCATGATGTGTGTATATGATTCATGAAATGGTGTTCGAGTCAAAGAGTGACCCAAATATGGATAGTCACTACAGTTAAGTAGTAGTAGAATTCACATATCAATGTGAAATCTAAGTACACCATCCATTGTTTCTATCTGTTTCCAAGTTTCTACTAGGTTATAACTTAGCTTCTAGTTACTAAGTCTAATATGTTTTGTGCCTATATGTGCAACTAAGTCTAGTCAAATCTAGAACCGACTTGAATTTTGACGGTTGTCACATTCTCCCCCGGTTGAAAGAATTTCGCCCCGAAATTCAATTCGTGACGTATTCTATTAGAACTCAGTCGAATACAATTTTATAGCTGGAGAGGTGGTGACTTTCAGTGTTCTTTGATTATTTCGGGTTTATTTCCTCAAAGGAAGAACCCAATTCTTTAGCTATAATCAAAGTAATGTTTCCTTAATTCGAGTTCTACAGTCTAGATTGCGAGAAATTAGGATCGTGGAAATCATGATCCGACCATGGCGACCTAGTTAAAAAGATTATCTAGTTAGATATTATCTAACTTAAAAGAACGTTATAAGTTTTGCTGAAGCACCCACTGCATTGAGCGTTAAATCCGCATTGATCCTCAAGTCGCATTCTAAATTAACACTAAGTGTAAATTCGCCGCCTAATAAAGAAGAGATTAGGAACAAGTTGTTCACTTTCGGGTTGGCTACTATATCTGGAAAATATATGTTCCGAAATAAGAAGGGGTAACACCAATGAAAGGGAAGCGATCGAGGGTAAGTCCCAAAAAAAACGTACTAAGGGTAGGCAACGAAGTTTTGGTACATCTCCAATGTAAAGGCTATTTAAGTGTCGGCTACAAAATAAATTACGAAATGATTGAGGATCTCCGAGGCTATAATTACTACTACGGTTACTCTTACAATAATAGATCTATATTCGAAGAATATATATATTTAGAGAGTCAATGTTGCAAATGGAGGCGATTAAATCACATTGTGTAGATAGCATTTTAGGTGTTTAGAAGTGATAAAAATCTCACTGTTATCAAAATGTGTGTTTAAAAATGATAATTAATCTCACTATTATCAAAATATGTAATAATTCCAAGATAACGAAAATACATGTGTGGCGATCAAACGAAGTAGTAAAATAATATAAAGATTAATTAAGGTTACAGGTTTAAGTCATCAATAAGGGAATTTATACAAAAATAATTTGATTACTCTTTTGAAAAATTGTCTAATTCTCTAAGTCAGGACAAATTCAAGCTTATGAGTCAGAATATTTATAAAAACAAAGTTGAGAGTTTAGGAACTCAATGAAAATTACAAAGTAGAATGCTATTTTAAGAAACGCGTAAAAATATCGATAATTGAAAATAGTGGATTCTTAATTTAGTGTTTCTACAAAAACAATCATTTAGAGAATATGTAATAGTAAAATTCAAGACTTTTGATGTATTTAAAGAAAAGAAGAAGCATAAGAATACATATCCTCCACATATCTTTTTCGGATATAGAAAAAATGATAAGCATAAGAATATTCATCTTGTGTATTAATTATAAGGAAAAATACAATGAAAATTGCATTTTATATCAAGTTTTTGAATTTAGAACGAAAGAGCAAATGTAAATAAGGATCACTTGTTTATAGTAGATTTCAAAATAAAAACAAGATGTATATGATAAAAGGCGTAATTGAATATATCAAAGTTGACTAAAATTAAAGTATGCCTCATGACTATACACGTATTAATCGCTCAAAACGGAAGGGTAGACTTCTAGTCTTTATGTTTACGAACATGATACCAGGAGGGGCAAAATAGACAGAAATAAAGTTAGACAATGTATTATGTTAATATTATGGCGTGCGAGATCTAAAATCGGAAGGAGAGCGAGAAATAAAGTTCGGGGGAAAGAAAAAGGAAGATAGCGGCGGCAACGATTGATATTGTTAAAATTATAAGAACAATACCTATAGGTAGATTTAAAACCAGGTTGAGATATATTTCAAACTTCAATATTTGATGTATATTGATGATTAAATAGACATGTGGGAGTTCTAAAGTGTTTGCTAAGGATTGCTAAAAATTCATAAGTTACATATTAAGTTAAACTCCATTTGTGAAAAGAAGAAGCCCTACAAATGACAATTGAAAATCTGACAATTTTGACTTTTTAAACGGAAGTCCAACAATGATTAAAATGGATAAGGTAAAAACTCAATATATTTAGAAGAATAACTATTCATTGTTGAGAGTGTATCACTAGAAATTTAAAAGTGAACACTAAGTTTTCAAATGCTATAATTTTTAAAAACTTTATAGATTATAAAACTATATTGAAGCAAAGTACACAAATAATGTATGTTTTGAAATACAAGCATTAGAGATGTCTTATAAACATGTTTGAAGTAGAAATTTGCATAAATATCATGTTGGGTTTCGAGAAAACACATTAAAGTAAATTACAATGTCTAAATGAGAAAGCTGTTAAAATGTCAAACAAAAGTGTTTTGAAGATTCAATGAAGCTTTTAGACATAAAATGAACTTCAATGTCATAGGTCTATGTTTTGTAGCAAAGAGTTTAAACACGATTATAAAAGAAAATGTTTCTAGTTTTTCGAAGACGTGTCAAAATGGTAAGCAATGTTTAAAATGGTTTATGTGCCCTCAAAAGCACATCTATCCATTGAAATGGATTTGAAATGAGATTGTAATAGGAAGATTAAAAACAATATTGGTTAAATTGAGTTTTGAAGAAAAGTGTTAAGTTAAAACAAGTTGTCAAAAGATTTTTAGCGAGAATATGGCGTAAATTGTTAAGAAATGTCTACTAAGTTGATTGAAGTGGTTATAAATTATTTTATTGATGATAAATAAAACCGATGAAGCGAAATAATTTTTCGATGGAAGATTAAGAAGTAAGGAATAAGTATATTAGTGTAGCTGATCGTACCTAAATACTAAGGCGAGTACAAGGCGAGTATAAGACGAGTACCGATGTCTTTTTCCCTAAGATAAAGGGCAAGAAAAATTGTTTGAAAAACGTTTTATGGTGTCAATGCAGTTTACGACCTTTTATAGAGGTCAAAGGGACATCCTATGTTAAGTTTTAAGCTCAAGGTGGAAACAACGTAGAGCTAAATCATAGCGTAGTAATAAGGTCTCACGTATGCGTTAAACCTCCGTGTCTCCTTGTGAGTCGAATCTGGAATGCCCACCAATGGTATCCAAGTGATTACTTAGAAACGACTCATCTACCTCCTTACGCGATGCTCCAATTTTCATCTGTGTCAGTATCAGAACGCTTTCCTAGTTGTAACTCTAGTACGAAGACGATGAAGAGGTATTGAGGAATAATTGGTATAGGTTTCGACTTAAGATTATTACTAGTGTATATCTAGCTACTAACCTTACATCTAAAGTCAATAGCTACCGAGGAATAGCCATTATCAGTACTAAGTGCATTGCTCCTAGAGTGGCTAGTGATACAACCTAAGTGGTTAACCTATCACTTGATAAGGGATAAGAATATTTCTAAATAAAGGCGTTGTTATAAAAGTGCACTTAGTTTCTAAGTGTATCTAGATGAATGCCTATAATATGCAATGCCCGTACGCACACCGAAAAAATTTGTTTTTCAAAAGTTTAAGTTGAAAATTGTTTTGAACATAATTCTACTATAACCGTTTCCAGCCTCGCATTAATTTTCCTTAATTAATCATAGTTGGCCAGGCTATACTTAATTAAAGTCTAATAATGTGTACTCGAATTAGTTATACTAGTAGTATGTTCAGTATTTTAAAAACATTTTGAAATTTTTTTTGGCTATAGTTGTGGTTCTCCAAAGAGAAACCGGTATTCTCTATAACCTTCGGCTCTGATACCATTTTCTGTCACACCCCGCTAAAGCGGAAACACGAGGCGTGGCAGTATAAAGGGTTTCATAGCAAAAGATAAAAGACAACACCAACCATAGTATTAAAAATCATTACAAATTTACATTGGGTTTGAACAACTTTTAAAAGAAATTACAATGAAAATTGGAATACAACACATGCGAATGCTCCTAACAGTGATGTGTCCCTAAGTGTCACTTACTCGATTATTCCTGAAAAACATGTAAAACGAGCGTCAACTATAAAAATAGTTGGTGAGTACTCACAAATAAACAAAATAATATTGGTTCCATGAATTGAAATCAAAGTTTTGATAAAAGTTTCCAATAATAAAAGTATATTGTTAAAATGAGTAAATAAGTTTGTAAAAAAAAACAAAGTTCTTTGTCATCATGAGAGTTAAAGTATGTTGCCCAAATAAGATGCAACATTCATATTCTCATGGAAGATAAAGTTCGTTACTCAAACGAGTAAACAAGTTTCATTGCTAAAATAAGCAATCAATTTCGTTGCTAGAAGGAGCAAACAATTTCATTGCTAAAACATGTATATAAGTTTTCAGTAATAAAAGTTCGTTGTTGTAATGAGAAACAAAGTTCATTGCTATAAATAATAAACACGTTTATTGCTATAATAAGTAACGAGTTTGTATGTGTATGAGCAAACAATGAGTTCTCAACCAAACCTATGACTGAAGCCCTATCAAGATCTATGCTTATCGTTCCATAGATTAATATGGTATCATGCACTCCAGCAATAGGGTGAGTGAGGAGTTGTCAATTCCTAATAGCGCTATCCATAATGACCATTGGCTCAAAGAGTTAATGGTTAGAGATAAGGGAAGGGCCTTAATACGATAAGTTCTCATGTTCCGTGTTGCATAGACATACATAGAGAGATACAGCAATAAAATAGCAATCATGTTTGATACAAATCAATTTAAATACAACATTCAAATAATAGTTTTTCGGGACATGCTTTTCCACCCCAAAACATAAAAAAAAACGGAAAATAGGGGAGTGCGTGAATACTCACAATATGCAAAATATAGTAATCAAGTTTATACGAGTCAACTAAATATAACGAACATAAATAGTTTAGGACATGCTTTTCCACCCCAAAACATAAAAACCGAAAATAGGGGAGTGCGTGAATACTCACAATGCATTGAGATGATGCAAATGATGCCTTGAACTACGTTCCACGTGTACCACTACCGATTCCTACAATAATGGTATTCGCTAGTGAGTCTCTAATCGAAATCTAACACTAGTATACTTACTACTACAATAGAATTATGCCAATATTGTGTCAAAATTTAATATTGATAAGTTACAAACATTTTTCTGAAATGGTGAAATTTTATAGCTCATGTGATTAAGACAATTTTGGATATTAATTTCAAGATTTTTGTAATATTAATTGAGGGTATTTCAACACATTTAAATGTGTTTTAAGCTCTTGAAAAGCCAAAATATTATCAAACAATTTCAAAAAATTCTCAAACTTTGCATTTTCATTCTAAACACAGTAGAGCTCTTCCAGAAATTTTCCCTTGAATTTTTGATGTGATTAACTATTTTTCCCAATATTTAAGCCTTCATAACAACATAAATTCGTGAAAAATAGGATCCAGATGATAAAAATTCCCAAACTTTTTATAATACTGCCATTAGACATACCTAAGCTGGGAAAAATATAAAAATGGATTTCCAAACTATTTAACCCAATTTTATGATTTTTGAGCTTTTATTCTAATAAAAATTGAAATAAATAAAAAACAGTTTCCAAAATTTCCCAAACTTTTTCTATTACTGTTATTAAACATTATTAATTTGGGAAAAATATAAAAATGGATTTCTAAACTGTTTAACCCAATTTTATGATTTTTGTGCATTTATTATAATAAAAATGGAGATAAATAGAAAACAGTTTCCAAAATTGTCCAAAATTTTTGTAACACTGTTATTACATATATAGAAGCTGTGAAAAATATAAAAGATATTTTTCAATTAGTGTTGCTATTTTTCCTTGTTTAATCCTCTTAAATAATCATTAATTGAATAATAACTATTAAACAGTTAAAGTAAATTACCAAAAATTTTGTACACTTCATTTACAGAGTAAATAATCTGGGAAAAATACCAAATTTGGTTTTTATATACTGAAATCCGATTTTGTGTATTTAAGTGTATTTAATCTTAGAAAATAGGAGACAAATACTATACAGATGAGAAAAATCATCAAAACTTTTATGTAGCCTCCTAATGTATTACAAGGTGTTCTGGTAAATTTTCACGAATTTTGGATGAAGAGAACTATTGTTTCTATTTTTAGGACATTATAAATACAAAAATCGGGGAAAAATAGGAATGCATTATGAAAAATTCTGAAAATATTTTTCTGAGTCTTATACCTCTGGTAGCAACTGCGAAAATTGTGATATATCATTTTAAGATTCTCTAAAGTGCTTTTATAATTTATTGGAGCCAAACAAAAAGAAAATTCAAAACCATATTAAACAGTAACAAAAACCGATGAAATTTAATGAGGGATCATTATTTAGCATAGGGGCCATCCACAAATTTAACTAGGATTTATAGACTCAAGAAAGTATTTTATATGTTTTATTGCCCTATTTTCTTGCATTAATTATAATAATTCGAGAAAAAAGAATTATTTTCTGAAAATTTAAAGATCATCTTATATTGTTGGTTGGATTCTGGGAAAAATATCATTTGATCTGAAAAGAAGTTTTAGGTATTTATTTGGGAATAAATCTTTTATGAACATATTTGAAAGCTTTTAACAACAAACTTTGATCATCAAGCATCTAAGCTTGAAGATCATCACATGCATGTTGGTTTGAAGATCATTAATGAGTTTCATATGTTCAAAAATCGTTTTTGATAGAAAACATAGGGTGCATGTGGTGTTTTTCCACCAAAACATGTAGAAAAGTGCATTTCCTTGATTTTGACTTAGGTTTAGGTCCTTGGATTTCACCATTTACAACATGCATGTTGTTTTTGGGTGAAATCCTACCACCATCATCATCAAAATCGTGAGTAGGTGCAAGTGTTCATGATTTTACAATAGAATGGGGTAGAAGATGGACAAAAATCCATGAAAAACAAGTAAAACTTGAAGGAAAAGAGAAGGGGAATGAATGATTTTCGGGTTTACCTTTAAGAATAACATCAAATGTTGAGGTTTTTTTTTAGTAGAAATGGCTGAAGTTTTCTTAGATTTTCGTGAGTTTAGAGGGAGAAAGAAGAGAGAATTCAATGAATGATGGTAGAGTGTGTGAGAGAGAGAATGAAGAGGTGAAGAGTGTGGAGAAGAGAGAAATGATTATGTGTTTTGGGAAGAGGAGGAGGGTCTTGGGAGAGGGGAGGCCGAGATTTTGGGTGAGAGAGGCTCCCTCTCTCTTGTTTCTTTTATAAAAATTTAAATCTTTTATAAAAATATCAAACTTTTTATAAAATATACACTAAAATCAAGTTTTTATTCATAAAACCTTTATTTTTGATTTATAAATTAAGGGTAATGTTAATGAGTTCAATTTTATTTGCCTTGAATATATTATACTAATTTTAATTATTATAAGATAATATTACAAGGTTTATAATTATTTTTATAGAATTTTTAAGGTTAAAGTTTGTAAATATGAGTTTTTAGGGCATTTAGGGTTTTTGAGAGTTTGTAAATCTTTGGATATCAAAATTACTTGAATTTTGAGACTTCAAACTATTTTAGAGTTTCATAACTCTTATTCAAATTAGAAATATTACTTGTAATTTATTTTTATTGGTTTATTGGCATTCTATGTAGTGATTCCGAGATTCAAACGAAATTGAGGAATCAAGTATACTAGTCCTAGTTTCAACTTTGACTTAAGTTTCTATGAGACTCTGACCTAACTTTTACTACTAGGTCAAGTGCATGATGTGTGTATATGATTCATGAAATGGTGTTCGAGTCAAAGAGTGACCCATATATGGATAGTCACTACAGTTAAGTAGTAGTAGAATTCACATATCAATGTGAAATCTAAGTACACCATCCATTCTTTCTATCTGTTTCCAAGTTTCTACTAGGTTATAACTTAGCTTCTAGTTACTAAGTCTAATATGCTTTGTGCGTATATGTGCAACTAAGTCTAGTCAAATCTAGAACCAACTTGAATTTTGACGGTTGTCACAATCTGCGACTAGTCTTAGAAACCCTTCGTTCAGAGAAGCTCTATGTGAAGTTCTCGAAATGCGAATTTTGGATCCGACGAGTCGAATTCTTAGGGCACGTGGTTAGAGAAGAGGGAATACACGTGGACCCTTCCAAAATTAAAGCCATTGAGAACTGGTCAGCACCGAAGACGCCTACAGAAATTCGTCAATTTCTAGGTCTCGCTGGCTACTATCGCAGGTTCATTCAGAACTTCTCCCGCATTGCGAAACCTCTTACGTCACTGACCCAGAAAGGCGTGTCCTTTGACTGGGAAGAGAAGAAGGAGAGAGCGTTCCAAACGCTCAAGCGAGCCTTGTGCACCGCACCAATACTATCCCTCCCCGAAGGGATCGAAGACTTCGTTGTCTATTGCGATGCGTCAAATCAAGGACTCGGATGTGTTCTGATGCAGCGAGGTAAGGTCATCACCTATGCGTCAAGACAGCTAAAGACACATGAGGTCAACTACACTACCCACGATCTTGAGCTAGGAGCAGTTGTCTTTGCTCTGAAGATCTGAAGACACTACCTGTACAGTACAAAAAGCACTATATTCACAGACCACAAAAGCCTGCAACATATATTCGACCAGAAGGAGCTCAATATGAGACAACGACGGTGGGTCGAGCTACTCAGTGATTACGAATGCGAAATTCGTTATCATCCGGGTAAAGCCAACGTAGTAGTTGACGCCCTAAGTCGGAAAGAATATTCTGGTCGTAGAGTCAAATCATTGACTATGACTATCCATTCGCACTTGTCCACACAAATTAAGGAGGCTCAGCTCGACGCTTTGAAACCTGAAAATGTGGCGGGTGAATCCTTGAGAGGGATGGATAAGAACTTGGAGGTTAAGGGTGGCAGAGCTTATTATTTCATGGATCGGATCTGAACACCAAAACTTGGTGGTTTCAGAGACTTGGTCATGAACGAGGCGCACTACACTCGTTATGCCGTCCACCCAGGTTTAGATAAGATGTATCTGGATCTTAAAAAGCTATACTGGTGGCCTAACATGAAAGCAGAGATTTCTACCTTCGTGAGTAAATGCCTTACTTGCGCCAAGGTCAAGGTCGAATACCAGAAACCCTCTGGTCTACTACAACAGCCATAGATACCATAATGGAAGTGGGAACAGATCACTATGGATTTCATAACCAAGTTGCCCAAGACAACGGGTGGACTTGATACCATATGGGTCATCGTCGACAGGTTGACCAAGTCCGCACACTTCCTGCCTAGTAGGGAAACATACAAGATGGAGAAGCTTACAAGAACTTACATTAGGGAGATTGTACGACTGCACGGTGTTCCCATATCCATTATCTCAGACAGAGATAGTAGATTCACTTCGAGGTTCGGGCAGTCGTTACAAAGTTCCCTAGGAACTAGGCTGGACATGAGTACAGCCTACCATCCACAGACAGACGGGCAAAGTGAGAGGACTATCCAAACCTTGGAAGATATGCTGCGAGACTCTGTGATCGACTTTGGGAAAGCATGGGATACTCATTTACCCCTTGTCGAATTTTCCTACAACAACAGTTATCACACGAGCATAAAGGCTGCTCCATTCGAGACTCTGTGATCGACTTGGGGTTTATTGTGCAACAATATTATTCCAAAACTCCAAGAGTTTGGATTTTATGGCCTAAACAAAGGTGTTTACGGCCGTAAACCCTAAAAGGGGTATAAATATGAAACTTAGTCATATTTTACCATTTTTCACATTTTCAAGATCCAAATCTCAATTCTCTCTCAAGTATCATCCAACATTTCTTCAAGATCTTCAAATTGTAAGTGTTTCTTACCCTAATAAGTTGATATATACCTTAATCTAGTGATCTAACATGATTCCATCCGTGAAATCATTCCAAAAGTGTAGATCTTCAAGTTTCACCAAGAACACCAAGAACACACACTAGTGTTCTTGGACTTTTATCACCTTTTCAAGCTTCTACCTAGTAAGTACTTCTATCCTAAAGTATTATAGAGCTTGTTACACTTCTAAACATCAAGAAAACACCCAAGAACCACGGATCAAAGGTGTTTACGGTCCAAGGTGTTCTTGGACCGTAAACCCCAAAAAGGGTGCCAAAGTGTGCCCTAGTCCCTTCTAAGCCTTGGAAACTATCCTAGATCCCTTCCTTGATGTGCTTAGTACTTGAAAACATCAAAAGACCATAAACCATTTGGGTATACGGCCGTAAACCAAAAGGGAAATGGTGCCCTAATCTCTTCCTAAGGCTTAAACATGAAGTAGGAATGCTTCTTGTGATCTTTAAGGCTTCAAAATACAAAATGGTCAAAGAAACATGAGTTTACGGCCGTAAACTCATGGGTTTACGACCGTAAACTCAATGAGTTATGGTCACAAAACCGTAAACTCAAATAAAGGGTCCCCTTGAACCCTAAACTCAATAGCAATGTCCTACAACACATAGATGCAATCCTTAGGACTTATAACACTTAAATAAGGTGTTTACATGTCCTAGGATGTCTTAACTTTGTTAATTAGTTGTTTAAAGACTAATTGGATACATATATGTGTTATTATATGTTAATTAGGATCATTGTGTGTGTACAAGTCTTCACTTGACACCTAGCAATCCTATATCATCAGTTCATCCAAAGCACTCACTACAGGTGAGTTCATACCCCTTAATTAACCTTTTAAATGTTTTTAAATGCTTTTATGGGGGGGGGGATACAAGTTGAAATATAATAGTTATTATATCAATCACATGTGATTAATAACTACCAAACAAGTGGATTTCTTACTTTTCAAACTGTGTTATCAAACTGTTTTACTTCAAACTGTTTTACAAACTGTTTTACATATCAAATACTTTTATTAAACTCTTTTAACTTATATCCTGTGTATCTATATGGATATAATTATATAAGTAGGATTGAAAGGACTTAGGACTGATAGCTCACCTTACTTCCTGTTCCTTATTTGGTTGTGGACTTAGGGTATTCGGGTTATTTGTCCGAAGGTCCTTTGAATCCTAGTTATATATCATGTATATGTGTATAGATATAAAAGGTTACTTCTTTCATTCAGTTTAATGCCTTTGGGTAGCAACGGTATACAAACACGTTCATATACACAAACAACATTACTAGTAAACTATAATAGGTATAGTTTAGGAAGATACTATTACTAGAACAATGAAACATACAATGAGTCAGTTCATTCATGAGTAATACATAGTGATGAGAAACAAACATAATACATAGTGATGAGAAACAAACATAATGCATAGTGATGAGAAACAAACGTAATACATAGTGATGAGAAACAAACATAATACATAGTGATGAGAAACAAACATAATACATAGTGATGAGAAACAAACATAATACATAGTGATGAGAAACAAACATAATACATAGTGATGAGAAACAAACATAATACATAGTGATGAGAACCAAAACATACAGGCTAGAAAGAGAAAGAACACACAATATAGCTAGCACATACATATACATATACATATACATTACTTACAGTTATGTGAGCCACTTAACGGGGGCATGGCACTACCTGTCATGACCCGTTTTGTATCCAGAATCTCCTGAAATGGGGAGCGTATGAGTTTGTGTATAGATCTATACTGGATTGACTATCCTACACCTTGATGCTCGCTACAGTGGGACTTGCAAGTCTATGGGTGCCAAACGTCATTTCTTACGACGTCTTACATCGTCGTTTTTCTATAGAGTCGGTATCAGGATACAGGCCGATCACATGGTACTTTAAATAACAATTGGTTTAAAGTAATTAGTACAGCAGTAGTTACTTAATACAACACTACAGTACTATTTCATTTTCCCTTTACATTTACTTTGTGATATTCACACAATAAACAATAATGTAAAAACTATATTTTTGGTTAACGATAGTCAGAGATGGGAAAATACACACTCTTACAAGAGACACACACAGATAGTAGATGCCTTCGTAGAAGGCTACTTTTAGTAGGAAACATAGGGTTTTCTAGGAGAGTTCAAACAATTACAAACTTTTACAAAACTTATACATTACAGACTTACAAACACTTTCATACAAATACAGACACTAATATACTTGACAGAACACACTTGTATGAAATTATATTATTAATGCAATTGATGATGTTGTTGCTTGTTTACTAATTTGCATTGTTGTGATACTGAACATGACGTCCTCCACCCCCAAACGTTTCCGCCGTTCCGGTTTTGGGGTGTGACATAATTCGAATTCTATTTTGAATTCCTCTTATTATAGAGATTTTATAGTGTTCGGTTTATCATAACTTCTTCACGCGAAGTCAGATTTAGACGTTCTCTATATTTTTGGAATCGTATGGATGTTGTGACAACCTAAAATTTCTATTCTGTACAACCATTCACTTCAATAGGAGTCAAAACTGTTTCTGCTAATTTTCAAGCTTTTTGGAATAAGTTTGAGTATTTTAAGATTAGTACTTCAGGAGATAACAGGAGAGAGGATGCCCTAGGGTTTATTGTGCAACAATATTATTCCAAAACTCCAAGAGTTTGGAGTTTACGGCCTAAACAAAGGTGTTTACGGCCTAAACAAAGGTGTTTACGGCCGTAAACCCTAAAAGGGGGTATAAATATGACACTTAGTCATATTTTACCATTTTTCACATTTTCAAGATCCAAATCTCAATTCTCTCTCAAGTATCATCCAACATTTCTTCAAGATCTTCAACTTGTAAGTGTTTCTTACCCTAATAAGTTGATATATACCTTAATCTAGTGATCTAACATGATTCCATCCGTGAAATCATTCCAAAAGTGTAGATCTTCAAGTTTCACCAAGAACACCAAGAACACACACTAGTGTTCTTGGACTTTTATCACCTTTTCAAGCTTCTACCTAGTAAGTACTTCTATCCTAGAGTATTATAGAGATTGTTACACTTCTAAACATCAATAAAACACCCAAGAAACCAAGGATCAAAGGTGTTTACGGTCCAAGGTGTTCTTGGACCGTAAACCCCAAAAAGGGTGCCAAAGTGTGCCCTAGTCCCTTCTAAGCCTTGGAAACTATCCTAGATCCCTTCCTTGATGTGCTTAGTACTTGAAAACATCAAAAGACCATAAACCATTTGGGTATACGGCCGTAAACCAAAAGGGAAATGGTGCCCTAATCTCTTCCTAAGGCTTAAACATGAAGTAGGAATGCTTCTTGTGATCTTTAAGGCTTCAAAATACAAAATGGTCAAAGAAACATGAGTTTACGGCCGTAAACTCATGGGTTTACGACCGTAAACTCAATGAGTTATGGTCACAAAACCGTAAACTCAAATAAAGGGTCCCCTTGAACCCTAAACTCAATAGCAATGTCCTACAACACATAGATGCAATCCTTAGGACTTATAACACTTAAATAAGGTGTTTACATGTCCTAGGATGTCTTAACTTTGTTAATTAGTTGTTTAAAGACTAATTGGATACATATATGTGTTATTATATGTTAATTAGGATCATTGTGTGTGTACAAGTCTTCACTTGACACCTAGCAATCCTATATCATCAGTTCATCCAAAGCACTCACTACAGGTGAGTTCATACCCCTTAATTAACCTTTTAAATGTTTTTAAATGCTTTTATGGGGGGGGATACAAGTTGAAATATAATAGTTATTATATCAATCACATGTGATTAATAACTACCAAACAAGTGGATTTCTTACTTTTCAAACTGTGTTATCAAACTGTTTTACTTCAAACTGTTTTACAAACTGTTTTACATATCAAATACTTTTATTAAACTCTTTTAACTTATATCCTGTGTATCTATATGGATATAATTATATAAGTAGGATTGAAAGGACTTAGGACTGATAGCTCACCTTACTTCCTGTTCCTTATTTGGTTGTGGACTTAGGGTATTCGGGTTATTTGTCCGAAGGTCCTTTGAATCCTAGTTATATATCATGTATATGTGTATAGATATAAAAGGTTACTTCTTTCATTCAGTTTAATGCCTTTGGGTAGCAACGGTATACAAACACGTTCATATACACAAACAACATTACTAGTAAACTATAATAGGTATAGTTTAGGAAGATACTATTAGTAGAACAATGAAACATACAATGAGTCAGTTCATTCATGAGTAATACATAGTGATGAGAAACAAACATAATACATAGTGATGAGAAACAAACATAATGCATAGTGATGAGAAACAAACGTAATACATAGTGATGAGAAACAAACATAATACATAGTGATGAGAAACAAACATAATACATAGTGATGAGAAACAAACATAATACATAGTGATGAGAAACAAACATAATACATAGTGATGAGAAACAAACATAATACATAGTGATGAGAACCAAAACATACAGGCTAGAAAGAGAAAGAACACACAATATAGCTAGCACATACATATACATATACATATACATTACTTACAGTTATGTGAGCCACTTAACGGGGGCATGGCACTACCTGTCATGACCCGTTTTGTATCCAGAATCTCCTGAAATGGGGAGCGTATGAGTTTGTGTATAGATCTATACTGGATTGACTATCCTACACCTTGATGCTCGCTACAGTGGGACTTGCAAGTCTACGGGTGCCAAACGTCATTTCTTACGACGTCTTACATCGTCGTTTTTCTATAGAGTCGGTATCAGGATACAGGCCGATCACATGGTACTTTAAATAACAATTGGTTTAAAGTAATTAGTACAGCAGTAGTTACTTAATACAACACTACAGTACTATTTCATTTTCCCTTTACATTTACTTTGTGATATTCACACAATAAACAATAATGTAAAAACTATATTTTTGGTTAACGATAGTCAGAGATGGGAAAATACACACTCTTACAAGAGACACACACAGATAGTAGATGCCTTCGTAGAAGGCTACTTTTAGTAGGAAACATAGGGTTTTCTAGGAGAGTTCAAACAATTACAAACTTTTACAAAACTTATACATTACAGACTTACAAACACTTTCATACAAATACAGACACTAATATACTTGACAGAACACACTTGTATGAAATTATATTATTAATGCAATTGATGATGTTGTTGCTTGTTTACTACTTTGCATTGTTGTGATACTGAACATGACGTCCTCCACCCCCAAACGTTTCCGCCGTTCCGGTTTTGGGGTGTGACATAATTCGAATTCTATTTTGAATTCCTCTTATTATAGAGATTTTATAGTGTTCGGTTTATCATAACTTCTTCACGCGAAGTCAGATTTAGACGTTCTCTATATTTTTGGAATCGTATGGATGTTGTGACAACCTAAAATTTCTATTCTGTACAACCATTCACTTCAATAGGAGTCAAAACTGTTTCTGCTAATTTTCAAGCTTTTTGGAATAAGTTTGAGTATTTTAAGATTAGTACTTCAGGAGATAACAGGAGAGAGGATGCCCTAGGGTTTATTGTGCAACAATATTATTCCAAAACTCCAAGAGTTTGGAGTTTACGGCCTAAACAAAGGTGTTTACGGCCTAAACAAAGGTGTTTACGGCCGTAAACCCTAAAAGGGGGTATAAATATGACACTTAGTCATATTTTACCATTTTTCACATTTTCAAGATCCAAATCTCAATTCTCTCTCAAGTATCATCCAACATTTCTTCAAGATCTTCAACTTGTAAGTGTTTCTTACCCTAATAAGTTGATATATACCTTAATCTAGTGATCTAACATGATTCCATCCGTGAAATCATTCCGAAAGTGTAGATCTTCAAGTTTCACCAAGAACACCAAGAACACACACTAGTGTTCTTGGACTTTTATCACCTTTTCAAGCTTCTACCTAGTAAGTACTTCTATCCTAGAGTATTATAGAGATTGTTACACTTCTAAACATCAATAAAACACCCAAGAAACCAAGGATCAAAGGTGTTTACGTCCAAGATGTTCTTGGACCGTAAACCCCAAAAAGGGTGCCAAAGTGTGCCCTAGTCCCTTCTAAGCCTTGGAAACTAGCCTAGATCCCTTCCTTGATGTGCTTAGTACTTGAAAACATCAAAAGACCATAAATCATTTGGGTATACGGCCGTAAACCCAAAGGGAAATGGTCCAAGGACCGTAAACTCCTAAAAGGAGTGAAATGGTGCCCTAATCTCTTCCTAAGGCTTAAACATGAAGTAGGAATGCTTCTTGTGATCTTTAAGGCTTCAAAACACAAAATGGTCAAAGAAACATGAGTTTATGGCCGTAAAGTCATGGGTTTACGACCGTAAACTCAGTGAGTTATGGTCACAAAACCGTAAACTCAAATAAAGGGTCCCCTTGAACCCTAAACTCAATAGCAATGTCCTACAACACATAGATGCAATCCTTAGGACTTATAACACTTAAATAAGGTGTTTTACATGTCCTAGGATGTCTTAACTTTGTTAATTATTTGTTTAAAGACTAATTGGATACATATATGTGTTATTATATGTTAATTAGGATCATTCTGTGTGTACAAGTCTTCACTTGACACCTAGCAATCCTATATCATCAGTTCATCCAAAGCACTCACTACAGGTGAGTTCATACCCCTTAATTAACCTTTTAAATGTTTTTAAATGCTTTTATGGGGGGGATACAAGTTGAAATATAATAGTTATTATATCAATCACATGTGATTAATAACTACCAAACAAGTGGATTTCTTACTTTTCAAACTGTGTTATCAAACTGTTTTACTTCAAACTGTTTTACAAACTCTTTTACATATCAAATACTTTTATTAAACTCTTTTAACTTATATTCTGTGTATCTATATGAATATAATTATATAAGTAGGATTGAAAGGACTTAGGACTGATAGCTCACCTTACTTCCTGTTCCTTATTTGGTTGTGGACTTAGGGTATTCGGGTTATTTGTCCGAAGGTCGTTTGAATCCTAGTTATATATCATGTATATGTGTATAGATATAAAAGGTTACTTCTTTCATTCAGTTTAATGCCTTTGGGTAGCAAAGGTATACAAACACGTTCATATATACAAACAACATTACTAGTAAACTATAATAGGTATAGTTTAGGACGATACTATTACTAGAACAATGAAACATACAATGAGTCAGTTCATTCATGAGTAATACATAGTGATGAGAAACAAACATAATACATAGTGATGAGAAACAAACATAATGCATAGTGATGAGAAACAAACGTAATACATAGTGACGAGAAACAAACATAATACATAGTGATGAGAAACAAACATAATACATAGTGATGAGAAACAAACATAATACATAGTGATGAGAAACAAACATAATACATAGTGATGAGAAACAAACATAATACATAGTGATGAGAACCAAAACATACAGGCTAGAAAGAGAAAGAACACACAATATAGCTAGCACATACATATACATATACATATACATTACTTACAGTTATGTGAGCCACTTAACGGGGGCATGGCACTACCTGTCATGACCCGTTTTGTATCCAGAATCTCCTGAAATGGGGAGCGTATGAGTTTGTGTATAGATCTATACTGGATTGACTATCCTACACCTTGATGCTCGCTACAGTGGGACTTGCAAGTCTACGGGTGCCAAACGTCATTTCTTACGACGTCTTACATCGTCGTTTTTCTATAGAGTCGGTATCAGGATACAGGCCGATCACATGGTACTTTAAATAACAATTGGTTTAAAGTAATTAGTACAGCAGTAGTTACTTAATACAACACTACAGTACTATTTCATTTTCCCTTTACATTTACTTTGTGATATTCATACAATAAACAATAATGTAAAAACTATATTTTTGGTTAACGATAGTCAGATTTGGGAAAATACACACTCTTACAAGAGACACACACAGATAGTAGATGCCTTCGTAGAAGGCTACTTTTAGTAGGAAACATAGGGTTTTCTAGGAGAGTTCAAACAATTACAAACTTTTACAAAACTTATACATTACAGACTTACAAACACTTTCATACAAATACAGACACTAATATACTTGACAGAACACACTTGTATGAAATTATATTATTAATGCAATTGATGATGTTGTTGCTTGTTTACTACTTTGCATTGTTGTGATACTGAACATGACGTCCTCCACCCCCAAACGTTTCCGCCGTTCCGGTTTTGGGGTGTGACATAATTCGAATTCTATTTTAAATTCCTCTTATTATAGAGATTTTATAGTGTTCGGTTTATCATAACTTCTTCACGCGAAGTCAGATTTAGACGTTCTCTATATTTTTGGAATCGTATGGATGTTGTGACAACCTGAAATTTCTATTATGTACAACCATTCACTTCAATAGGAGTCAAAACTGTTTCTGCTAATTTTCAAGCTTTTTGGAATAAGTTTGAGTATTTTAAGATTAGTACTTCAGGAGATAACAGGAGAGAGGATGCCCTAGGGTTTATTGTGCAACAATATTATTCCAAAACTCCAAGAGTTTGGAGTTTACGGCCTAAACAAAGGTGTTTACGGCCTAAACAAAGGTGTTTACGGCCGTAAACCCTAAAAGGGGGTATAAATATGACACTTAGTCATATTTTACCATTTTTCACATTTTCAAGATCCAAATCTCAATTCTCTCTCAAGTATCATCCAACATTTCTTCAAGATCTTCAACTTGTAAGTGTTTCTTACCCTAATAAGTTGATATATACCTTAATCTAGTGATCTAACATGATTCCATCCGTGAAATCATTCCAAAAGTGTAGATCTTCAAGTTTCACCAAGAACACCAAGAACACACACTAGTGTTCTTGGACTTTTATCACCTTTTCAAGCTTCTACCTAGTAAGTACTTCTATCCTAGAGTATTATAGAGATTGTTACACTTCTAAACATCAATAAAACACCCAAGAAACCAAGGATCAAAGGTGTTTACGTCCAAGATGTTCTTGGACCGTAAACCCCAAAAAGGGTGCCAAAGTGTGCCCTAGTCCCTTCTAAGCCTTGGAAACTAGCCTAGATCCCTTCCTTGATGTGCTTAGTACTTGAAAACATCAAAAGACCATAAATCATTTGGGTTTACGGCCGTAAACCCAAAGGGAAATGGTCCAAGGACCGTAAACTCCTAAAAGGAGTGAAATGGTGCCCTAATCTCTTCCTAAGGCTTAAACATGAAGTAGGAATGCTTCTTGTGATCTTTAAGGCTTCAAAACACAAAATGGTCAAAGAAACATGAGTTTATGGCCGTAAAGTCATGGGTTTACGACCGTAAACTCAGTGAGTTATGGTCACAAAACCGTAAACTCAAATAAAGGGTCCCCTTGAACCCTAAACTCAATAGCAATGTCCTACAACACATAGATGCAATCCTTAGGACTTATAACACTTAAATAAGGTGTTTTACATGTCCTAGGATGTCTTAACTTTGTTAATTAGTTGTTTAAAGACTAATTGGATACATATATGTGTTATTATATGTTAATTAGGATCATTCTGTGTGTACAAGTCTTCACTTGACACCTAGCAATCCTATATCATCAGTTCATCCAAAGCACTCACTACAGGTGAGTTCATACCCCTTAATTAACCTTTTAAATGTTTTTAAATGCTTTTATGGGGGGGATACAAGTTGAAATATAATAGTTATTATATCAATCACATGTGATTAATAACTACCAAACAAGTGGATTTCTTACTTTTCAAACTGTGTTATCAAACTGTTTTACAAACTCTTTTACATATCAAATACTTTTATTAAACTCTTTTAACTTATATTCTGTGTATCTATATGGATATAATTATATAAGTAGGATTGAAAGGACTTAGGACTGATAGCTCACCTTACTTCCTGTTCCTTATTTGGTTGTGGACTTAGGGTATTCGGGTTATTTGTCCGAAGGTCGTTTGAATCCTAGTTATATATCATGTATATGTGTATAGATATAAAAGGTTACTTCTTTCATTCAGTTTAATGCCTTTGGGTAGCAAAGGTATACAAACACGTTCATATACATAAACAACATTACTAGTAAACTATAATAGGTATAGTTTAGGACGATACTATTACTAGAACAATGAAACATACAATGAGTCAGTTCATTCATGAGTAATACATAGTGATGAGAAACAAACATAATACATAGTGATGAGAAACAAAGATAATGCATAGTGATGAGAAACAAACGTAATACATAGTGATGAGAAACAAACATAATACATAGTGATGAGAAACAAACATAATACATAGTGATGAGAAACAAACATAATACATAGTGATGAGAAACAAACATAATACATAGTGATGAGAAACAAACATAATACATAGTGATGAGAACCAAAACATACAGGCTAGAAAGAGAAAGAACACACAATATAGCTAGCACATACATATACATATACATATACATTACTTACAGTTATGTGAGCCACTTAACGGGGGCATGGCACTACCTGTCATGACCCGTTTTGTATCCAGAATCTCCTGAAATGGGGAGCGTATGAGTTTGTGTATAGATCTATACTGGATTGACTATCCTACACCTTGCTGCTCGCTACAGTGGGACTTGCAAGTCTACGGGTGCCAAACGTCATTTCTTACGACGTCTTACATCGTCGTTTTTCTATAGAGTCGGTATCAGGATACAGGCCGATCACATGGTACTTTAAATAACAATTGGTTTAAAGTAATTAGTACAGCAGTAGTTACTTAATACAACACTACAGTACTATTTCATTTTCCCTTTACATTTACTTTGTGATATTCATACAATAAACAATAATGGAAAAACTATATTTTTGGTTAATGATAGTCAGATTTGGGAAAATACACACTCTTACAAGAGACACACACAGATAGTAGATGCCTTCGTAGAAGGCTACTTTTAGTAGGAAACATAGGGTTTTCTAGGAGAGTTCAAACAATTACAAACTTTTACAAAACTTATACATTACAGACTTACAAACACTTTCATACAAATACAGACACTAATATACTTGACAGAACACACTTGTATGAAATTATATTATTAATGCAATTGATGATGTTGTTGCTTGTTTACTACTTTGCATTGTTGTGATACTGAACATGACGTCCTCCACCCCCAAACGTTTCCGCTGTTCCGGTTTTGGGGTGTGACATAATTCGAATTCTATTTTAAATTCCTCTTATTATAGAGATTTTATAGTGTTCGGTTTATCATAACTTCTTCACGCGAAGTCAGATTTAGACGTTCTCTATATTTTTGGAATCGTATGGATGTTGTGACAACCCGAAATTTCTATTCTGTACAACCATTCACTTCAATAGGAGTCAAAATTGTTTCTGCTAATTTTCAAGCTTTTTGGAATAAGTTTGAGTATTTTAAGATTAGTACTTCAGGAGATAACAGGAGAGAGGATGCCCTAGGGTTTATTGTGCAACAATATTATTCCAAAACTCCAAGAGTTTGGAGTTTACGGCCTAAACAAAGGTGTTTACGGCCGTAAACCCTAAAAGGGGGTATAAATATGACACTTAGTCATATTTTACCATTTTTCACATTTTCAAGATCCAAATCTCAATTCTCTCTCAAGTATCATCCAACATTTCTTCAAGATCTTCAACTTGTAAGTGTTTCTTACCCTAATATGTTGATATATACCTTAATCTAGTGATCTAACATGATTCCATCCGTGAAATCATTCCAAAAGTGTAGATCTTCAAGTTTCACCAAGAACACCAAGAACACACACTAGTGTTCTTGGACTTTTAGCACCTTTTCAAGCTTCTACCTAGTAAGTACTTCTATCCTAGAGTATTATAGAGCTTGTTACACTTCTAAACATCAAGAAAACACCCAAGAAACCAAGGATCAAAGGTGTTTACGGTCCAAGATGTTCTTGGACCGTAAACACCAAAAAGGGTGCCAAAGTGTGCCCTAGTCCCTTCTAAGCCTTGGAAACTAGCCTAGATCCATTCCTTGATGTGCTTAGTGTTGGATATAGTGTCCAAGTCTATAACTATATTTGGTATGTACTTGACCCGACCCGGCATGGTCCATTTGGGTTGCACTTCACCCGAACAATTTATGGATAATCGTTTGAGAATAGTATAAGTTATGATTTATTAATATATTATAAGTCCTAATATATTAATATAAAATCATATTATATAATTAGTATTGATCTATAATTAATCTAGAATTAATTTAGAGATCAAAATTATGACTAATTAAATATGGGCTCTTGTATTTATATAGTGTGGGCTAATGCTTATTTGGAATGGGCTAGGCTTGCATGGAAAGTCCATGGATACTCCATGGAGCTTTAACCCATGGATCTCATGGAAATGAAAAGACATGGGTATTAGGGTTTACATAGGTGTAACCCTAATCCACCACACTATATAAAGGAGGCTTCGGTTCTTGAAATCACGCAAGTTGTGGTGAGTAAAGTAAGAGGGCCGATTTCAAGAAAGGTGATTACTATTCTCTTAAAATTCCAAGTTTGTGGTGATTTGTGATTTCCATTTGAGGCATCCAAACTATTGGTGCTAGGCTCTAAAACTCCAAGCAATCAACTACAACTACAAGGTAAGTAATTCTACTAGCTTTATTTGACTCAAGTTCCCCATGCCATGCTAGATAGGATAAGAACCTTGGAAAAATAATTATTTGCATGTATCTTAGTCAAACATAGATCCAAGGTTTCTAGGGTTGCATGTACACCATAGGAGTGTTAGAATGCTCAAAACCCATCAGTGGTATCAGAGCCTGGTTTGTTTATTTGATACTTGATGCAAAAAAAAAAAAATCTTGAAAATCGATGTTTTGTTCAAAAGCTCGTATCAAAATTTCAAGTTTTGTATATGTACTTACGATTATTGAAATTTTTGATATGAACATTCATAAACATATGAGTTTAGAAGGTCATAGAAATTATGTGCTAATAATTGATTAGATTAATTATTGATCTTTATGTGTTTTAATGGAGTCCATAACTAGTTCTTAAGTTATGGATAACCAATAGTCACATTTATAAATAACCATTAGAAGAACACATAGGTTATAAAAAATGAAGAGTCTTCATTTTTAATAACCATTAACTCATAAGTTATGAGAAATGAAAAGTTTTGAAAGTTTACAAAACTTGCCCTCAAGTTTTGGAACATGTAAAGTCATATTAAAAACTTTAGTTCCAACCCCTAGAATTTTAAAAGTTAAAATTCAACCCTTATACTTTATAATATTATAAGTTTAATAATATTTATATATGTATAAGATCAAGTCGCCTTACCGCTAGTACGCCTCATTCACGAAGCCGGTCTATAAGGGGGGTATAAGGTTGTTGCCTATAAAATGGCAACTTAATGGGTGTCCACTCTCACCCACCGCTTCCTTGATCGGTGGAGGGTCGTTAGCCGAATGGGTAGGACAAGGACTTATAAATTCTCATTAAAAGTATAATGATAATACTAAAGTAACTAAACTTTATTGAATTCCCAATCTTAGTTATTTTAGGAAAATGTGAATAAGGTGCTAATCCA
The DNA here is from genome assembly GCF_052849685.1 of Lactuca virosa. Taxonomy (NCBI): domain Eukaryota; kingdom Viridiplantae; phylum Streptophyta; class Magnoliopsida; order Asterales; family Asteraceae; genus Lactuca; species Lactuca virosa. Next base: position 359,622,888 of record NC_136433.1, on the reverse strand, counting down.
TGAAATTACACTTTACACTTTGTTTAAGTCGTTAGTGGAGCGTGTGTGGTTAACCGGCACACTAACTTGAACTTAACAAGGTAGGTAAAGGGTGACTTAATGTTTATCATAGTATCGATGGAGCGTGTGTGGTTAACCGGCACATCGATTGAGGGGTAATACATTAAGGGTACCAAGTAATTTGCATGGTTACTTCACACCTTGTTTTGTGATCCTCGGCATCCCAGTCACAAAACTTGAAGGGCACACTCGAGATTGAAACATGCCATTGAAGAAAGTTCAATGAATCTCAAAGAATCTAGGAGTTTCTAAACCAATTAAAACCTAATTAAATATTTCGTTTTTCATGGTGGAAATTGGTGAATCGTCATTCACCTACCTTCAAATATCTTATAGCTTAGATTACGGCATCCCTCTTCTAAGTTATAAAATATTGTGTTGGGTCCTAGCCTTAATATTACATTTAGGTGTTTTGTTAAGGACTATCTCTATATCTAATCTACTCTATTCCCTCTTCTTTTCAGATGTCTTCCAATAACAATGCTTCTGGCTCAAACCCTACTAGCTCCTTCTCTCTCATGAATCTTTGTGGGAGAGTCATCTTTGATGGGTCCAACTTTACAGATTGGATCAGAAACATCAGGATGGTCACTCGGTATGAGAACAAAGAACATGTTCTCGACAAGGAGCTGAAGGTACCCGAGCCAACTGCTACTCCTGAAGAGCTTGCTGAATATGAGGTACATGAAAGAGATGCTACAAAAGTGGCATGCATCATGATGGCCACCATGACAGCCGAGCTCCAAAAGTCCTATGAGGACTATTATCCTTTTGAGATGCACCAGGACTTGATGGACCGCTACCATCAAAGTGCTCGTCAAGAGCGATATGAAATAATCTCCTCCATGATAACAACCCGAATGAAGGATGGTGAACCCATCACGGGCCACATGCAGAAAATGCAAAGGTATGTGGACCGTTTACTGAAGCTGAATGTCAACTTCCCTGAGGAGTTAGTAATAGACATCATTTTGCACTCCTTGCCATCGTGTTATGATCAATTCCGCATGACATATCGCATGAACAAGGAAGAAGTCACCCTCAGCAAACTTCAAGGACTCTTGAAGACCGCCGAAAGTGGTCTAAAGGGTAAGTCGGTTGTTACTACTCCTACTCCTACTCCAACTGCGGACAATGTCTTGGCAATCGGGCATGGCAAAGGGAAGAAGAGAAAGAACCCTTCTCAGGGTACCAATGGTAAGACCCTTGAAGGCTCCTCTTCAAGCAAAACCAAGAAAGGTTTTGTCACTCCTTCTGCTAACCCTAATGAGGCTGAATGCTTCTATTGTCATGAAAAATCGCACTAGAAGCGAAACTACCCAAAGTACCAGCAAGATTTGAAGGATGGGAAAGTAAAACCCAACCATACAGGTATATACACTATATTGTCTAATAACTCACCTCATTCTAAGTCTTGGGTCCTTGATACAAGTTGTGGTATTCACATATGTTGTGATTTGCAGGGACTAAGAAGAAGTGAGAATGTGGAGCAAGGAAAGATAAACTTGATCATGGGAAACAGGAAAGCTTCACCTGTCACCAAGATAAGAGTTTATTCCTTAGTGCTAAATAGTGGGTTTACATTAGATTTGAATAAATGTTATTATTCTCCAGAAATGTCAAGAAATGTTATTTCCTTTCATGCATTGTATAAACAAGGTTTTACCTTTTATTTTGATAATAATAATGGTAGTATTGATGCTTTCTTTAATAATGTTCTTTATTTTAAAGCATTACCTTGTGATGGTGTGTATGAAACTGTATTTGTTGTAGATAATCTAGGAAATAATGTATTGTGTATTGACTCTTCCACTAGCTTAGATAAAGCATCTTTATGGTATTGTCGTCTTGAACATGTAAGCAAAAAACGCATAGGCCAACTCTAAAAGGATGGAGTCTTGGAGTCATTTGACCTAAAGTCAGATGATAGTTGTGAATCTTGTTTGCTTGGTAAAATGACAAAGTCACTTTTTACTGGCACTTGTGCTAGGGGTGAAGGTTTGTTGGACCTCATACACACGGATGTGTGTGGACCCTTCAGAACCGCCACAAGAGATGCTAATCGGTTCTATGTGACTTTTACTAATGATTTTAGTAGATATGGATATGTCTACCTAATCAAGTATAAGTCAGAAACCTTTGAGAAATTCAAAGAGTTTAAGCAAGAAGTGGAGAATCAGTTGGGCAGGAACATTAAGATGCTTCGATCCGATCGTGGTGGTGAGTATCTTAGTACTGAGTTCCTTGACCATCTTAAGGAATGTGGGATTGTCTCACAATTGACACCTCCTAGGACACCACAGTTGAATGGTGTAGCTGAGAGGCGCAATCAGACCTTGTTGGACATGGTTCGTTCAATGATGAGTCGAGCTTCCCTACCAATCTCATTTTGGGGGTATGCCTTAGAGACTGCCGCCCATATCCTTAATCTAGTCCCTACAAAGAAGGTTGCCAAAACACCTCACGAGGTGTGGACTGGAAAAGTTCCCAATCTAGACCACCTCAAGATTTGGGGTTGCGAGGCTTTCGTGAGACATGAGACTCACGATAAGCTCGAACCCCAAAGCGAAAGGTGTATTTTCATCGGCTACCCACAGAAATCCTTTGGTTACATCTTCTACAGACCCAGTGATAATGTGGTCTTTGTAGCAAGAAGAGGATTCTTTCGAGAGAGAGAATTCATGAGCCAAGGAGACAGTGGGAGGCAAATTGACCTTGAGGAAATTCAAGAGTCAAGTGGTGAAGGAACCTCAAACCCTAGCCCTCAACCTGAGGAGAAAACTCCTGTTGAGCCGACTGAAGAATCTATACCTCTGAGGCGTTCCACCAGAGTTAGGAATGCACCTGAGCATTATTATGGTTTTCATATTACTGCAGAAGGTGAGACACTTATCAGTGATAACACACTGGTAAATCTGGATGAGCCTAACAGCTACACGGAAGCCATGGCAGGCCCTGAGGCTGCTAAATGGAAAGAGGCTATGGATAGCGAGATACAGTCCATGTATGACAATCAAGTTTGGAACTTGGTTGACAATGTACCTGATCGTAAGATAGTTGGGTGCAAATGGATCTCCAAGAAGAAGACCGACATGGATGGTAATGTACACACTTATAAGGCACGACTGGTTGCAAAGGGTTATTCTCAAACTCCGGGAGTTGATTATGATGAGACCTTTTCACCAGTGGCCAAGATTAAGTCTGTTAGGGTTCTGTTAGCCATTGCTGCCTTTCATGATTATGAAATATGGCAAATGGATGTCAAAACCGCTTTCCTTAATGGAAAGTTGGCTGAAGATGTTTACATGGTTCAGCCAGAGGGTTTTGTCAGTACAGAGTACCCCAGTAGAGTGTGTAAGCTCGAGAAATCCATTTATGGATTAAAAACAGGCACCTCGCAGATGGAATCTTTTCTTTGATGAGAAAATCAAAGAATTTGGCTTTTCAAGGAGTGAAGATGAATCTTGTGTCTATATCAAGGCTAGTGGGAGTATAGTCAGCTTTTTGGTACTGTATGTGGATGACATACTACTCATAGGAAATGACATCCCAACCCAACAGGAAGTAAAGTCCTGGCTTGGGAAGTGTTTCGCTATGAAGGACCTTGGAGAAGCTGCCTATATCCTAGGGATAAGGATTTTGAGAAACAGGAGTAAAAGACTAATTGGACTTAGTCAAAGCACCTATGTGGACAAAGTGTTGAAAAGGTTCAACATACATAACTCCAAGAAAGGAGAGTTACCCATCCAAAGTAACGCGAGATTGAGTAAGACACAAAGCCCTAGTACTGAGGCTGAGATAGCAGAAATGAGTCGAATACCTTATGCTTCAGTTGTAGGATCGATCATGTATGCTATGACATGTACTCGACCTGATGTAGCCTTTGCTTTGAGCATGGTTAGCAGGTATCAGGGGAACCCTGGCAAAGCACACTGGACTGCGGTAAAGAATATCCTCAAGTACCTACGGAGGACTAAGGACTGGGTCCTTACCCTCGGTGGCAGTGAGGACTTGAGAGTTGTAGGGTACAGTGATGCTAGCTTTCAGACTGACAGGGATAATTTCCGCTCTTAGTCGGGCTGGGTCTTTACTCTAAACAGAGGGGTAATTACTTGGAAAAGTTCCACGTAGGAGACAGTGGCTGATTCCACTTGTGAATCAGAGTATATAGCAGCAAGCGAGGCAGCAAAGGAGGCTATATGGCTAAAGAACTTCATCGGAGACCTTGGAGTTGTACCAGCTATAAAGGAGCCAATAGATATTTTCTGTGACAGCAATAGTGCGGTTGCCTTAGCCAAGGAACCAAGAGATCATGGGAGATCCAGACACATTGACAGAAAATATCACTTCATTAAACATCGAATAGAAGAAGGAATCCTCGTGGCAAAGAGGGTATCATCGGATGAGAACCCAGCAGATCCCCTCACGAAGGGACTGACTTGGGCTAAGCATCTCCAGCATGCTCGGAGCATAGGGCTGAAGGATGATATTAGTTTTAGTAGTTAGATAATCTTGAAATTTGTAAAATGTAATTGACATTTGATGATAAATAAAAGCTGTTATTTATGAGTAAAGTGTTGCTATCTCTTGTCAATCGTTTACTATTATTTCTTTTTGCATGTTTTGACTTCCAGAATAATTATGTTATGGTTTATATCATATTATTCAAACTCTCCACAGTCGGTCATATGTTGGAAGTAGATATGAATCAAGACTATCATGGGTTGGCTTGTAGAGGTCTAAGATGTTAGACAAAGCGGGGCTACAGCACTCATGAGTGCTCATAAGTTCTGAGTATTGGATTCAACCCACGCTCACTTGTATCACTTCATGGAATTTATCTCGAGTGATCGTGAGACGGTAATATCATATAAGTCTTCAAACCTAGAGATATGATTTGTTGCCTATGAGTTGGTTATGCATTGATTGCACGAAAACGCATTGGTAACTCGATGTTATAAACCGTGCTTTTGTGTATAATTCAACAAGTAGTAGAGCAAACATATGCGTCGAAGTTTATCTGTTCCTTCTAGGATTAGAAGCGATATTTGGGCCCCTCGATGATTTTGTTTTGACCTATGTACCGGGCCCGGTCAGAACTAAATTGATGTGTTCAGTTAAGTTCTATGTCAAACAAATCGGAAATCGGGAAACAAATGCTGGACAATAAGCAAGACCATGTTCCATGTATTTGTCCAGCTGATATCTAGAACAGAGGATTATATGATCACTTATCTAAAATGGCGCTTCATAGTTCAACAGAGTTTAAAGAGCTACGATTGCTGATCGGTTCCTGAAGTCATACTTCCAACTATAGTTATTAGACTTATCCAAGTGGGAGACTGTTGGATATAGTGTCTAAGTCCATAACTATATTTGGTATGTACTTGACCCGACCCGGCATGGTCCATTTGGGTTGCACTTCACCCAAACAATTTATGGATAATCGTTTGAGAATAGTATAAGTTATGATTTATTAATATATTATAAGTCCTAATATATTAATATAAAATCATATTATTTAATTAGTATTGATCTATAATTAATCTAGAATTAATTTAGAGTTCAAAATTCTGGGCTCTTGTATTTATATAGTGTGGGCTAATGCTTATTTGGAATGGGCTAGGCTTGCATGGAAAGTCCATGGATACTCCATGGAGCTTTAACCCATGGATCTCATGGAAATGAAAAGACATGGGTATTATGGTTTACATAGGTGTAACCCTAATCCACCACACTATATAAAGGAGGCTTTGGTTCTTGAAATCACGCAAGTTGTGGTGAGTAAAGTAAGAGGCCCGATTTCAAGAAAGGTGATTACTATTCTCTCAAAATTCCAAGTTTGTGGTGATTTGTGATTTCCATTTGAGGCATCCACACTATTGGTGCTAGGCTCTAAAACTCCAAGCAATCAACTACAACTACAAGGTAAGTAATTGTACTAGCTTTATTTGATTCAAGTTCCCCATGCCATGCTAGATAGGATAAGAACCTTGGAAAAATAATTATTTGCATGTATCTTAGTCAAACATAGATCCAAGGTTTCTAGGGTTGCATGTACACCATAGGAGTGTTAGAATGCTCAAAACTCATCACTTAGTACTTGAAAACATCAAAAGACCATAAACCGTTTGGGTTTACGGCCGTAAACCCAAAGGGAAATGGTCCAAGGACCGTAAACTCCTAAAAGGAGTGAAATGGTGCCCTAATCTCTTCCTAAGGCTTAAACATGAAGTAGGAATGCTTCTTGTGATCTTTAAGGCTTCAAAACACAAAATGGTCAAAGAAACACGAGTTTACGGCCGTAAACTCATGGGTTTACGACCGTAAACTCAATGAGTTATGGTCACAAAACCGTAAACTCCAATAAAGGGTCCCCTTGAACCCTAAACTCAATAGCAATGTCCTACAACACTTAGATGCAATCCTTAGGACTTATAGCACTTAAATAAGGTGTTTTACATGTCCTAGGATGTCTTAACTTTGTTAATTAGTTGTTTAAAGACTAATTGGATATATATATATATATATATATATATATGTGTTATTATATGTTAACTAGGATCATTATGTGTGTACAGGTCTTCACTTGACACCTAGCAATCCTATATCATCAGTTCATCCAAACCACTCACTACAGGTGAGTTCATACCCCTTAATTAACCTTTTAAATGTTTTTAAATGCTTTTATGGGGGGGCGGGATACAAGTTGAACATTTATAGTTATTATATCAATCACATGTGATTAATAACTACCAAACAAGTGGATTTCTTACTTTTCAAAATGTGTTACCAAACTATTTTACTTCAAACTGTCTTACAAACTCTTTTACATAACAAATCCTTTTATCAAACTCTTTTACATACCAAATGCTTTTTATCAAACTCTTTTACATGTTAAATACTTTTACTTAAACTCTTTTAACTTATATTCTGTGTATCTATATAGATATAGTTATATAAGTAGGATTGAAAAGACTTAGGACTGATAGCTCACCTTACTTACTGTTCCTTGTTTGGTTGTGGACTTAGGGTATTCAGGTTATTTGTCCGAAGGTCGTTTGAATCCTAGTTATATATCATGTATATGTGTGTAGATATAAAAGGTTACTTCTTTCATTCAGTTCAATGCCTTTGGGTAGCAAAGGTATACTGTGACAACCCGAAATTTCTATTCTGTACAACCATTCACTTCAATAGGAGTCAAAACTGTTTCTGCTAATTTTCAAGCTTTTTGGAATAAGTTTGAGTATTTTAAGATTAGTACTTTAGGAGATAACAGGAGAGAGGATGCTCTAGGGTTTATTGTGCAACAATATTATTCCAAAACTCCAAGAGTTTTGGAGTTTACGGCCTAAACAAAGGTGTTTACGGCCGTAAACCCTAAAAGAGGGCATAAATATGACACTTAGTCATTATTTATCACTTTTCACAAATTCAAGATCCAAAACTCAATTCTCTCTCAAGTATCATCAACTTTTCTTCTTGATCTTCAACATTGTAAGTGTTTCTAGCCCTAAAAAGTTGATATCTTACTTAATCTAGTGATCTAACATGATTCCATCCGTGAAATCATTCCAAAAGTGTAGATCATCAAGTTTCACCAAGAACACCAAGAACACACACTAGTGTTCTTGGACTTTTAGCACCTTTTCAAGCTTCTACCTAGTAAGTACTTCTATCCTAGAGTATTATAGAGCTTGTTACACTTCTAAACATCAAGAAAACACCCAAGAAACCAAGGATCAAGGGTGTTTACGGTCCAAGATGTTCTTGGACCGTAAACCCCAAAAAGGGTGCCAAAGTGTGCCCTAGTCCCTTCTAAGCCTTGGAAACTAGCCTAGATCCATTCCTTGATGTACTTAGTACTTGAAAACATCATAAAACCATAAACCATTTGGGTTTACGGCCATAAACCCAAAGGGAAATGGTCCAAAGACCGTAAACTCCTAAAAGGAGTGAAATGGTGTCCTAATCTCTTCCTAAGGCTTAAACATGAAGTAGGAATGCTTCTTGTGATCTTTCAGGCTTCAAAACACAATAGGGGCAAAGAAACATGAGTTTACGGCCGTAAACTCATGGGTTTACGACCGTAAACTCAATGAGTTGTGGTCACAAAACCGTAAACTCAAATAAAGGGTTCCCTTGAACGCTAAACTCAATAGCAATGTCCTACAACACTTAGATGCAATCCTTAGGACTTATAGCACTTAAATAAGGTGTTTCACATGTCCTAGGATGTCTTAAATTTGTTAATAAGTTGTTTAAAGACTAATTGGATACATATATGTGATATTATATGTTAACTAGGATCATCGTGTGTGTATAAGTCTTCACTTGACACCTAGCATCCTATACATTCCGTTCATCCAAACCACTCACTACAGGTGAGTTCATACCCCTTAATTAACCTTTTAAATGTTTTTAAATGCTTTTATGGGGGGGAATACAAGTTGAACAATTATAGTTATTATATCAATCACATGTGATTAATAACTACCAAACAAGTGGATTTCTTACTTTTCAAACTGTGTTACGAAATTATTTTACTTCAAACTGTCTTACAAACTCTTTTACATACCAAATGCTTTTATCAAACTCTTTTACATGTTAAATACTTTTACTTAAACTCTTTAAACTTATATTATGTGTATCTATATAGATATAGTTATATAAGTAGGACTGAAAGGACTTAGGACTGATAGCTCACCTTACTTCCTGTGCCTTGTTTGGTTGTGGACTTAGGGTATTCAGGTTATTTGTCCGAAGGTCGTTTGAATCCTAGTTATATATCATGTATATGTGTGTAGATATAAAAGGTTACTTCTTTCATTCAGTTCAATGCATTTCGGTAGCAAAGGTATACAAACATGTTCACATACACAAACAACATTACTAGTAAACTATAATAAGTATAGTTTAGGAAGATACTATTACTAGAACAATGAAACATACATTGAGTCAGTTCATTCATGAATAATACATAGTGATGAGAAACAAACATAATACATAGTGCTGAGAAACAAACATAATACATAGTGATGAGAAACAAACATAATACATAGTGATGAGAAACAAACATAATACACAGTGATGAGAAACAAAACATACAGGCTAGACAGAGAAAGAACACACAATACAGCTAGCACATACATATACATATACATATACATTACTTACAGTTATGTGAGCCACTTAACGGGGGCAAGGCACTACCTGTCATGACCCGTTTTGTATCCAAAATCTCCTTAAATGGGGAGCGTATGAGTTTGTGTATAGATCTATACTGGATTGACTATCCTACACCTTGCTGCTCGCTACAGTGGGACTTGTAAGTCTACGGGTGCCAAACGTCATTTCTTACGACGTCTTACATCGTCGTTTTACTATAGAGTCGGTAGCAGGATACAGGCCGATCACATGGTACTTTAAATAACAAATACTTGAAAGTAATTAGTACAGCAATAGTTACTTAATACAACACTATAGTACTATATCATTTTCCCTTTACATTTACTTTGTGATATTCACACAATAAACAATAATGTAGAAACTATATTTTTGGTTAATGATAGTCAGATTTGGGAAAAATACATACTCTTACAAGAGACACACACACAAACTAGATGCCTTGGTAGAAGGCTACTTTTAGTAGGAAACATAGGGTTTTCTAGGAGAGTTCAAACAATTACAAACTTTTACAAAACTTATACATTACAGACTTACAAACACTTTCATACAAATACAGACACTAATATACTTATGAACTCACCAGCTTTAAAGCTGATAAACTCTTTCAAAATAACTTGTATTCTCAGGTCACCAGTAGACAGGTACCGGTGCCAGGTTTTGAGAAGATGGAGCTCGTTCAAGGCTCATCTTTTATTTTGATGTATATTTTTGGTGTCTAAATAACTTGACAGAACACACTTGTATGAAATTATATTATTAATGCAATGGATGATGTTGTTGCTTGTTTACTACTTTGCATTGTTGTGATACTGAACATGACGTCCTCCACCCCCGAACGTTTCCGCCGTTCCGGTTTTGGGGTGTGACATATACAAACATGTTCATATACACAAACAACATTACTAGTAAACTATAATAGGTATAGTTTAGGAAGATACTATTACTAGAACAATGAAACATACAATGAGTCAGTTCATTCATGAGTAATACATAGTGATGAGAAACAAACATAATACATAGTGATGAGAAACAAACATAATACATAGTGATGAGAAACAAACATAATACATAGTGATGAGAAACAAACATAATACATAGTGATGAGAAACAAACATAATACACAGTGATGAGAAACAAAACATACAGGCTAGACAGAGAAAGAACACACAATACAGCTAGCACATACATATACATATACATATACATTACTTACAGTTATGTGAGCCACTTAACGGGGGCATGGCAGTACCTGTCATGACCTGTTTTGTATCCAGAATCTCCTTAAGTGGAGAGCACATGAGTTAGTGTATAGATCTATACTGGATTGACTATCCTACACCTTGCTGCTCGCTACAGTGGGACTTGCAAGTCTACGGGTGCCAAACGTCATTTCTTACGACGTCTTAGATCATCGTTTTTCTATAGAGTCGGTAGCAGGATACAGGCCGATCACATGGTACTTTAAATAACAATTGGTTTAAAGTAATTAGTACAGCAGTAGTGATTTAATACAACACTACAGTACTATTTCATTTTCCCTTTACATTTACTTTGTGATATTCACACAATAAACAATAATGTAAAAACTATATATTTAGTTAATGATAGTCAGATTTGGGAAAATACACACTCTTACAAAGGACACACACACAGATACTAGATGCCTTGGTAGAAGGCTACTTTTAGTAGGAAACATAGGGTTTTCTAGGAGAGTTCAAACAATTACAAACTGTTACAAAACTTATACATTACAAGACTTACAAACACTTTCATAACAAATACATACACTAATATACTTATGATCTCACCAGCTTTAAAGCTGATAAACTCTTTCAAAATAACTTGTATTCTCAGGTCGCCAGTAGACAGGTACCGGAGCCAGGTTTTTGAGAAGATGGAGCTCGTTCAAGACCCATCTTTTATTTTGATGTATATTTTTGGTGTCTATACAAGTTGACAGAACACACTTGTATTAAATTATATTATTAATGCAATGGATGATGTTGTTGCTTGTTTACTACTTTGCATTGTTGTGATACTGTACATGACGTCCTCCACCCCCGAATGTTTCCGCCGTTCCGGTTTTGGGGTGTGACAGATTGGTATCAGAGCATTGTTTATAGTGAATCGAGTGTATCAACCCATAAAAGATATACGAACTATAAACACAACGGGATTAAAATACTCTGATAAAGAGTTTATACTTTTAAATAATAAAATATTTAACTAAGTATACATACCTGCATTCATACTAAAATCAGTGTCACTAGGACAAAACAAAAGTATTACGATTGTTGGACAGCACAAGTAGACTTAGAGACATATGGTCAACCCTGGGAAGATGTAGCCTGATAAACTACATTATCCGAGGAGTGATTAGCATGTGCCTAAGTATGGTTGTGAGGTTGCAACAAGTCTAAAAACTTACCAACACTTCTACAACAAGAACAGTAGAACAGAACATAAACTTAAAATACTATAGGAGTATTTTGTGTTACTATTAATTACTTATCTGAGAACTAAAGGTCTTTATTAAGTATGTCAATAGTTGCGGAGTGGATACACTAAGGTTATATGTAACTGGGATGTCATAGACTTAGAATCTGTGATCTTTGTATTACTTCTTGTTCCTTGTATGGTTGTGGGCTTAGAGTTAGGGTCGCTTATTCGAAGGTCTGTCCTGTCTTGGTTACATATGAGTGGTATGCACTACGCGAATGTTGAAGTAACTGATAATGATCATCTTATAATTATCTAATTAGTTAGCCTATTTAGTTATTTCTTTATCCCTTTTCTCGCGTAGATTTCAATGGTTGGATTCCATCTTCCCTGAGACCCGTACTACCCCAACAACGGCAATGCAGGATGGCTGGGAGAAGAGCCAGAAGATGATCGCCCAATCCCTTTGGATGATCACGAAGCTGAAGGCTTTTCTGCTGGTTCTGACTTAGAGCCTGAAGTCAACAACCTACCCCCAGCTGCTCAAGACCCCAAACCTGAACCCTCGTCCAACATTTTAAGGACCCACACCTCTGTGGGCCACAAACTTGAACAGATGGAGTCAGGAACAGGGTCAACCTTTTCCCTACAATGGAGACAAAAGTTTCTACAACCTCACTGAGGGAGGTTCAGCTGACAGGGTCCTACCCATCATGATTCGTAGGATTTCTCGGGACACCGAGCAAGGTCGAGTGACTATCGACCGAGTCGTGGAGATTGACGCCAACTTTGGCGTTAACACTGTCCGCATTCGCTAACTAGAGTCTGCTCATGAAAGGACTCAGGTCCGCAATGCAGTTCTACAGAGGGAACTTGCTGAAACCCAAGCTGAAGTCAGGGAACTTCAAGCTGAACAAGCAAGATCTGATAGGCGCGTGAGGGACATAGAACGTCTTCTGTCGGATTTAAGAACCCACTCTAGTAGTTCTCATCGCCGTTAAAGTCTCATTGACTTCTCTTCTGGATGTAACCTAGTTAGTGCAAAAACTCTAGTCTAATTTCCTATCTTTGTAAATCTTAGACCCGTTAGGTTTTGATTAGGTAGTAGTCTGTCAAAATTTTCCATCTTGGTTGATGTAAGACCTACTTCCAGGTCATTTTTCCCGAACTCATTACATCTTTAATTCCAGTATTATTGACATATATCTAATCTTATGGAAATCAATATCCAATTGCTATCATCTGTTAGTTCTAGATCTACATTCAATTGTGTTGTTGGGCTATGGAGAGTTAGTCCATGAGGCATTTTCATCAATTTCCCTATTAAATTATTATCAATATCTTCATCTTTCTAAACTTATAGTTGAAAGATGCCTCCACGCCGATCAACAAGACGCAATCCCCCGATAACTGCAACACCAACTGCTCCTCAATTCGACACGGCAGCCCTGAATGCTGCTGTAGCTGCGGCTGTGGCTACAGCCATGGCACAATATCATTCTTCTGGTTCCACTGGAGGAGTAACCCCTGTCCTATCTACTCATGGTGAAATTCCTGTGCGCTCCAGAGAGTGCTCCTACAAGGACTTCACAAACTGCAAGCCATTGTCCTTTAAGGGGACTGGCGGAGTCATTGCCCTCTCGCAATGGTTCGAAAAGACAGAGTCGGTCTTTGATATCTGCTCATGCCCTGAGGGAAGCAAAGTCAAATTTGCTACTTGTACCTTCAAGGCAAAAGCCCTAACATGGTGGAATAGCCATGTCAAGTCACTATCCCTTATAGTGGCAAATGCTATGGGCTGGGAAGCTCTGAGAGAGCTAATGGTTGAGGAGTACTGCCCGAGGGGCGAAATCCAAAAGCTAGAGGAAGAACTGTGGAGCCTAACCATGAAGGGCTCCAAGATAGTCTCCTACACCGCCAGGTTCTGTGAACTGGTGGCCCTCTGTCCCAACATGGTTCATACAGAGGGGAAGAAGATTGAAAGATACATATGGGGGCTGGTGCCTCCATTCCAGGGAAATGTTTTGGTTTCAAACCCCACTACATTCGATAGTGCCAATCGATTGGCACAGCGGCTTATAGACCATGGGGTTCGTATCCCGGCCGCAACAACAACCCTGGCCATCTCGGAACCCGCCAGAACCGCTGATTCCAAGCTGAAATTATGGGATGACAAGAAAAAGAAAGCTGCCAAAAAGCAGCAGATCGTGGGAGTTCATAGTGCGTTAGCACCTGCCACTGCTGCTGCTCCAGTAAAGCAATACGCTGGAAGTTTGCCCAAGTGCAACAAGTGCAACTTCCACTACGTAGGAGCCTGCCGGGAAATGCAGTGTTTGAACTGCAACAGGAAGGGGCACACTGCCCGTTTCTATAAAGCTCCGGCAAGGCCAATTAACCAAGTCCCCGGCACAGGAGTGGGCCAAGCTTGCTACGGTTGTGGCGAGGTAGGCCACTACAAAAGAAACTGCCCGAAGGCAGGGAATGCCGGTGGAGTGGCAAGAATTCTGGCCATAGGCCAAGAGGAAGCGGTTGCCGACCCCACAGTGGTCACTGGTACGTTTCTCCTCGATAACTCTTATGCATGCATATTGTTTGATAGTGGAGCGGAGAGGAGCTTCGTGAACCAAAAATTTGCTCATTTACTTAAGCAAAAATCATGAGCACTTAAAGAACCGTTCACTGTAGAAATGGCTAATGGAAAGACAGAGAGCACTAGCAGTATATACATAGGGTGTACCCTAACTTTAGATAGCCATTCTTTTTCAATCGATCTCATGCCGGTCTCAATTAAAAGTTTCGACGCCATTATCGGCATGGATTGGTTGAGTCTTCATCGTGCCGATATCATGTGTTACGAGAAGGCTGTACGCCTTAATCTGCCATCTGGCGAAACTCTAGTAGTATATGGCGACAAACCCGGCACGAACCTTCGTATCATCTCGAGCATTCAAGCTCAGAAATTCTTGCGAAAGGAATGTCGCGCATTCCTTGCTCATGTGGTCGATGTGAGTCAAGAAACGAAAGACATTCAAAACATTCCAGTAGTACGCGACTTTCCCGACATCTTTCCAGAAGAACTCCCAGGATTACCTCCACAACGTCAAGTCGAGTTCAGAATCGACTTAGTTCCAGGGGCTACCCCCGTAGCCAAATCGCCCTATCGTCTAGCACCTGCAGAGATGCAAGAACTGTCCTGTCAACTTAACGAACTGCTCAGCAAGGGCTTTATAAGACCAAGCTTCTCACCCTGGGGAGCTCCAGTCTTGTTCGTCAAGAAGAAAGACGGATCGTTTCGTATGTGCATCGACTACAGGGAGCTCAACAAACTGACCATCAAAAATCGTTATCCTTTGCCTCGGATTGACGATTTATTCGATCGACTTCAAGGGGCGAACTTCTTTTCAAAAATCGACTTAAGGTCCGGATATCACCAACTACGAGTGCTAGGGGAGGATGTTCCGAAGACAACCTTCCGAACTCGTTATGGGCACTACGAATTCGTAGTGATGCCGTTCGGATTAACAAACGCGCCCGCAGTATTCATGGACTTAATGAATAGGGTGTTTCGTCCTTACTTGGATCAGTTCGTCATCGTCTTCATCGATGACATACTTATCTACTCTCGTAGTGAGGAGGAGCATAGTCAACATCTGCGACTAGCCTTAGAAACCCTGAATGCGGAGAAGCTTTATGCGAAGTTCTCGAAATGTGAATTTTGGATCCGAAGAGTCGAATTCTTAGGGCACGTGGTTAGCAAAGAGGGAATACACGTGGACCCTTCCAAAATTAAAGACATTGAGAGCTGGTCAGCACCAAAGACGTCTACAGAAATTCGTCAATTTCTAGGCCTAGCTGGCTACTATCGCAGGTTCATTAAGAACTTCTCCCGGATTGCGAAACCTCTTACGACACTGACCCAGAAGGGCGTGGCCTTTGAGTGGGAAGAGAAGCAGGAGAGAGTGTTCCAAATGCTCAAACGAGCCTTGTGCACCGCACCAATACTATCCCTCCCCGAAGGGATAGAAGACTTCGTTGTCTATTGCGATGCGTCAAATCAAGGACTCGGATGTGTTCTGATGCAGCGAGGTAAGGTCATCGCCTATGCCTCGAGACAGCTAAAGACACATGAGGTCAACTACACTACCCACGATCTTGAGCTAAGAGCAGTTGTGTTTGCTCTGAGGATCTGGAGACACTACCTATACGGTACAAAGATCACTATCTTTACAGACCACAAAAGCCTACAACACATATTCGACCAGAAGGAGCTCAACATGAGACAACGACGGTGGGTCGAGCTACTCAGTGATTATGAATGCGAAATTCGTTATCATCCGGGTAAAGCCAACGTAGTAGCTGACGCCCTAAGTCAGAAAGAATATCCTGGTCGTAGAGTCAAATCATTGACTATAACTATCCATTCGCACTTGTCCACACAAATTAAGGAGGCTCAGCTCGAAGCTTTGAAACCTGAAAATGTGGCGGGTGAATCCTTGAGAGGGATGGATAAGAACTTGGAGGTTAAGGGTGGCGGAGCTTATTATTTCATGGATCGGATCTGGACCCCGAAACTTGGAGGTTTTAGAGACTTGGTCATGAACGAGGCGAACAACACTTGTTATTCCATCCACCCAGCTTCAGATAAGATGTATCTGGATCTTAAAAAGCTATACTGGTGGCCTAACATGAAAGCAGAGATTGCTACCTTCGTGAGTAAATGCCTTACTTGCGCCAAGGTCGAGGTCGAATACCAGAAACCCTCCGGTCTACTACAACAACCAGTGATACCGCATTGGAAGTAGGAGCGGATCACTATGGATTTCATAACCAAGTTGCCCAAGACAACGGGTGGACTTGATACCATATGGGTCATCGTCGACAGATTGACCAAGTCCGCACACTTCCTGCCTATCAAGGAAATAGACAAGATGGAGAAGCTTACAAGAACTTACATTAGGGAGATTGTATGACTGCACGGTGTTCCCATATCCATTATCTCAGACAGAGATAGTAGATTCACTTCGAGGTTCTGGCAGTCGTTACAAAGTTCCCTAGGAACTAGGCTGGACATGAGTACAACCTACCATCCACAAACAGACGGGCAAAGTGAGAGGACTATCCAAACGTTGGAAGATATGCTACGAGCCTGTGTGATCGACTTTGGGAAAGCATGGGATACTCATTTACCCCTTGTCGAATTTTCCTACAACAACAGTTATCACACGAGCATAAAGACTGCTCCATTCGAGGCCCTCTATGGCCGAAAGTGCAGATCCCCTCTATGCTGGGCTGAGGTGGGTGATACCCAGTTAGCAAAAGGACGAGTTCCTGACAGCACTCTCACAGGTCCGGAGATCATTCGGGAAACAAAAAAGAAGATCGTTCAGATTCGTGAAGGATTGAAAGCCTCTAGAGACCGACAGAAAAGCTACGCTGATAAACGAAGGAAACCGTTGGAATTCCAGGTGGGCGACCGTGTTCTATTGAAGGTCTCACCCTGGAAGGGCTTGATGCGCTTCGGAAAGCGTGGAAAGCTAAATCAAAGGTACATAGGGCCTTTCGAGATTCTCGCAAGAATCGGCTCTGTAGCTTACAAACTTAACTTACCGCGCAAACTCAGTAACGTACATTCTACTTTCCACGTCTCGAACTTGAAAAAGTGTCTGTCCGACGAGACTCTTGTAATCCCACTCGACGAGATCGAGATCAACGAGAGCCTCAACTTCGTGGAAGAACCTGTAGATATCATGGATCGGGAGGTCAAGCAAACGAAACAAAGCCGTATCTGGATAGTGAAGGTTCGCTGGAACGCCAAGCGAGGACCTGAATTCACTTGGGAACGAGAGGATCAGATGAAACTGAAATATCCTCGTCTTTTTACTTAATTATTTGTAACTACCTATTTGCTTAAATTCTAATTTCGGGACGAAATTCCTTCTAACGGGGGGATGATGTGACAACCCGAAATTTCTATTATGTTCAACCATTCACTTCAATAGGAGTCAAAACTGTTCCTGCTAATTTTCAAGCTTTTTGGAATAAGTTTGAGTATTTTAAGATTAGTACTTCAGGAGATAACAGGAGAGAGGATGCCCTAGGGTTTATTGTGCAACAATATTATTCCAAAACTCCAAGAGTTTGGAGTTTACGGCCTAAATAAAGGTGTTTACGGCCATAAACCCTAAAAGGGGGTATCAATATGACACTTAGTCATATTTTACCATTTTTCACATTTCAAGATCCAAATCTCAATTCACTCTCAAGTATCATCCAACATTTCTTCAAGATCTTCAACTTGTAAGTGTTTCATACCCTAATAAGTTTATATACACCTTAATCTAGTGATCTAACATGATTCCATCCGTGAAATATTCCAAAAGTGTAGATCTTCAAGTTTCACCAAGAACACCAAGAACACACACTAGTGTTCTTGGACTTTTAGCACCTTTTCAAGCTTCTACCTAGTAAGTACTTCTATCCTAGTGTATTATAGAGCTTGTTACACTTCTAAACATCAAGAAAACACCCAAGAAACCAAGGATCAAAGGTCTTTACGGTCCAAGATGTTCTTGGACCGTAAACCCCAAAAAGGGTGCCAAAGTGTGCCCTAGTCCCTTCTAAGCCTTGGAAACTAGCCTAGATCCATTCCTTGATGTGCTTAGTACTTGAAAACATCAAAAGACCATAAACCGTTTGGGTATACGGCCGTAAACCAAAAGGGAAATGGTCCAAGGACCGTAAACTCCTAAAAGGAGTGAAATGGTGCCCTAATCTCTTCCTAAGGCTTAAACATGAAGTAGGAATGCTTCTTGTGATCTTTAAGGCTTCAAAATACAAAATGGTCAAAGAAACATGAGTTTACGGCCGTAAACTCATGGGTTTACGACCGTAAACTCAATGAGTTATGGTCACAAAACCGTAAACTCAAATAAAGGGTCCCCTTGAACCCTAAACTCAATAGCAATGTCCTACAACACATAGATGCAATCCTTAGGACTTATAACACTTAAATAAGGTGTTTACATGTCCTAGGATGTCTTAACTTTGTTAATTAGTTGTTTAAAGACTAATTGGATACATATATGTGTTATTATATGTTAATTAGGATCATTGTGTGTGTACAAGTCTTCACTTGACACCTAGCAATCCTATATCATCAGTTCATCCAAAGCACTCACTACAGGTGAGTTCATACCCCTTAATTAACCTTTTAAATGTTTTTAAATGCTTTTATGGGGGGGATACAAGTTGAAATATAATAGTTATTATATCAATCACATGTGATTAATAACTACCAAACAAGTGGATTTCTTACTTTTCAAACTGTGTTACCAAACTGTTTTACTTCAAATTGTCTTACAAACTCTTTTACATACCAAATGCTTTTATCAAACTCTTTTACATACCAAGTGCTTTTATCAAACTCTTTTACATGTTAAATACTTTTACTTAAACTCTTTTAACTTATATTCTATGTATCTATATAGATATAGTTATATAAGTAGGATTGAAAGGACTTAGGACTGATAGCTCACCTTACTTACTGTTCCTTGTTTGGTTGTGGACTTAGGGTATTCAGGTTATTTGTCCGAAGGTCGTTTGAATCCTAGTTATATATCATGTATATGTGTGTAGATATAAAAGGTTACTTCTTTCATTCAGTTCAATGCCTTTGGGTAGCAAAGGTATACAAACATGTTCATATACATAAACAACATTACTAGTAAACTATAATAGGTATAGTTTAGGAAGATACTATTACTAGAACAATGAAACATACAATGAGTCAGTTCATTCATGAGTAATACATAGTGATGAGAAACAAACATAATACATAGTGATGAGAAACAAACATAATACATAGTGACGAGAAACAAACATAATACATAGTGATGAGAAACAAACATAATACAAAGTGATGAGAAACAAAACATACAGGCTAGACAGAGAAAGAACACACAATACAGCTAGCACATACATATACATATACATATACATTACTTACAGTTATGTGAGCCACTTAACGGGGACATGTCACTACCTGTCATGACTCGTTTTGTATCCAGACTCTCCTTAAGTGGAGAGCGTATGAGTTTGTGTATAGATCTATACTGGATTGACTATCCTACACCTTGCTGCTCGCTACAGTGGGACTTGCAAGTCTACGGGTGCCAAACGTCATTTCTTACGACGCTTTACATCGTCGTTTTTCTATAGAGTCGGTAGCAGGATACAGGCCGATCACATGGTACTTTAAATAACAATTGGTTTAAAGTAATTAGTACAGCAGTAGTTACTTAATACAACACTACAATACTATTTGATTTTCCATTTACATTTACTTTGTGATATTCACACAATAAACAATAATGTAAAAACTATATTTTTGGTTAATGATAGTCAGATTTGGGAAAATACACACTCTTACAAGAGACACACACACAGATACTAGATGCCTTGGTAGAAGGCTACTTTTAGTAGGAAACATAGGGTTTTCTAGGAGAGTTCAAACAATTACAAACTTTTACAAAACTTATACATTACAAGACTTACAAACACTTTCATAACAAATACATACACTAATATACTTATGATCTCACCAGCTTTAAAGCTGATAAACTCTTTCAAAATAACTTGTATTCTTAGGTCGCCAGTAGACAGGTGCCGGAGCCAGGTTTTTGAGAAGATGGAGCTCGTTCAAGACTTATCTTTTATTTTGATGTATATTTTTGGTGTCTATACAAGTTGACAGAACACACTTGTATTAAATTATATTATTAATGCAATGGATGTTGTTGTTCTTGTTCACTACTTTGCATTGTTGTGATACTGTACATGACGTCCTCCACCCCCGAACGTTTCCGCCGTTCCGGTTTTGGGGTGTGACAGATGTATACTTTGAGTTGTATCATAAATTACGCATGAAAGTTCATACTTTAACATGAATTACATAGTAAGTTTATCACATTACTAGTTTAACGAAATCACAATACATGATTGGCATAATCACATGTGATTGTTATTGACCTAATTTTGACGGGTGTTACATTCTCCCCCCGTTAGAATAATTTCGTCCCGAAATTTATCTTGTGGATAGGGTTTTGTTAAATAGTTGGGGGTATTTTTGTTTCATCTTATATTCACATTCCCAAGTAAATTCAGGTCCTTGTAAAGAGTTCCATCAGACTTTCACTATGGGAATACGGCTTTGTTTTAATCGTTTGGCGTATCGATCCATGATTTGGACAAATTCTTCTACAAAGTTGAGTTTGGTATTGACTTGTATCTTGTCGAGAGGTACAACTAGAGTGTCATCGAATAGACATCTTTTGAGATTTGATACGTGAAAAACATCATGCACATTACTTAGCTCTTGAGGTAACTTGAGTTGGTATGCGACAGAACCAATTCTTGCTAGAAAAAGGTCCTATATACCGTGGGTTTAGTTTGCGTCGTTTCCTTAATCGAATTACGGCTTTCCAAGGAGAGACCTTCAACATTACTTTATCTCCAACTTGGAATTCTAAAGGCTTACGTCTTACGTCTGCATAGCTCTTTTGACGATCATGTGCTGCCTTTAATCGATCCTTAATTTGCACGATCTTTTAAGTTTGTCTCGTGGATTATTTCTGGCTCGGCACATAGGGTATCACCTATATGTTCTCTGGCCAATTGTGTATCTCTAACTTCTCAGTGTAATTGTTCTCATGCACCTTAAGTTTGTCGAGATGTGTAAGCAATAACTTTTCCTCTTTGCATCAACACACATTCCAATCCTTGATTTGATGCGTCGCAGTATAAGACTAAATCTTCTGTCCCATCTGGGAGGGATAGGATTGGTGCACTATGCAACATTTGTTTTAGTTTCTGGAAAGCAGCTTCTTGTTTTTCTTCCGTGTTGAACTTCTTATCTTTCTGTGTTAGCGTTCTAAGCGGCTTGGCTACCTCGAAGAAATTCTCTATGAATCTATGGTTGTAGCCAACAAGCCCTAAGATATGACACACTTCTGTTGGCGTCTTGGGTTCGTCCCAATTCTTAATTGCTTCAATATTGGAGGGTTGGACATGAATCCCTTTGTTACTAACTACATTTTCTGAAAATTTGTACTTCTCTAATCCAAATTTCACATTCGGAGAATTTGGCATACAAATTTTCTTTTCTTAATAATTCCAAGATTATTTGCAAGTGTTGACCGTGTTCTTCCTTGGTTCGTGAATATATCAATATATCATCGATAAAACACTATCACGAATTTATCCAAGTACTGTTTGCAAACACTATTCATGAGGTCCTTGAACATTGTTGGAGCGCTGGTCAATCCAAAGGCTTAACTAGGAACTCATAATGACCATACCGAGTCCTAAATGTTGTCTTCGGAACATCTTCTTGTACTCCGAGTTGATGGTATCCTGATCTGAGATCTATCTTGAATCTTCTAAAATCTTCAGATGTTTTAGTCTATCAACCACCGTATCCAAGTTTAGTTGCACATCGGTCTGACCATAATTAAACATAGGTGATCCGTCTACGTTTAGTTGTGGTTCGGCCCATGTGTAATAAAACTCGACTATGGAGTTTGACCTAAAACATTGTGTTGAATTCTTATCGAGGGTTTGGGTTTTCTATATTTTTGGGTTATACATGTGTTCTCATCACGGGACTGAGTTCATACCTAACTCTATATCTTTGTGTTCGTTGTATTCACGGGTATTATTAATTATTGTTTGTTACTTCACGTCTAGCTGATAAGGCACCGGCCAGTCAGGACAGTCGGTGGGCAGGATCATTTTAGCATATAGCCGTTCTGAAATCCAGCAACCCAAATCGACATGTCTATCCTTGTCACCGCTCCCGTAAGTAGTCCTTCAATAGTATAATTTAATAATACTTTTTATTTGTAGGTTAAGGGATATACCTAAACCTAATAGAGTAAGCCCTAAACTATAGTCGTGCTTTCCTAAGAAAGTACTAATTCACTATAGTTAATAGCTCCGATACCAATCTCTATCACACCCCCAGCCATCAGCGGAAACACCGGGCAGTGTAACGTCATTTCTCGTATCATAGTTATCAACTTCCTGAAAACACATGCAATTTAAAATACGTCAACATAAAGTTGGTGAGTCCACAGGTTTTGACTCCATATAAAAATAATACATTTTCCAAGTTTCAAAACTATAGTTTTGAAAGTATCATTTTCACTCTCGAACAGTTAGTATATATATCCTAGGTATAATGGTTTACTTACCAAATAAGTATATACCTATAAGTCCCATATATTATAAATATAAATGTTTGTAATTCCATACAAACTAAGTTGCTACATATAAATCTTATTTCAATACTATACGATTAAAACTGCTACGTATAAATCTATTTGAATTCTATACGAGTAAGTAGGATAGGTGTAGTGGTCTACTTAATATACAAGTAATATACCTGCTAGATTCTTATACTTAGAGTATAAGTCTTTGGGACACTTATACTTAACATTCATACTTAAATATCAACAAAGTATAATGCTTCTAAAGTTGTGCTACCATGAGTCTGTAGCTGCGACTGTATGACTTAGTTTTATACCTCATATTATTAATACAAGGATCACACATTGCGGTAGTACAAGGATTACACCTTACGGTAGTACAAGGATTTCACCTTGCGGTAGTACAAGGATCACACCTTACGGTAGTATAAGGATCACACCTTGCGGTAGTACAAGGATTTCACCTTGCGGTAGTACAACAACTATAATTAGAATAAAAACCAGGTTTTATCTTGACATAAAACCAATAACAACAACATATAGCATACCTGGTTTTATCTTGACATAAAACCAATAATAATAACATACTTATCAATTAACATATAGAACTTCCGAGTATAACTCTGGAATTATATCGCACACAACAAATATATAGAATCCTAAGTATAACTCAAGATCTACATTAGTATACTACTATAACAATAACATGCCAACAACTTTACGATAGTTGTATATTTTCAGATACGAAATAACTCTATCCCAGTTATTATAACTATCTACATTGATATTAATATACTATCATATAGACATAATAATAACGTACATACAATATTTAGCATGCGTTTTCCCCCGAAAACATTAGAAAGTGGGGCCGTGAAACTCACCCTAGTAGCGTAATCTATAGAATCTAAGCGGCCTTCGGAAACGAGAGAGAAAGAAGAGATTTGGTGTAAGGAATGAAAGAGTCATGATCGCTATTTATAGGCTGTTATGGGCCATTCCACATCGTGGCATACCCAGGGTCACGTCGTGAACATCCATGAGTCACCCCGTAGCTTTAACACGTGTTTTCTAGCCCCGATTAGTGTCCCATACACTTTTCACGTCCTGAAATTAATGTCCACGTCGTGAACCACGACGACTGGGGTTTCTGCCACGTGTCATGTCCTTACACAACTTTATCTTCGGATGGTCATAACTTTTGCATACGAACTCCGTTTTTGACGTTCTTTATATGCACGCATTGCTAATTCCGAGTGCTACAACTTTATTTTAGACTCCAATAGCTAAATCGAATTCTATTTTAAATTCCTCTTATTCTAGAGATTTTATAGTGTTCGGTTTATCATAACTTCTTCACGCGAAGTCATATTTAGACGTTCTCTATATTTTTGGAATCGAATGGACGTATACTTTGAGTTGTATCATAAATTATGCATGAAAGTTCATACTTTAACATGAATTACATAGTAAGTTTATCACATTACTAGTTAACAAAATCACATTACATGATTGTCTTAATCACATGTGATTGTTATTGACCTAATTTTGACGGGTGTTACATTCTCCCCCCGTTAGAATAATTTCGTCCCGAAATTTATCTTGCGGATGGGGTTTTGTTAAATAGTTGGGGGTATTTTTGTTCCATCTGATATTCACATTCCCAAGTAAATTCAGGTCCACGTAAAGAGTTCCATCAAACTTTCACTATGGGAATACGGCTTTCTTTTAATCGTATGGCGTATCGATCCATGATTTGGACAAATTCTTCTACAAAGTTGAGTTTGGTATTAACTTGTATCTCGTCGAGAGGTACAACTAGAGTGTCATCGAATAGACATCTTTTGAGATTTGATACGTGAAAAACATCATGCACATTACTTAGCTCTTGAGGTAACTTGAGTTGGTATGCGACAGAACCAATTCTTGCTAGAAAAAGGTCCTATATACCGTGGGTTTAGTTTGCGTCGTTTCCTTAATCGAATTACGGCTTTCTAAGGAGAGACCTTCAACATTACTTTATCTCCAACTTGGAATTCTAAAGGCTTACGTCTTAGGTCTGCATAGCTCTTTTGACGATCATGTGCTGCCTTTAATCGATCCTTAATTTGCACGATCTTTTAAGTTTGTCTCGTGGATTATTTCTGGCTCGGCACATAGGGTATCACCTATATGTTCTCTGGCCAATTGTGTGTCTCTAACTTCTCAGTGTAATTGTTCTCATGCACCTTAAGTTTGTCGAGATGTGTAAGCAATAACTTTTCCTCTTTGCATCAACACACATTCCAATCCTTGATTTGATGCGTCGCAGTATAAGACTAAATCTTCTGTCCCATCTGGGAGGGATAGGATTGGTGCACTATGCAACATTTGTTTTAGTTTCTGGAAAGCAGCTTCTTGTTTTTCTTCCGTGTTGAACTTCTTATCTTTCTGTGTTAGCGTTCTAAGCGGCTTGGCTACCTCGAAGAAATTCTCTATGAATCTATGGTTGTAGCCAACAAGCCCTAAGATATGACGCACTTCTGTTGGCGTCTTGGGTTCTTCCCAATTCTTAATTGCTTCAATATTGGAGGGTTGGACATGAATCCCTTTGTTACTAACTACATTTTCTGAAAATTTGTACTTCTCTAATCCAAATTTCACATTTGGAGAATTTGGCATACAAATTTTCTTTTCTTAATAATTCCAAGATTATTTGCAAGCGTTGACCGTGTTCTTCCTTGGTTCGTGAATATATCAATATATCATCGATAAACACTATCATGAATTTATCCAAGTACGGTTTGTAAACACTATTCATGAGGTCCTTGAACATTGTTGGAGCGCTGGTCAATCCAAAGGCTTAACTAGGAACTCATAATGACCATACCGAGTCCTAAATGTTGTCTTTGGAACATATTCTTCTTGTACTCCGAGTTGATGGTATCCTGATCTGAGATCTATCTTGAATCTTCTAAAATCTTCAGATGTTTTAGTCTATCAACCACCGTATCCAAGTTTAGTTACACATCGGTCTGACCATAATTAAACATAGGTGATCAGTCTACGTTTAGTTGTGGTTCGGCCCATGTACAATAAAACTCAACTAAGGAGTTTGACCTAAAACATTGTGTTGAATTCTAATCGAGGGTTTGGGTTTTCTTTATTTTTGGGTTATACATGTGTTCTCATCACGGGACTGAGTTCATACCTAACTCTATATCTTTGTGTTCGTTGTATTCACGGGTATTATTAATTACTGTTTGTTACTTCAGGTCTAGCTGATAAGGCACCGGCCAGTCAGGACAGTCGGTGGGCAGGATCATTTTAGCATATAGCCGTTCTGAAATCCAGCAACCCAAATCGACATGTCTATCCTTGTCACCGCTCCCGTAAGTAGTCCTTCAATAGTATAATTTAATAATACTTTTTATTTGTAGGTTAAGGGATATACCTAAACGTAACAGAGTAAGCCCTAAACTATAGTCGTGCTTTCCTAAGAAAGTACTAATTCACTATAGTTAATAGCTCTGATACCAATCTCTATCACACCCCCAACCATCGGCGGAAACACCGAGCAGTGTAACGTCATTTCTCGTATCATAGTTATCAACTTCCTGAAAACACATGCAATTTAAAATACGTCAACATAAAGTTGGTGAGTCCACAGGTTTTGACTCCATATAAAAATAATACATTTTCCAAGTTTCAAAAGTATAGTTTTGAATGTATCATTTTGACTCTCCAACGGTTAGTATATATATCCTAGGTATAATGGTTTACTTACCAAATAAGTATATACCTATAGGTCTCATATATTATAAATATAAATGTAACATCCCAAAAATACCAACTAAAAATTTCATTTTTAAATTAGGTTAATACATAAAACATCGTTATACTGGCATATATCACAATCAAACTCAGCTATCCATGGAGATACGGGCCTCGCCCACACTCCGCTACTAAACCATAACATACAAGTATCACACAGACAACAAGTATAAGCAATTCTATCATACTGGCATATATCACAATCAAACTCAGCTATGAGATACGGGCTCCGCCCACACTCCGATACTAACATATCGTCTATACGGGCCGGCCTTGGTGCCTTAGACCCGTCCCTACCGGAAGGAAACTCACCTCGAGAGTAGCTGCCGAAAACCTGCTCAGACTACGCCTGGCTGCCGCACCGGTAATCCCTCCGGCTATAAATCCGTAAACATGGATTAGGTACTCATAAATACCCCTAAGGTCAAATGACCGGTCAAAGTCAACTCCTTGTCAAATTCAACCTTCTGATTGACTGGACTCGCCGAGTCCATATGGCGACTCGCCGAGTCCTTCTATATCTAGCCCGACTCTGACTCATCGGGTCCCTGTTCCCACTCACTGAGTCAGCCTGACTCGCTAGACGGGGACAACTAACAAACCCGCGACTGGACTCACCGAGTCCAAGGGGGTGACTCGCCGAGTCCGACGAACAGATCTCACAAATCGCTCAAATCTTCCATCAGAACATCAACCTTGGAGATTTGGAGATTCTGGGACTATAGCTACACGTTAAATTGCTAATTCCACGTGCGACTACGGAGGGTTGGACCTCCTACACTTAAACCCTTCTTATCCTAGTGACTGATCATATGACTCGCCGAGTTGGAAGAACAACTCGTCGAGTTCAGGGCTATATTCAAGGGACTCGCCGAGGTTGAAGAATGACTCGCCGAGTACCAGGCAATCTTCATAGGACTCGCCGAGTTGTTTATCCAACTCGCCGAGTCTAAGTCCATCTTCATGGAACTCGCCGAGTGCACTTTGGCACTCGCCGAGTACCCTTCGACTCTTCACCCATTCTGGCCAAAACTGAGACATGCAATGGTTCCGAACCATAAATCTAAGCTCCTAGGGCATAAACACACGGAGTTTGGGAGGTTTAAGGTCTTGAAATCCACATATAAGGGACAAAAAGGGAATCTATTATACTAAAGATTAAGAAGGAGCTTTCTTACCTGGTTAGGAGCTTCTCCCAGGGTAGATTTCGGATCTACCACACTTCCTTGCACCCTCCAACTTCCTCCTTCTTCTCTTAAGCTTCAAACTTCCTTCACCAAGCCAAAATCACTCTCAAGGATCAAAATGGGCTAGGGTTTCGCTCTCCAGTTCTTCTGGAAGAGAATGGGATGAAATGGGTGTTTTAGAATGGGTAAAATAGGGTGCAATGTCTGAAAATAGAGTTTCATCCAGACAGGTGGACTCGCCGAGTCCATGCATCGACTCGCCGAGTTCACCGCCCAAATCCCGTGTCCACCCTGCTGCTACTCGGCGAGTCGGGACGCAGACTCGCCGAGTTCGTGGCAAAATTAAGATAAAAACTTAAATAAAATCATACCATGAACCCGGTGTTACAATAAATGTTTGTAATTCCATACAAACTAAGTTGCTACATATAAATCTAATTTCAATTCTATACGATTAAAACCACTACGTATAAATCTATTTCAATTCTATACGAGTAAAACCGCTACGTATAAATCTATTTCAATTCTATACGAGTAAGTAGGATAGGTGTAGTGGTCTACTTAATATACAAGTAATATACCTACTAGATTCTTATACTTAGAGTATAAGTCTTTGGGAAACTTATACTTAACATTCATACTTAAATATCGACAAAGTATAATGCTTCTAAAGTTGTGCTACCATGAGTCTGTAGTTGCGACTGTATGACTTAGTTTTATACCTCTTATTATTATTACAAGGATCACACATTGCGGTAGTACAAGGATTTCACCTTGCGGTAGTACAAGGATCACACCTTGCGGTATGTGACAACCCGAAATTTTCTATCTTGTACAGTCAAACACTTCATTGGAAGTCAAACTCATTCCTGCTAACTTTTAGGACAATTTAGGACCTGTTTGAATGTTTTGAGCCTTGTACACTTAAGGGATAAGTGTCGGGGTTTATCTGTTGGATCTATAGTACAAAGAACGAGCCTGAAACACCTTGACCTGGAGTTCACGGCCACCACATGGGAGTTTACGGCCGTAAACTCCATGTGGGCTTTAAACTCCACCTTATATGATCAAGTGAAGGCCATTTGTTCATTTCTTTCTTTCCCTTGGCTGATTTCCTCCCAAATCCTCTCGACTATCATCCCGATCTTCGTCCCCGATCTTCAAAACTCGTAAGTTTCTTGCCCTAACTAGTTGATATCTTACATGAACTAGTGATCTTACATGATTTCATCAGTGAAATCATTCCATTTGTGTAGATCTTCAAGTTTCACCAAGAACACCAAGAACACACACTAGTGTTCTTGGCCAAAAACGATCATTCAAGCTCCTAGATCGTAAGTACTCTTGCTCTAACTCGTTGTACACTAGGTTTAACATGTTTAGAGCTTAGAAATCACAAAGAAACACAAGATGAAAGGAGTTTACGGCCAAGACATGTTCTTGGGCCGTAAACCCCTATAAGTGGGGCGAATTGCACCCTAGTCCCTTACCAAGCCTTGGAACTTAGTCTAGAACCAACCACCATTGAACGAGGGACCTTAAACATCAAAAAAGCCATGAACATATAGACTTTACGGCCGTAAATCCATGAGGAATGGTCCATGGGCCGTAAAATCTATAAAGGGGTGAAATTGTTCCTCCATGATTTCCTAAGGCTTAGACTTGAAGTAAGGATGCTTCTTTATGACTTATAAGACCTCAAAACACCACATGGCACTTAGTACCATGAGTTTACGGCCGTAAACTCATGAAGGAATGGTCCTTTGGCCGTAAACTCATGTTAAGGTCAATTCTTGGACCTTAAACTCACCTAGCCTCTTGTTTAGCCTTGGAACACTTAACCACTTAAGATATCATACCTTTAAGCCTCAAATGGAGAGCCATTAGAGACTTTACGGCCAGGAGTAAACTCCCCTGGGCCGTAAACTCCGTTAAGTATGGTCCATTGACCATAAACTCACTTACAATGCCTTGCAATCTTTTGTTGCAACCCAATGGCCTCCTAACACTTTGACCAAAGTGTTTTCCACAAATTAGGGTGTTTATACTTGTCCAACTAGTGTTATAATCACTAATTGTTTACATACATATGTCTTTATATGTTATTAGGATCTTTGTGTGTGTTCAAGTCTTCACTTGACACCAAGCACTTGTCCGACACTTCCATCCGATCCACTCACTACAGGTGAGTTCATACCCCTTAATTAACCTTTTAAATGTTTTTGAATGCTTTTAAGGGGGGGGGGGATACCAGTTGAATCATACTAGTTATTATATCTATCACATGTGATTAATAACTAGTACACAAATGGATTTTCTACACTTTTAGGTGTTTTACAAAGTAAACTACTTCAAATCAAACAAACTGCTTTCAAATCATTTTTACAAATGAATCATACTAGTTATTATACTTTAAAATGTTCTTATCAAACAAACTGCTTTCAAATCATTTTTATAAACTGACATCAAGTCATCGATGCTTATTTATTAAACTTTTCAAAGGTTTTACAAAACTCCTTTTATACTTTTATATTGTCAAATGCATGCCTATATATGTATAGTTATATAAGTAATGTTTAAAGGACTTAGGAAGGCTAGCTCGCTTTAATTCCTTTTCCTTGTTTGGATGTGGCTTTAGGGTATCGATTATCCGTCCGAAGGTCGTCTAAATATTAGTTATATATCTTGTATACATATATAGTCATAAAAGTTCTATCGGTCAATTCAGTACCTTTGGGTAGCAAAGGTATACCTTCGGTTATACACATACATTAATAGTAACTATAATAGGTATAGTTAAGGAGATACTAATTACTATTCCTAGTACAAGGAATCGCACCAGAGTCAGTTCATTCATGAGTCTATACAATTATTTTAAATACTATAAATAGAATGTGACATACTACTTCTCGATACGACACTTCTTAGTGGTATCACCTTGTAACCAGAGTCTCCTGGAGGGAGAGCGGACATTATGTGTATAGATCTATACGGGACAGACACTCCCACATCCCGACTGCTAGCTACAGTCCGAGCCGACTAGGCCCAGGGGTGACAAAATGTCACCATACTACGTGTGACCTGGAGGGTCATCAGTTATTCGATCGTCAATCAGCATGGTTACATACGAGTTCACATGCAACCCTTTATTTATCCAATTAAGAATTAAAGGTTAATTTAGACTTTTCGAGGCATATTGTCCATTCGATACGACCTGGGGTCTACCCTTTTTTCACTCAGACTTTTCGAGGCGTATTGTCCATTCGATACCACCTGGGGTCTACCCTTATTTCAGTCAGACTTTTCGAGGCGTATTGTCCATTCGATACCACCTGGAGTCTATGTTTCTTATTCACTTTATAGCCAGCAGTATTACTGCTGAGGTAAATTATTATTTTCCCTATTACAGTTACTTTGTGAATTTATCACACACACGTTTATGTATGGCTATATTTAGATAATAATAGTTATACTAGGGGAAAAATCTTCGTTTTTACAGAGGTGCAAATCTTCAAAACAGTCGGGTCTTGGTAGAAGACTGCTTTTTAATACTAGTAGGAAATATGGGATTTTCTAGGGTTTTTCATACTTATACCAAGTTTTCATAAAACAATTACAAATCTTTTCTGTACAGTTTTACAAAGAAATGACACTAAAATTACTTATGTTCTCACCAGCTTTAAAGCTGATACTCGCTTTCAAAATAACTTGTATTCTCAGGTCACCAGTAGACAGGTATGACGACCAGGTTTTGTGAAGACGGAGCAGTCAAGACTCGTCTTTTATTTTGAATATTCGTTATATTGATTTATTCTATGAAAGAACACACTTGTACTTAAAATTATACTATTAATGGAATGGATGATGTTGTTGCTTGTTTACTACTTTGCATTGTTGTGATACTTTACATGACGTCCTCCGCCCCAGAATGTTTCCCCCGTTCTCGGTTTTGGGGTGTGACAGATAGGTATCAGAGCATTGTTTATAGTGAATTGAGTATATCAACCCATAAAAGATATACAGACTATAAATACAATGGGATTAAAATACTCTGACCAAGAGTTTATACTTTTAAATAATAAAATATTTAGTTAAGTATACATGCCTGCATTCACACTAAAATCCATGTCACTAGGACAGAACAAAAGTATTACGATTGTTGGGCAGCACAAGTAGACTTAGAGCATATAGTTAAAACTGGGAAGATATAGCCTGATCAACTATATTATCCGAGGGTTGACTAGCATGTGCCTAAGTGTGGTTGTGAGGTTGCAACAAGTCTAAAAACTTACCCACAATACCACAATGAGAACAATAAAACATAAACCTAAAATACTATTGGAGTATTTTGTGTTACTAAAAATTACTTATGTGATTATTTCCTATATCCCTTTTCTCGCA
The DNA here is from genome assembly GCF_052849685.1 of Lactuca virosa. Taxonomy (NCBI): domain Eukaryota; kingdom Viridiplantae; phylum Streptophyta; class Magnoliopsida; order Asterales; family Asteraceae; genus Lactuca; species Lactuca virosa. Next base: position 359,590,532 of record NC_136433.1, on the reverse strand, counting down.
TAGATAATATGGCCGGATTCCATGCCCACGACAATTTGTACTTCCCTAACCAAGGTAATGAAGGAGGGTTTGAAGCAGAGCCAGAAAATGATCACCCAATCCCTGTGGGTGATCACCAGGCTGAAGGCTTTGTAAATGGTTCTTACTCCGAACCTGAGGTTGAGAACCTACCCCCGATGACCCCTGTCCCAAAACCCAACCCTCGTCCGGCTCCTCAATGCCCGACGCCTCCTTGGGTAGAATGTTTGGAGACATGGAGCGAAGAGCAAGATCAACCTATGCCGTTTAATGGAGACCGAAGCTTCTACAACTTAAGCGAAGGGGGCTCAGCAGACAGAGTTCTGCCAATCCTAGTCCGTAGAGTTGCCCGAAACGAAATTCAGGGCAGGACAGCTCTCTATCGTATCGCAGAAGTTGATGCCAAGGCAAGAATGCATACCATTCGCACCAATCGCCTTGAACACACTCATGAGAGATCTGAGAGAGACCATGAGACCCTGCTGCAAGCACTAGCTGAAACACGAGCCGAAGTCATAGAGCTCCGAGTACGCCAGAGGGTGTACGAAAGATACCTGCTCGATATGGAACGTCAACTAGCTGAACTAAGGGTTCACCATAGGGGTGACCGTCGCCAGTAAGAGATGCTTTACTTTCCTTCTTCGTTTTAAGGGACCGTGTTCCTGTCTATGTCCTATGTGGCTTTTTTCTATGTAACTACCTTGTAATGTAAGTACTTTAGTAGGCCTTTATGCTGTCAAAGGTTTTTCTACTCCGGAAATGATGTAAGACCTACTACAAGGTCAATTTTCCCGAACTTATTACATCATAAATATCAATGATATTAACAGTCGACAAATTTCTATGTCACCCTTTGTTCAAATACTTTCGTCATACTATCGTTGGATTCTATTTGAAACTCACTCTAGTCAAGTTATTGGACTAGGGAAATTTAGCTCAGGGATCATTCCCAATTCTCTTTCAAAGGTTGGATCATGTTATCCACCAACCAATGGCACCCCGGTTTGGACGACAAACGTCTTGTAACCATTCTATGAACTTAACTCTATTCTTTACTAGGAGTGCATCATAGGGATGTAGGTCAAACCCTCGAGAACATATTTTTACTCTTTACATGAATGATCGGAATACATCTAGGTTCAACCATAATCATTCACGAACTCCTTTTCTTTCATATAACAGAACCATGTCGTCATCCAGAAATAGTCAGCCGAACAACGAAACCCCTATCGTTCATATCGACGCCGCTACATTCCAAGCAGCGGTAACAGATGCCGTGACAGCTGTCCTTGCAAACCTCAACTCTGGCAACGCAAACACGACTGGCAAAGGAGTTGACAATTCCGATTGTTGTATAGATCTGGGAAGCCAACAAATGATAACAGTCACGGGCTTGTAAAGTCATAAAACCGAGAGTAGGAAATGAAAGCGCCAAGCCCAAAAGGAGCGCAAGCGATCCCAAAGGCTTGCCATGCAGCAGCAACGGGTGGCAACCCCTGCCATCCCAGAACCGATCAGACCATACGAAGGAAAACTTCCGATGTGTGACAAGTGTAGCTTTCATCATAATGGGGCTTGCCATGAAATGCAATGCTGCAATTGCCACAAAATAGGGCACCATGCTCGTAGCTGTGGAGCACCGGCACGACCCATCACTCAAGTCCCTGACATCGGAGTCATCCAGGCTTGCTATAGTCCTGGGGGGTCATCAGTTATTCGATCGTCAATCAACATGGTTACATACGAGTTCACATTCAACCCTTTATTTATCCAAATAAGAATTAAAGGTTAATTTAGATTTTTCGAGGCGTATTGTCCATTCGATACCACCTGGGGTCTACCCTTCTTTCACTCAGACTTTTCAAGGCGTATTGTACATTCGATACCACCTGGGGTCTACCCTTCTTTCACTCAGACTTTTCGAGGCGTATTGTCCATTCGATACCACCTGGAGTCTATGTTTCTTATTCACTTTATAGCCAACAATATTACTGCTGAGGTAAAATATTATTTTCCCTATTACAGTTACTTTGTGAATTTATCACACACACGTTTATGTATAGCTATATTTAGATAATAATAGTTATACTAGGGGAAAAACCTTCGTTTTTACAGAGGTGCAAATCTTCAAAACAGTCGGGTCTTGGTAGAACACTGCTTTTTAATACTAGTAGGAAATATGGGATTTTCTAGGGTTTTTCATACTTATACCAAGTTTTCATAAAACAATTACAAAGCTTTTCTGTACAGTTTTGCAAAGCAATGACACTAAAATTACTTATGTTATCACCAGCTTTAAAGCTGATACTCGCTTTCAAAATAACTTGTATTCTCAGGTCACCAGTAGACAGGTACGACGACCAGGTTTTGTGAAGACGGAGCAGTCAAGACTCGTCTTTTATTTTGAATATTCGTTATATTCATTTATTCTATGAAAGAACACACTTGTATTTAAAATTATACTATTAATGCAATGGATGATGTTTTTGCTTGTTTACTACTTTGCATTGTTGTGATACTTTACATGACGTCCTCCGCCCCAGAACGTTTCTGCCATTCTCGGTTTTGGGGTGTGACACGGTAGTACAAGGATCACACCTTGCGGTAGTACAAGGATTTCACCTTGCGGTAGTACAACAACTATAATTACAATTAAAACCAGGTTTTATCTTGACATAAAACCAATAACAACAACATATAACATACCTGGTTTTATCTTGACATAAAACCAATAATAACAACATACTTATCAATTAACATATAGAACTTCGGAGTATAACTCTGGAATTATATCGCACACAACATATATATAGAATCCTAAGTATAACTCAAGATCTACATTAGTATACTACTATAACAATAACATGCTAACAACTTTACGATAGTTGTATATTTTCATATACGAAATAACTATATCCCGGTTATCATAACTATCTACATTGATATTAATATACTATCATATAGACATAATAATAACGTATATACAATAATTAGCATGCGTTTTCCCCCGAAAACATTAGAAAGTGGGGCCGTGAAACTCACCCTAGTAGCGTGATCTATAGAATCTAAATGGCCAGAGGCTCGTCGTAGTGAGGCTCGGGAAGGAAAACGGCCTTCGGATATGAGAGAGAAAGAAGAGATTTGGTGTAAGGAATGAAAGAGTCTTGATCGCTATTTATAGGCTGTTATGGGCCATTCCACGTCGTGGCGTACCCAGGGTCACGTCGTGAACATCCATGAGTCACCCCGTAGCTTTAACACGTGTTTTCTAGCCCCGATTAGTGTCCCGGACACGTTTCTCGTCCTGAAATTAATGTCCACGTCGTGAACCATGGCGGTTGGGGTTTCTGCCACGTGTCATGTCCTTAGATAACTGGATCTTCGGAATGTCATAACTTTTGCATACGAACTCGGTTTTTGACGTTCTTTATATGCACGCGTAGCTAATTCCGAGTACTACAACTTTCTTTTAGACTCCAATAGCTAATTCGAAGTCTATTTTAAATTCCTCTTATAATAGAAATTTTAGAGTGTTCGGTTTATCATAACTTCTTCACGCGAAGTCAGATTTAGACGTTCTCTATATTTTGGAATCGTATGGACGTATACTTTGAGTTGTATCATAAATGATGCATGAAAGTTCATACTTTCACATTTCTTACATAGTAAGTTTATCACATTACTAGTTTAACAAAATCACATTACATGATTGGCATAATCACATGTGATTGTTATTGACCTAATTTTGAAGGGTGCTACATTCTCCCCCCGTTAGAATAATTTCGTCCCGAAATTTATCTTGTGGATGGGGTTTTGTTAAATAGTTGGGGGTATTTTTGTTTCATCTGATATTCACATTCCCAAGTAAATTCAGGTCTTCGTAAAGAGTTCCATCAAACTTTCACTATGGGAATACGACTTTGTTTTAATCGTTTGGCGTATCGATCCATGATTTGGACAAATTCTTCTACAAAGTTGAGTTTGGTATTAACTTGTATCTCGTCGAGAGGTACAACAAGAGTGTCATCGAATAGAGATCTTTTGAGATTTGATACGTGAAAAACATCGTGCACATTACTTAGCTCTTGAGGTAACTTGAGTTGGTATGCGACATAACCAATTCTTGCTAGAAAAAGGTCCTATATACCGTGGGTTTAGTTTGCCTCGTTTCCTGAATCGATTTACGGCTTTGCAAGGAGAGACCTTCAACATTACTTTATCTCCAACTTGGACTTCTAAAGGCTTACGTCTTACGTCAGCATAGCTCTTTTGACGATCATGTGTTGCCTTAAATCGATCCTTAATTTGCATGATCTTTTAAGTTTGTCTCGTGGATTATTTCTGGCTCGGCACATAAGGTATCACCTATATCTTCTCTGGCCAATTGTATGTCTCTAACTTCTTAGTGTAAGTATTCTCATGCACCTTAAGTTTGTCGAGATGTGTATGCAATAACTTTTCCTCTTTACATCAACACACATTCCAATCCTTGATTTGATGCGTCGCAATATACGACTAAATCTTCTGTCCCATATGGGAGGGATAGGATTGGTGCACTACACAACATTTGTTTTAATTTCTGGAAAGCAGCTTCTTGTTTTTCTTCCGTGTTGAACTTCATATCTTTCTGTGTTAGCGTTCTAAGTGGCTTGGCTACCTCGAAGAAATTCTCTATGAATCTACGGTAGTAGCCAACAAGCCCTAAGATATGACGCACTTCTGTTGGCGTCGTTGGTGCTTCCTAATTCTTAATTGCTTCAATATTGGAGGGTTGGACATGAATCCCTTTGTTACTAACTACATTTTCTAAAAATTTGTACTTCTCTAATCCAAAATTCACATTCGGAGAATTTGGCATACAAATTTTCTTTTCTTAGTAGTTCCAAGATTATTTGCATGTGTTGACCGTGTTCTTCCTTGGTTCGTGAATATATCAATATATCATCGATAAACACTATCACGAATTTATCCAAGTACGGTTTGCAAACACTATTCATAAGGTCCTTGAACATTGTTGGAGCGCTGGTCAATCCAAAGGCTTAACTAGGAACTCATAATAACCATACCGAGTCCTAAATGTTGTCTTTGGAACATCTTCTTCTTGTACTCCGAGTTGATGGTATCCTGATCTGAGATCTATCTTGAATCTTCTAAAATCTTCAGATATTTTAGTCTATCAACCTTCGTATCCAAGTTTAGTTGCACATCGGTCTGACCATAATTAAACATAGGTGATCAGTCTACGTTTAGTTGTGGTTCGGCCCATGTACAATAAAACTCAACTAAGGAGTTTGACCTAAAACATTGTGTTGAATTCTTATCGAGGGTTTGGGTTTTCTATATTTTTTGGTTATACATGTGTTCTCATCGTGGGACTGATTTCATACCTAACTCTATATCTTTGTGTTCGTTGTATTCACGGGTATTATTAATTATTGTTTGTTACTTCAGGTCTAGCTGATAAGGCACCGGCCAGTCAAGACAGTCGGTGTGCAGGATCATTTTAGCATATAGCCGTTCTGAAATCCAGCAACCCAAATCGACATGTCGATCCTTGTCACCGCTCCCGTAAGTAGTCCTTCAATAGTATAATTTAATAATACTTTTTATTTGTAGGTTAAGGGATATACCGAAACCTAACAGAGTAAGCCCTAAACTATAGTCGTGCTTTCCTATGAAAGTACTAATTCACTATAGTTAATAGCTCTGATACCAATCTCTATCACACCCCCAGCCATCGACGGAAACACCGGGCGGTGTAACGTCATTTCTTGTATCATAGTTATCAACTTCCTGAAAACACATGCAATTTAAAATACATCAACGTAAAGTTGGTGAGTCCACAGGTTTTGACTCCATATAAAAATAATACATTTTCCAAGATTCAAAAGTATAGTTTTGAAAGTATCATTTTGACTCTCCAACAGTTAGTATATATATCCTAGGTATATTATAAATCTAATTTCAATTCTATACGATTAAAACCACTACGTATAAATCTATTTCAATTCTATACGAGTAAAACCGCTACGTATAAATCTATTTCAATTCTATACGAGTAAGTAGGATAGGTGTAGTGGTCTACTTAATATACAAGTAATATACCTACTAGATTCTTATACTTAGAGTATAAGTCTTTGGGAAACTTATACTTAACATTCATACTTAAATATCGACAAAGTATAATGCTTCTAAAGTTGTTCTACCATGAGTCTGTAGGTGCGACTGTATGACTTAGTTTTATACCTCTTATTATTATTACAAGGATCACACATTGCGGTAGTACAAGGATTACACCTTGCGGTAGTACAAGGATCATACCTTACGGTAGTACAAGGATCACACCTTGCGGTAGTACAAGGATTTCACCTTGCGGTAGTACAACAACTATAATTAGAATTAAAACCAGGTTTTATCTTGACATAAAACCAATAACAACAACATATAACATACCTGGTTTTATCTTGACATAAAACCAATAATAAAAACATACTTATCAATTAACATATAGAAATTCCGAGTATAACTCTGGAATTATATCGCACACAACATATATATAGAATCCTAAGTATAACTCAAGATCTACATTAGTATACTACTATAACAATAACATGCTAACAACTTTACGATAGTTGTATATTTTTAGATACGAAATAACTATATCCCGGTTATTATAACTATCTACATTGATATTAATATACTATCATATAGACGTAATAATAACGTATATACATAAATGAGCATGCGTTTTCCCCCGAAAACATTAGAAAGTGGGGCCGTGAAACTCACTGTTACAACCCGAAATTTCTATTCTGTACAACCATTCACTTCAATAGGAGTGAAAACTTTTTCTGCTAATTTTCAAGCTTTTTAGAATAAGTTTGAGTATTTTAAGATTAGTACTTCAGGAGATAACAGGAGAGAGGATGCCCTAGGGTTTATTGTGCAACAATATTATTCCAAAACTCCAAGAGTTTGGAGTTTACGGCCTAAACAAAGGTGTTTACGTCCGTAAACCCTAAAAGAGGGTATAAATATGACACTTAGTCATTATTTATCACTTTTCACAAATTCAAGATCCAAAACTCAATTCTCTCTCAAGTATCATCGACTTTTCTTCTTGATCTTCAACATTGTAAGTGTTTCTAGCCCTAAAAAGTTGATATCTTACTTAATCTAGTGATCTAAGATGACTCCATCCGTGAAATCATTCCAAAAGTGTAGATCTTCAAGTTTCACCAAGAACACCAAGAACACACACTAGTGTTCTTGGACTTTTAGCACCTTTTCAAGCTTCTACCTAGTAAGTACTTCTATCCTAGAGTATTATAGAGCTTGTTACACTTCTAAACATCAAGAAAACACCCAAGAAACCAAGGATCAAGGGTGTTTACGGTCCAAGATGTTCTTGGACCGTAAACCCCAAAAAGGGTGCCAAAGTGTGCCCTTGTCCCTTCTAAGCCTTGGAAACTAGCCTAGATCCATTCCTTGATGTGCTTAGTACTTGAAAACATCATAAAACCATAAACCATTTGGGTTTACGGCCGTAAACCCAAAGAGAAATGGTCCAAGGACCGTAAACTCCTAAAAGGAATGAAATGGTGCCCTAATATCTTCCTAAGGCTTAAACATGAAGTAGGAATGCTTCTTTTGATCTTTAAGGCTTCAAAACACAAAAGGGTCAAAGAAACATGAGTTTACGGCCGTAAACTCATGGGTTTACGACCGTAAACTCAATGAGTTATGGTCACAAAACCGTAAACTCAAATAAAGGGTTCCCTTGAGCCCTAAACTCAATAGCAATGTCCTACAACACTTAGATGCAATCCTTAGGATTATAGCACTTAAATAAGGTGTTTTACATGTCCTAGGATATCTTAACTTTGTTAATCAGTTGTTTAAAGACTAATTGGATACATATATGTGATATTATATGTTAACTAGGATCATCGTGTGTATACAAGTCTTCACTTCCCACCTAGCATCCTATACATTCCGTTCATCCAAACCACTCAATACAGGTGAGTTCATACCCCTTAATTAACCTTTTAAATGTTTTTAAATGCTTTTACGGGGGGGAATACAAGTTGAACAATTATAGTTATTATATCAATCCTATACATTTCGTTCATCCAAACCACTCACTACAGGTGAGTTCATACCCCTTACTTTTCAAACTGTGTTACCAAACTGTTTTACTTCAAACTGTCTTACAAACTCTTTTACATACCAAATGCTTTTATCAAACTCTTTTACATGGTAAATACTTTTACTTAAACTCTTTTAACTTATATTCTGTGTAGCTATATAGATATAGTTATATAAGCAGGATTGAAAGGACTTAGGACTGATAGCTCACAAGGTCGTTTGAATCCTAGTTATATATCATGTATATGTGTGTAGATATAAAAGGTTACTTATTTCATTCAGTTCAATTCCTTTGGGTAGCAAAGGTATACAAACATGTTCATATACACAAACAACATTACTAGTAAACTATAATAGGTATAGTTTAGGAAGATACTATTACTATAACAATGAAACATACATTGACTCAGTTCATTCATGAATAATACATAGTGATGAAAAATAAACATAATACATAGTGATGAGAAACAAACATAATACATAGTGATGAGAAACAAACATAATACATAGTGATGAGAAACAAAGATAATACATAGTGATGAGAAACAAACATAATACATAGTGATGAGAAACAAACATAATACATAGTGATGAGAAACAAAACATACAGGCTAGACAGAGAAAGAACACACAATACAGCTAGCACATACATATACATATACATATACATTACTTATAGTTATGTGAGCCACTTAACGGGGGCATGACACTACCTGTCATGACCCGTTTTGTATCCAGAATCTCCTTAAATGGGGAGCGTATGAGTTTGTGTATAGATCTATACTGGATTGACTATCCTACACCTTGCTGCTCGCTATAGTGGGACTTGCAAGTCTACGGGTGCCAAACGTCATTTCTTACGACGTCTTACATCGTCGTTTTACTATAGAGTCGGTAGTAGGATACAGGCCGATCACATGGTACTTTAAATAACAAATAGTTTAAAGTAATTAGTACAGCAGTAGTTACTTAATACAACACTACAGTACTATATCATTTTCCCTTTACATTTACTTTGTGATATTCACACAATAAACAATAATGTAGAAACTATATTTTTGGTTAATGATAGTCAGATTTGGGAAAATACATACTCTTACAAGAGACACACACACAGACACTAGATGCCTTGGTAGAAGGCTACTTTTAGTAGGAAACATAGGGTTTTCTAGGAAAGTTCAAACAATTACAAACTTTACAAAACTTATACATAACAAGACTTACAAACACTTTCATAACAAATACAGACACTAATATACTTATGAATTCACCAGCTTTAAAGCTGATAAACTCTTTTAAAATAACATGTATTCTCAGGTCACCAGTAGACAGGTACCGGTGCCAGGTTTTGAGAAGATGGAGCTCGTTCAAGACTCATCTTTTATTTTTGATGTATATTTTTGGTGTTTATATAACTTGATAGAACACACTTGTATGAAATTATATTATTAATGCAATGGATGATATTGTTGCTTGTTTACTACTTTGCATTGTTGTGATACTGAACATGACGTCCTCCACCCTCGAACGTTTCCGCCGTTCCGGTTTTGGGGTGTGACAGATTGGTATCAGAGCATTGTTTATAGTGAATCGAGTGTATCAACCCATAAAAGATATACGAACTATAAACACGGTGGGATTAAAATACTCTGATAAAGAGTTTATACTTTTAAATAATAAAATATTTAACTAAGTATACATACATGCATTCATACTAAAATGAGTGTCACTAGGACAGAACAAAAGTATTACGATTGTTGGACAGCACAAGTAGATTTAGAGACATATGGTCAACCCTAAGAAGATGTAGCCTGATCAACTACATTATCCGAGGAGTGATTAGCATGTGCCTAAGTATAGTTGTGAGGTTGCAACAAGTCTAAAAACTTACCAACACTACTACAACAAGAACAGCAGAACAGAGTATAAACTTAAAATACTATAGGAGTATTTTGTGTGACTATTAATTACTTATCTGAGAACTAAAAAGGTCTTTATTGGTATGTCAATAGTTGCGGGGTGGATACATTAAGGTTATAGGTAACTAGGATGGCATAGACTTAGAATCTGTGATATTTGCTCTACTTCCTGTTCCTTGTTTGGTTGTGGGCTTAGAGTTAGGGTCACTTATTCGAAGGTCTATCCTGTCTAGGTTACCTATGACTGGTATGCACTACGCAAATGTTTGAGTAACTGATAAAGATCATCTTATAATTATCTAGTTAGTTCGTCTATTGATTATTTCTCTATCCCTTTTCTCGCGTAGATATAATGGCTGGATTCCATTTTCCCGGAGACCCGTACTACCCCAACAATGGCAATGCAGGATGGCTGGGTGAAGAGCCAGAAGATGATCACCCAATCCCTTTGGATGATCACGAAGCTGAAGGCTTTTCTGATGGTTCTGACTCAGAGCCTGAAGTCAACAACCTACCCCCAGCTGCTCAAGACCCAAACCTGAACCCTCGTCCAGCATTTCAAGGACCCACTCCTATGTGGGCCACAAACCTGAATAGATGGAGTCAGGAACAGGGTCAACCCTTACCCTACAATGGAGACAGAAGCTTCTACAACCTCACCGAAGGAGGTTCAGCTGACAGGGTCCTACCCATAATGGTCCGTAGGATTGCTCGGAACACCGAGCAAGGTCGAGCAGCTATCGACCGAGTCGTGGAGATTGACGCCAACTCTGGCGTTAACACAGTCCGCATTCGCCAACTAGAGTCTGCTCATGAAACGACTCAGGTCCGCAATGCAGTTCTACAGAGGGAACTTGCTGAAACCCAAGCTGAAGTCAGGGAACTTCGAGCTCAGCAAGCAAGATCTGATAGGCGCGTGAGAGACATAGAACGCCTTCTGTCGGATTCAAGAACGCACTCTAGTAGTTCTCGTCGCCGTTAGAGTCTCATCGACTTCTCTTTTGGATGTAACCTAGTTAGTGTAAAAACTCTAGTCTAATTTCCTATCTTTGTAAATCTTAGACCCGTTAGGTCTTGATTAGGTAGTAGTCTGTCAAAATTTTCCATCTTGGTTGATGTAAGACCTACTTCTAGGTTATTTTTTCCCGAACTCATTACATCTGTAATTCCAATATTATTGACAGATATCTAATCTTATGGAAATCAATATCCAATTGCTATCATCTGTTAGTACTAGATCTTCATTCAATCATACTATTCAATCGTGTTATTCAATTGTGCTGTTGGGCTATGGAGAGTTAGTCCATGAGTCATTCTTATCTACTTCCTATTAAATTCTTATCAATATCTTCATCTTTCTAAACTTATAGTTAAAAGATGCCTCCACGTAAATCGACAAGACGCAATCCTCCCGCACCGACACCACCTGCTCCTCAATTCGACACGGCAGCCCTGAATGCTGCTGTAGCTGCGGCTGTGGCCACAGCCATGGCACAATATCATTCTTCTGGTTCCACTGGAGGAGGAACCCCTGTCCTATCTACTCATGGTGAAATCCCTGTGCGCTCCAGAGAGTGCTCCTACAAGGACTTCACAAACTGCAAACCATTGTCCTTCAAAGGGACTGGCGGAGTCATTGCCCTCTCGCAATGGTTCGAGAAGACCGAATCGGTTTTCGAGATATGCTCCTGTCCAGAAGGCATCAAGGTCAAGTTTGCTGCTTGCACCTTTGAGTCAAAAACCCTAACATGGTGGAATAGCCATGTCAAGTCACTATCCCTTATAGTGGCAAATGCTATGGGCTGGGAGCTCTGAGAGAGCTAATGGTTGAGGAGTACTGCCCGAGGGGCGAAATCCAAAAGCTAGAGGAAGAACTGTGGAGCCTAACCATGAAGGGCTCCAACATAGTCTCCTACACCGCCAGGTTCTGTGAACTGGTGGCCCTCTGTCCCAACATGGTTCATACAGAGGGGAAGAAGATTGAAAGATACATATGGGGGCTGGTGCCTTCATTTCAAGGAAATGTTTTGGCTTCAAACCCCACTACATTTGATAGTGCCAAGCGATTGGCACAGCGGCTCATAGACCATGGGGTTCGTACCCCGGCCGCAACAACAACCCTAGCCATCTCAGAACCCGTCAGAACCGCTGATTCCAAGCGGAAATTTTGGGATGACAAGAGAAAGACAAAGGCTGCGAAAAAGCAGCAGGTCGTGGCAGTTCATAGTGCGATAGCACTTGCCACTGCTGCTGCTCCGGTAAAGCAGTACGCTGGAAGTTTGCCTAAGTGCAACAAGTGCAACTTCCACCACGTACGAGCCTGTCAGGAAATGCAGTGTTTGAACTGCAACATGAAGCGGCACACTGCCCGTTTCTGCAAAGCTCCGGCGAGGCCAATCACCCAAGTCCCCGACGCTGGTGTGAGCCAACCTTGCTACGGTTGTGACGAGGTAGGCCACTACAAAAGGAACTGCCCGAAGGCAGGGAATGCCGGTGGAGTGGGAAGAGTTCTGGACATAGGCCACGAGGAAGCAGATGCCGACCCCACAGTGGTCACTAATACGTTTCTCCTCGATAACTCTTATGCATGCATACTGTTTGATAGTGGAGCGGAGAGGAGCTTCGTGAATTAAAAATTTGCTCATTTACTTAAGCAAAAATCACGAGCACTTAAAGAACCGTTCACAGTAGAAATGGCTAATGGAAAGACAGAGACCACTAGCATTATATTCATAGGGTGTACCCTAACACTAGATAGCCATTCATTTTCGATCGACCTCATGCCGGTCTCCATTAAAAGTTTCGACGTCATTATCGGCATGGATTGGTTGAGTCTTCGTCGTGCCGACATCATGTGTTACGAAAAGGTTGTACGCCTTAATCTGCCGTCTGGCGAAACTCTAGTAGTTTATGGCGAAAAACCCGGCACGAACCTTCGTATCATCTCGAGCATTCAAGCTCATAAATTCTTGCGAAAGGAATGTCGCGCATTCCTTGCTCATGTGGTCGATGTGAGTCAAGAAACGAAAGACATTCAGAACATTCCAGTAGTACGTGACTTTCCCGACATCTTTCCGGAAGAACTCCCAGGATTACCTCCGTAACGTCAAGTCGAGTTTAGAATCGACTTAGTTCCAGGGGCTACCCCCGTAGCCAAATCGCCCTATCGTCTAGCACCTGCAGAGATGCAAGAGCTTTCCTGTCAACTTAACGAACTGCTCAGCAAGGGCTTTATAAGACCAAGCTTCTCACCCTGGGGAGCTCTAGTCTTGTTCGTCAAGAAGAAAGACGGATTGTTTCGTATGTGCATCGACTACAGGGAGCTCAACAAACTGACCGTCAAGAATCGTTATCCTTTGCCTCGTATTGACGATTTATTTGACCAACTTCAAGGGGAGAACTTCTTTTCAAAAATCGACTTAAGGTCCGGATATCTCCAACTATGAGTGCTAGGGGAGGATGTTCCAAAGACAGCCTTCCGAACTCGTTATGGGCACTACGAATTTGTAGTGATGCCGTTCGAATTAACAAACGCACCTGCTGTATTCATGGACTTAATGAATAGGGTGTGTCGTCCTTACTTGGATCAGTTCGTCATCGTCTTCATCGATGACATACTTATCTACTCTCGTAGTAAGGAGGAGCATAGTCAACATCTGCGACTAGTCTTAGAAACCCTTCGTTCGGAGAAGCTCTATGCGAAGTTCTCGAAATGCGAATTTTGGATCCGATGAGTCGAATTCTTAGGGCACGTGGTTAGCGAAGAGGGAATACACGTGGGCCCTTACAAAATTAAAGCCATTGAGAACTGGTCAGCACCAAAGACGCCTACAGAAATTCGTCAATTTCTAGGGCGTGGCCTTTGATTGGGAAGAGAAGCAGGAGAGAGCGTTCCAAACGCTCAAAAGAGCCTTGTGCACCGCACCAATAATATCCCTCCCCGAAGGGATAGAAGACTTCGTTGTCTATTATGATGCGTCGAATCAAGGGCTCGGATGCGTTCTGATGCAGTGAGGTAAGGTCATCGCCTATGCCTCGAGAAAGCTAAAGACACATGAGGTCAACTACCCTACCCACGATCTTGAACTAGGAGTAGTTGTGTTTGCTCTGAAGATCTGGAGACACTACCTGTATGGTACAAAGAGCACAATCTTTACAGACCACAAAAGCCTACAACACATATTCGACCAGAAGGAGCTCAACATGACACAACGACGGTGGGTCGAGCTACTCAGTGATTACGAATGTGAAATTCGTTATCATCCGGGTAAAGCCAACGTAGTAGCTGACGCCCTAAGTCGGAAAGAATATTCTGGTCGTAGAGTCAAATCATTGACTATGACTATCCATTCACACTTGTCCATGCAAATTAAGGAGGCTCAGCTCGACGCTTTGAAACCTGAAAATGTGGCGGGTGAATCCCTGAGAGGGATGGATAAGAACTTGGAGGTTAAGGGTGGCGAAGCTTATTTTCTCATGGATCGGATCTGGACCCTGAAACTTGGTGGTTTCAGAGACTTGGTCATGAACGAGGCGCACAACACTCGTTATTCCATCCACCCAAGTTCAGATAAGATGTATCTGGATCTTAAAAAGTTATACTGGTGGCCTAACATGAAAACAGAGATTTCTACCTTCGTGAGTAAATGCCTTACTTGCGCCAAGGTCAAGGTCGAATACCAGAAACCCTCTGGTCTACTACAACAGCCAGAGATACCGGAATGGAAGTGGGAGCGGATCACTATGGATTTCATAACCAAGTTACCCAAGACAACGGGTGGACTTGATACCATATGGGTCATCGTCGACAGATTGACCAAGTCTGCACACTTCCTGCCTATCAAGGAAACAGACAAGATGGAGAAGCTTACAAGAACTTACATTAGAGAGATTGTACGACTGCACGGTGTTCCCATATCCATTATCTCGGACAGAGATAATAGATTCACTTCGAGGTTCTGGCAGTCGCTACAAAGTTCCCTAGGAACTAGGCTGGACATGAGTATAGCCTACCATCCACAAGCAGACGGGCAAAGTGAGAGGACTATCCAAACCTTGGAAGATATGTTGCGAGCCTATGTGATCGACTTTAGGAAAGCATGGGATACTCATTTACCCCTTGTAGAATTTTCCTACAACAACAGTTATCACACGAGCGTAAAGGCTGCTCCATTACAGGCCCTCTATGACCGAAAGTGCAGATCCCCTCTGTGCTGGGCTGAGGTGGGTGATACCCAGTTAGCTAAAGGACGAGTTCCTAAAAGCACTCTCACGGGTCCAGAGATCATTCGGGAACCGACAGAGAAGATCGTTCAGATTCGTGAACGATTGAAAGCCTCTAGAGACCGACAGAAAAGCTACGCTGATAAACGAAGGAAACTGTTGGAATTCTAGGTGGGCGACCGTGTTCTATTGAAGGTCTCACCCTGGAAGCGCTTGATACGCTTCGGAAAGCGTGGAAAGCTAAATCCAAGGTACATAGGGCCTTTCGAGATTCTCGCAAGAATCGGCCCTGTAGCTTACAAACTTAACTTACCACGCGAACTCAGTAACGTACATTCTACTTTCCACGTCTCGAACTTGAAAAAGTGTCTGTCCGACGAGACTCTTATAATCCCATTCGACGAGATCCAGATCAACGAGAGCCTCAACTTCGTGGAAGAACCAGTAGAGATCATGGACCGGGAGGTCAAGCAAACGAAACAAAGCCGTATCCCTATAGTGAAGGTTCGCTGGAACGCCAAGCGAGGACCTGAGTTCACTTGGGAGCGAGAGGATCAGATGAAACTGAAATATCCTCTTGTTTTTACTTAGTTATTTGTAACTCCTTATTTGCTTAAACTCTAATTTCAGGACAAAATTCCTTCTAACCGAGGGATGATGTGACAACCCAAAATTTCTATTCTGTACAACCATTCACTTCAATAGGAGTCAAAACTATTTCTGCTAATTTTCAAGCTTTTTGGAATAAGTTTGAGTATTTTAAGATTAGTACTTCAGGAGATAACAGGAGAGAGGATGCCCTAGGGTATATTGTGCAACAATATTATTCCAAAACTCCGAGAGTTTGGAGTTTACGGCCTAAACAAAGGTGTTTACGGCCGTAAACCCTAAAAGAAGGTATAAATATGACACTTAGTCATTATTTATCACTTTTCACAAATTCAAGATCCAAAACTCAATTCTCTCTCAAGTATGATCGACTTTTCTTCTTGATCTTCAACATTGTAAGTGTTTCTAGCCCTAAAAAGTTGATATCTTACCTAATCTAGTGATCTAACATGATTCCATCCGTGAAATCATTCCAAAAGTGTAGATCTTCAAGTTTCACCAAGAACACCAAGAACACACACTAGTGTTCTTGGACTTTTAGCACCTTTTCAAGCTTCTACCTAGTAAGTACTTCTATCCTAGAGTATTATAGAGCTTGTTACACTTCTAAACATCAAGAAAACACCCAAGAAACCAAGGATCAAGGGTGTTTACGGTCCAAGATGTTCTTGGACCGTAAACCCCAAAAAGGGTGCCAAAGTGTGCCCTAGTCCCTTCTAAGCCTTGGAAACTAGCCTAGATCCATTCCTTGATGTGCTTAGTACTTGAAAACATCATAAAACCATAAACCATTTGGGTTTACGGCCGTAAACCCAAACGGAAATGGTCCAAGGACCGTAAACTCCTAAAAGGAGTGAAATGGTGCCCAAATCTCTTCCTAAGGCTTAAACATGAAGTAGGAATGCTTCTTTTGATCTTTAAGGCATCAAAACACAAAAGGGTCAAAGAAAGATGAGTTTACGGACGTAAACTCATGGGTTTACGTGTCGCACCCCGAAACCGGCGGCGGAAACGTTCCGGGGCGGAGGACGTCATACGTAGTATCACAACCATTGAACATAGTAATCATAGTAAGCACAACCATTACATTACATAAGAAAAGTTACATTCGTTTGAGAGTGGAGAAATACATAGTTTATATACATCAGTATATCAAAAGTAAAGACGAGACTTCTATACACTCCGTCTTCTCCAAAAGTAACGGGATACCTGTCCAACGAGAACCTGAGAATACAAACAGTTTTAAAATATCAGCATAAAGCTGGTGAGTTCATAAGCATGTTTTGTAAGGAAAACCGGTTATTTAATCTTGTGATAAATAATTCATTTCCTTTAATAAAGATTGTTGTTATATCGAAAACCATTGTTACTGAGTTATGAATTACATAAGCATGTTTTCCCAGAAAATCCCATATTTTCTAACATGTAAGTTGGTTTCCATAGAATGAGAAAAACCTTGACTAATCATCAATAAGTTAAGAAAACCATAAGTTAGGATCCTGGAATTCCCCTCCAGTACGAAAGTAGGTAGTTTTAATACATAAAACTATAGATGAAAGAAAGAAATCCGTGAATAGAGTTAGTTAATTTAGTACGTATTGTGAGTCGTATAACCATACTGATTTGACCTGTGACCTCCTTGACGTTTTTCAGACGTCGATCGATTTTCAAAATTTGTCACCCCAGACGTGCCCGCCTAACTGTAGCTAGCAGTTTAGGTGTGGGATTGTCGGTCCCGAATAGATCTATCCACAAATTTCACGTTCTCCCTCCAGGAGACTCTGGTTATACTTTCGGAGAGGATTTACTGGTAACCCGAAGGGTATATCGAAGATAAGTCTCACAAGTTAGTATTAACTAAATCACGGGATAACTGGTCGTCATCAAATTTCGAAATCGTTTGGAACAAAGTAGAGTATAAATAATTACATACAAAGTAATTATTTAGCATGATACTCTAGGTTTAACATGGATAAACTAAATTAGACATAGTTTATGTATATTGACTTTGCATGAAATCTGAATCCGTAAAACAAGTAATAAAGATCCCAAATTATTCCCATAATAATTTGAATGGTTTGAGAAGTTTTCACGCTGTTCTGAAAACTATGTAATTATATTTACAAAACGTCCCTTATGCTCCGCATGTTACAAAAGGGATACAGTATCTAAAGTTTGACAGAAAATCGTATAATTACATCAGTTTTTAAGTTAGAAAAACCTTTATGATTTGCTTGTATTCCCCCCTGAAAAACATGAAAAACTCACCAGACGAGAAATGTGCCGGATAGGATGCTAAGTGTCAATTTAGGGCTTGAACACGCGCAAGGATCCTATGTAACATGAGGAGATACATAATTGTATCTAATTAGACATTAAACTACTAATTAAGTAAGATAATACACCCGAGGCGCGAAAACACTTTATTTCAAGTGTTAGGAATGATCCGGGTTGCATCTAAGGAGTGTTGGGCCTTGATATGGAGTCTACTCTTCAAGTGTAAGCCCTTAGGGGTGTTTACGGTCCAAAGACCATATCCCCCATGAGTTTACGGCCGTAAACTCATGGGAATGGTGCATTTGGGTGTTTCAAGGTCTCATGCTTCACAAGGAAGGGTTCTAGGGTTGATTTAAGGGCTTAGGAAGTGTTTGGGGCTTGGAATGGACCCTTTATGGAGTTTACAGTTTCTGAACCACTCCTTGGGGAGTTTACGGTCGTAAACACATGGGTTTACGGCCGTAAACTCATGTGTGTCCATTTTTCATGTGTTTTGGTGGTTGTAGGTCATGCATGCAAGGTTCTAGACCCAAATGTAAGCCATACAAGGTGTTAAGGGCACTTAAACACCCTTTGGACGTGTTTACGGTTTTGGGAGACCTTCCCAAACTGTAAACTCATGTTTACACTTCTCAATCCATGTTTTAGGGTTGTAAGATCATTCAAGCAAGCTTCTAGGTCATTAGTCAAGCATTGGAAAGGTTTTTGGGGCATCAAAACCCCTTTTTAGGGTGTTTACGGTTCATGAATGTTCATGGACCGTAAACTCATGTCTAGTCCCATAAAGACATGATTTTGGTGTTCTAAGTTCATGCATGCAAGTTTCTAAGCCATAGCTAAACATTAGAAGAGGTTTGAAAGGGTTTTGGGGCTTCAAAACCCCCTTATGGGAGTTTACGGTTTTGGAAGGTGTTCCCAAACCGTAAACACAAGTTTTTGGGGTTTTTGAGAGTTTAACCCATAGATTTGCATGCATGTTAAGTTAAACAACAAGCTAGGAAGGATTACTTACGATTTTGGAGCTTGAATGAGGTGATTCTTGATCAAAACCCGATTTTTAGAGAGAGAGTAGAGAGAGAAAGTTCCAAGGTGGGTGAAAAAGGTTCAAATGGAGTCCACTCAACCCTTATATGGGGTTGAGTCCACGGTTAGGTGGGGACACACCCAATCCCGACATTAAACGGAGTTTAAGATTTTACCCGATTAAGTGACCGTAACCCAACTTAGTCGTAAACTAGAAATTTTTCCAAAGGATTATCGAGGGAATTATATGTGATTTTATTGATTTCCTACACGTAGGAAATTATGACAATAACCCTAGATGAATTATTTAAATTAAAAGTTAATGGACAATTTTAATAATATAAATAAATTTTATTAACGGAATGGTTACAGTGACGGAATAAAATTTCGGGTTGTCACATCATCCCCCCGTTAGAGGGAATTTCGTCCTGAAATTTAGAATTAAGATACAAATCATGGATTTGGAAAGAGATGCGGATATTTCTGTTTCATCGAGTCTTCGCGCTCCCAAGTTAATTCGGGTCCCCGCTTGGCATTCCAGCGAACCTTCACTATCGGGATGCGGCTTTGTTTCGTTCGTTTGATTTCTCGATCCATGATTTCGATTGGTTCTTCCACAAAGTTCAGATTTTTGTTGATCTTGATCTCATCAAGAGGGATCACAAGGGTCTCATCGGAAAGACACTTTTTAAGATTAGAGACGTGGAAGACAGGATGGATATTGCTAAGTTCATGAGGTAATCGAAGTTTGTAGGCTACGGGACCGATCCTAGCGAGGATCTCGAAGGGTCCTATGTATCTTGGATTCAGCTTTCCATTTTTTCCGAAGCGTATCATGCCTTTCCAGGGTGAGACTTTCAACAGGACACGGTCTCCAACCTGGAATTCCAAGGGTTTTCGTCGTTTATCGGCGTAGCTCTTTTGTCTATCTCGGGAGGCCTTAAGTCGTTCTCGGATTTGTACGATTCTTTCGGTAGTTTCGCGGATGATTTCTGGACCAGTGAGAGTGCTGTCAGGGACTTGTCCCTTGACCAGCTGCGTGTCGCCCACCTCAGCCCAGCACAGAGGGGATCTGCACTTGCGGCCATAGAGGGCTTCGAAAGGCGCAGCCTTGATGCTGGTATGGTAGCTGTTGTTATAAGAAAATTCAACCAAAGGAAGATGAGTGTCCCACGATGCGCCGAAATCGATGACGCAGGCTCTCAACATCTCTTCCAAGGTTTGGATGGTCCTCTCACTCTGTCCATTTGTTTGAGGATGGTAAGCCGTGCTCATATCCAGCTTAGTTCCAAGAGTCTTTTGTAGTGACTGACAGAATCTCGAAGTGAACCTGCTATCCCAATCGGAAATAATGGACACAGGCACACCGTGCAGTCGGACTACCTCTTGAATGTAGATTCGCGTGAGTCTCTCCATTTTGAAGTTTTCCTTGATAGGAAGGAAGTGAGCGGATTTGGTTAGTCGATCGACAATTACCCAAATGGCGTCGTACCCACTCGGAGATTTGGGTAGTTTGGTAATGAAATCCATAGTAATCCTCTCCCACTTCCATTCAGGTATCTCTGGTTGTTGGAGTAAACCGGAGGGTTTCTGATATTCGACCTTCACCTTGGCCCAAGTCAGGTACTTGCCCACGAAGGTAGCGATCTCTGCTTTCATGTTTGGCCACCAATATAGTTTCTTGAGATCCAGGTACATCTTATCCGAACCTGGGTGTACGGAGTATTTAGTATTGTGAGCTTCATTCATGATAACCTCCCTGAAACCTCCGAACTTCGGGGTCCAGATTCGGTCCATGAAACAATAGACTCCGTCGCTTCTGATCTCAAGATTCTTATCCATTCCTCTCAGGGCTTCGCCTGGCATGATCTCTGGTCTTAAGGCTTCCAACTGAGCCTCTTTGATTTGCGCAGATAAATGGGAATGGATAGTCATAGTCAGTGCCTTCACTCTACGACCTGAGTACTTTTTCCGGCTGAGGGCATCTGCCACCACATTGGCCTTGCCGGGATGGTAGCGGATTTCACACTCGTAGTCGTTGAGTAGTTCAACCCATCGTCGTTGTCTCATGTTCAGCTCCTTCTAGTCGAGGATGTGCTGTAGACTTTTATGGTCAGTGAAGATAGTGCACTTAGTTCCGTAGAGATAATGTCTCCATATTTTCAATGCGAAGACCACTGCTCCCAATTCTAGGTCGTGCGTCGTGTAGTTGACTTTGTGTACTTTCAGCTGTCTCGAGGCATAAGCAATGACTTTTCCCCGTTGCATGAGCACACAACCTAGGCCCTGATTAGATGCATCACAGTAAATAACAAAGTCTTCTGTCCCTTCGGGCAGAGACAGTATAGGTGCGCTGCATAGGGCCCGCTTCAATGTTTGGAACGCAGTGTTTTGCTTTTCACTCCAACAAAAGGGTACGCCTTTCTGAGTTAGAGTGGTTAAGGGTTTGGCAATTTTGGAAAAATTTTGGATAAATCTGCGATAGTAGCCAGCGAGACCCAAGAATTGACGGATTTTAGTGGGTGTCGTTGGTGCTGACCAGTTCTCTATCGCTTTGATTTTGGAGGGGTCCACGTGTATGCCTTCCTCGCTTACTACGTGACCTAAGAAGGTTACTTTTCGGATCCAGAATTCGCATTTGGAGAATTTCGCGTACAACTTTTCCGATCTCAGAGTTTCTAACATTAATCTCAAGTGTTGTTTGTGATCTTCCTTGTTTCGGGAATAAACAAGTATATCGTCAATGAATACGATGACGAACTTGTCCAGGAAAGGACGACGCACCCGATTCATTAGGTCCATGAATACTGCCGGTGCGTTGGTTAGGCCGAAGGGCATAACTACGAACTCGTAGTGACCATATCGAGTTCGAAAGGCTGTTTTAGGAACATCACCCTCATGGACTCGTAGCTGATGGTACCCTGATCTTAAATCTATTTTCGAGAAGTAGCTGGCTCTTTGAAGTTAATCGAAAAGGTCGTCTATCCGAGGAAGAGGATAACGGTTTTTGATTGTGAGCTTATTCGGCTCCCGATAATCGATACACATTCGAAAGGATCCATCCTTCTTTTTCACAAACAAGATCGGGGCTCCCCAGGGTGAGGAACTCGGTCTGATGAATCCTTTGATGAGCAGCTCGTTGAGCTGACTAGATAACTCTTGCATTTCTGCTGGTGCTAATCGGTAGGGAGATTTGGCTACGGGGGTAGCTCCGGGGACTAAGTCGATACGAAACTCGACTTGGCGTTCAGGAGGGATTCCTGGGAGGTCTTCTGGAAAAACATCGGGAAAGTTGCAGACTTCGGGGATGCTCTCGAGGTCTTTAACTTCCTGCTTCTCGTTAATGACGTGGGCTAGGAATGCATAACACTCTTTCCGCAGGAGTTTCTGGGCTTTGATGCACGAAATGATGCGAAGGTTTGAACTGAGTTTATCGCCGTAGATTACAAGAGTTTCGTCGAGGGAAAGATTGAGACGTATAGCCTTTTCGAAACAAAGGATATCAGCACGATTGGGGCTCAACCAATCCATGTCGATGATGACATCAAAGCTTTTTATGGAGACCGGCATAAGGTCAATGGGAAATGAATGGTCGTTTAAGTTATGGGTACAACCTACGTATATCTCGTTAGTGCTCTCTTTCTCACCGTTAGCCATCTCGACGGTAAACTTTTCGGTTAATGGTTGAGTATTATGTTTAAGAAGACGTTTGAATGAATGGCTAACAAAACTACGTTCCGCACCAGAATCAAAAAGGATGCATGCATAAGAGTTGTCGAGAAGGAACGTACCCGTGACAACGGTGGGGTCGGCGACTGCCTCCTCTTGTTCCATAGATAGAACTCTCCCGGTGTTGTTGGTTGTTGCTGCTTTGGGGCAGTTTCTCTTGAAATGTCCAATCTCCCCACAGTTGTAGCAGGCTCGACCAACACCTGCTCCAGAGGCCTGAGTAGTTTGTTGGACTGGGTTTCTGCAATCTCGAGTCAGATGGCCCTTTTTACCACAATTGTTGCAGAGCTTTTCACGACAAGGTCCAGAAGTACGATGGTGGTAACTGCACTTGTCGCACCAGGGGAGGGTACCAGTGTATCCACTGGTAGGAGCTTGATTTGTAGGAGCGGCGGTAGGAGTTGTAGCAGCATGAACTGCCACAGTTTGTTGTTTCTTCGAGGATCCTTGCGAACCTTGACCCTTTCGTTTGTTCCAGAATTTCTTTTTATTTTCACCGCTCCCTTTAGCCGGTTCAGGAACGGTGGCCACTTCCTCGAGATCGTCACCATGATCAATCAGAGTTTGCGCCAAACATTTAGCGCTGTCGAAGGTGTCTGGCTTCGCAGCCAAAACATTTCACTTGGTTGGCTGGGTCAGCCCCCAAATGAATCGTTCAATCTTTTTGCTTTCGGGGGAGATCATTCCCGGACAAAGGAGTGCTAGGTCTTCAAACCTAGAAGTGTAGGAAGCAATGTCGGAACCCTTCATCCTTAGGGTCCAGAGTTCGTGTTCGAGTTTCTGCATCTCGCCCCGTGGGCAGTACTGGGCTATCATAAGTTCCTTTAGGCTTTCCCAACCCATAGCATTTGCCACCGGTAGGGTTAAGGACTTGACCCGGCCGTTCCACCAGGTTAATGATTTATTGACGAAAGTGCAAGCGGCAAATTTCACTTTGTTGGCCTCCGAACAGGCACAAATTTCAAATATGGACTCAATCTTTTCGAACCATTGAGTCAGGGAAATAACACCTCCTGTGCCGTCGAAAGTTGTGGGTTTTGCGTTCATGAAGTCCTTATAAGAGCATTCTTCCTGGCGTTCCTGACCGCCTTCCTGGATTTGGGGATGCATACCACCTCCCTGACCACCAGATCCACCAGGATTCATTTGTGACATTGCGGCAGCCACTGCGGCAGATCCACCAGGATTCATTTGTGACATTGCGGCAGCCACTGGAATATGACAGGATCAAACTGAGGAGGCGGTGGTGGTGGTGGAGTGTCGTCGTTTCTCCTGATAGGTCTTTTTCGGGGAGGCATCTTGTTCTAAAACAATCAGGAAGAAGAGGATAGTAAGTCCTCTGGATAGAATTAAGAGGTATGAAACAAGGGATATCTCATTACGGCAGTTAGAGTGTTCTACAAAGCGATAGAACAGGAAAAGTTACTAAAGCAAGTAAACTATCGCTAAGAAAGGAATGAGTAGCAACACTTGGGATGAACTTCTACAATGCATTCGGTTTTGACTAAAATACTCCTATAGTATTTTGAGTTGGATAGATATTAGGTAAGTTTTAGGCCTGTTGTAACACCAAAGTCACTCCCAAGCACATGTTGGTCATGTCTCGAATAAATATAGTTGATCAGGCTATATTGACCCTAGACATGATTACATAACTGCCCAAGTTTAACCGCAGTGTTCAACATCCAAAATACTTTTGTTTTGTTCTGCTTAAGGCACGGGTATACTTGTATACTTTTGTAAAAATATTTATATTTTGAAAATATACTTTTAGTTTAGAGCACTTAGGCCCCTTAATGTTTATAGTTGTATACCATGTAAGGTTCGGTATACTTAGTTCACTATAAACAATAGCTCTGATACCAATCTGTCGCACCCCGAAACCGGCGGCGGAAACGTTCCGGGCGGAGGACGTCATACGTACTATCACAACCATTGAACATAGTAATCATAGTAAGCACAACCATTACATTACATAAGAAAAGTTACATTCGTTTGAGAGTGGAGAAATACATAGTTTATATACATCAGTATATCAAAAGTAAAGATGAGACTTCTATACACTCCGTCTTCTCCAAAAGTAACGGGATACCTGTCTAACGAGAACCTGAGAATACAAGCAGTTTTAAAATATCAGCATAAAGCTGGTGAGTTCATAAGCTTGTTTTGTAAGGAAAACCGGTTATTTAATCTTGTGATAAATAATTCATTTCCTTTAATAAAGATTGTTGTTATATCGAAAACCATTGTTACTGAGTTATGAATTACATAAGCATGTTTTCCCAGAAATCCCATATTTTCTAACATGTAAGTTGGTTTCCATAGAATGAGAAAAACCTTGACTAATCATCATTAAGTTAAGAAAACCATAAGTTAGGATCCTGGAATTCCCCTCCAGTACGAAAGTAGGTAGTTTTAATACATAAAACTATAGATGAAAGAAAGAAATCCGTGAATAGAGTTAGTTAATTTAGTACGTATTGTGAGTCGTATAACCATACTGATTTGACCCGTGACCTCCTTGACGTTTTTCAGGCGTCAATCGATTTTCAAAATTTGTCACCCCAGGCGTGCCCGCCTAACTGTAGCTAGCAGTTTAGGTGTGGGATTGTCAGTCCCGAATAGATCTATCCACAAATTTCACGTTCTCCCTCCAGGAGACTCTGGTTATACTTCCGGAGAGGATTTACTGGTAACCCGAAGGGTATATCGAAGATAAGTCTCACAAGTTAGTGTTAACTAAATCACGGGATAACTGGTCGTCATCAAATTTCGAAATCGTTTGGAACAAAGTAGAGTATAAATAATTACATACAAAGTAATTATTTAGCATGATACTCTAGGTTTAACATGGATAAACTAAATCAGACATAGTTTATGTATATTGACTTTGCATGAAATCTAAATCCGTAAAACAAGTAATAAAGATCCCAAATTATTCCCATAATAATTTGAATGGTTTGAGAAGTTTTCACGCTGTACTGAAAACTATGTAATTATATTTAGAAAACGTCCCGTATGCTCCGCATGTTACAAAAGGGATACAGTATCTAAAGTTTGACAGAAAATCGTATAATTACATCAGTTTTTAAGTTACAAAAACCTTTATGATTTACTTGTATTCCCCCCCTAAAAAACATGAAAAACTCGGAAAAGTGTAGGGGTATGAACTCACCAGACGATAAATGTGCCGGATAGGATGCTAAGTGTCAATTTAGGGCTTGAACACGCACGAGGATCCTATGTAACATGAGGAGATACATAATTGTATCTAATTAGACATTGAACTACTAATTAAGTAAGATAATACACCCGAGGCGCGAAAACACTTTATTTCAAGTGTTAGGAATGATCCGGGTTGCATCTAAGGAGTGTTGGGCCTTGATATGGAGTTTTCTCTTCAAGTGTAAGCCCTTAGGGGTGTTTACGGTCCAAAGACCATATCCCCCATGAGTTTACGGCCGTAAACTCATGGGAATGGTGCATTTGGGTGTTTCAAGGTCTCATGCTTCACAAGGAAGGGTTCTAGGGTTGATTCAAGGGCTTAGGAAGTGTTTGGGGCTTGGAATGGACCCTTTATGGAGTTTACGGTTTCTGAACCACTCCTTG
This sequence comes from Lactuca virosa, assembly GCF_052849685.1. Taxonomy (NCBI): domain Eukaryota; kingdom Viridiplantae; phylum Streptophyta; class Magnoliopsida; order Asterales; family Asteraceae; genus Lactuca; species Lactuca virosa. The sequence continues at coordinate 359,563,977 of NC_136433.1, read as the reverse complement.
GGGAGTTTACGGTCGTAAACACATGGGTTTACGGCCGTAAACTCATGTGTGTCCATTTTTCATGTGTTTTGGTGGTTGTAGGTCATGCATGCAAGGTTCTAGACCCAAATGTAAGCCATACAAGGTGTTAAGGGCACTTAAACACCCTTTGGAGGTGTTTACGGTTTTGGGAGACCTTCCCAAACCGTAAACTCATGTTTACACTTCTCAATCCATGTTTTAGGGTTGTAAGATCATTCAAGCAAGCTTCTAGGTCATTAGTCAAGCATTGGAAAGGTTTTTGGGGCATCAAAACCCCTTTTTAGGGTGTTTACGGTTCATGAATGTTCATGGACCGTAAACTCATGTCTAGTCCCATAAAGACATGATTTTGGTGTTCTAAGTTCATGCATGCAAGTTTCTAAGCCATAGCTAAACATTAGAAGAGGTTTGAAAGGGTTTTGGGGCTTCAAAACCCCCTTATGGGAGTTTACGGTTTTGGAAGGTGTTCCCAAACCGTAAACACAAGTTTTTGGGGGTTTTTTGAGAGTTAAACCCATAGATTTGCATGCATGTTAAGTTAAACAACAAGCTAGGAAGGATTACTTACGATTTTGGAGCTTGAATGAGGTGATTCTTGATCAAAACCCGATTTTTAGAGAGAGAGTAGAGAGAGAAAGTTCCAAGGTGGGTGAAAAAGGTTCAAATGGAGTCCACTCAACCCTTATATGGGGTTGAGTCCACGGTTAGGTGGGGACACACCCAATCCCAACATTAAACGGAGTTTAAGATTTTACCCGATTAAGTGACCGTAACCCGACTTAGTCGTAAACTAGAAATTTTTCCAAAGGATTATCGAGGGAATTATATGTGATTTTATTGATTTCCTACACGTAGGAAATTATGACAATAACCCTAGATGAATTATTTAACTTAAAAGTTAACGGACAATTTTAATAATAAAATAAATTTTATTAACGGAAAGGTTACAGTGACGGAATAAAATTTCGGGTTGTCACATTACGACCGTAAACTCAATGAGTTATGGTCACAAAACCGTAAACTCAAATAAACGGTTCCCTTGAACCCTAAACTCAATAGCAATGTCCTACAACACTTAGATGCAATCCTTAGAACTTATAGCACTTAAATAAGCTGTTTTACATGTCCTAGGATGTCTTAACTTTGTTAATTAGTTGTTTAAAGACTAATTGGATACATATCTGTGATATTATATGTTAACTAGGATCATCGTGTGTGTACAAGTCTTCACTTGACACCAAGCATCCTATACATTCCGTTCATCCAAACCACTCACTACAGGTGAGTTCATACCCCTTAATTAACCTTTTAAATGTTTTTAAATGCTTTTATGGGGGGGAATACAAGTTGAACAATTATAGTTATTATATCAATCACATGTGATTAATAACTACCAAACAAGTGGATTTCTTACTTTTCAAACTGTGTTACCAAATTTTTTTACTTCAAACTGTCTTACAAACTCTTTTACATACCAAATGCTTTTATCAAACTCTTTTACATGTTAAATACTTTTACTTAAACTCTTTTACATGTTAAATACTTTTACTTAAACTCTTTTGACGTTCTTTATATGCACGGGTAGCTAATTCCGAGTACTACAACTTTCTTTTAGACTCCAATTGCTAATTCGAAGTCTATTTTAAATTCCTCTTATTATAGAGATTTTATGGTGTTCGGTTTATCATAACTTCTTCATGCGAATTCAGATTTAGACGTTCTCTATATTTTTGGAATCGTATGGACGTATACTTTGAGTTGTATCATAAATGATGCATGAAAGTTCATACTTTAACATTTATTACATAGTAAGTTTATCACATTACTAGTTTAAAAAAAATCACATTACATGATTGGCATAATCACATGTGATTGTTATTGACCTCATTTTGACGGGTGTTACATGCTCCCCCCGTTAGAATAATTTCGTCCCGAAATTTATCTTGTGGATGGGGTTTTGTTAAATAGTTGGGGGTATTTTTGTTTCATCTGATATTCACATTCCCAAGTAAATTCAGGTCCTCGTAAAGAGTTCCATCAAACTTTCACTATGGTAATACGGCTTTGTTTTAATCGTTTGGCGTATCGATCCATGATTGGGACAAATTCATCTACAAAGTTGAGTTTTGTATTAACTTGTATCTCGTCGAGAGGTACAACAAGAGTGTCATCGAATAGACATCTTTTGAGATTTGATACGTGAAAAACATCGTGCACATTACTTAGCTCTTGGGGTAACTTGAGTTGGTATGCGACAAAACCAATTCTTGCTAGAAAAAGGTCCTATATACCTTGGGTTTAGTTTGCCTCGTTTCCTGAGTCGAATTACGGCTTTCCAAGGAGAGACCTTCAACATTACTTTATCTCCAACTTGGACTTCTAAAGGCTTACGTCTTACGTCAACATAGCTCTTTTGACGATCATGTGTTGCCTTTAATCGATCCTTAATTTGCACGATCTTTTAAGTTTGTCTCGTGGATTATTTCTGGCTCGGCACATAAGGTATCACCTATATGTTCTCTGGCCAATTGTATGTCTCTAACTTCTCAGTGTAATTATTCTCATGCACCTTAAGTTTGTCGAGATGTGTAAGCAATAACTTTTCCTCTTTGCATCAACACACATTCCAATCCTTGATTTGATGCGTCGCAGTATACGACTAAATCTTCTGTCCCATATGGGAGGGATAGGATTGGTGCACTACACAAAATTTGTTTTAGTTTCTGGAAAGCAGCTTCTTGTTTTTCTTCCGTGTTGAACTTCATATCTTTCTGTGTTAGCGTTCTAAGCGGCTTGGCTACCTCGAAGAAATTCTCTATGAATCTATGGTAGTAGCCAACAAGCCCTAAGATATGCCGCACTTCTGTTGGCGTCTTTGGTGCTTCCCAATTCTTAATTGCTTCAATATTGGAGGGTTGGACATGAATCCGTTTGTTACTAACTACATTTTCTAAAAATTTGTACTCCTCTAAACCAAAATTCACATTCGGAGAATTTGGCGTACAAATTTTCTTTTCTTAGTAGATCCAAGATTATTTTCAAGTGTTGACCGTGTTCTTCCTTGGTTCGTGAATATATCAATATATCATCGATAAACACTATCACGAATTTATCCAAGTACGGTTTACAAACACTATTCATGAGGTCCTTGAACATTGTTGGAGCGCTGGTCAATCCAAAGGCTTAACTAGGAACTCATAATGACCATACCGAGTCCTAAATGTTGTCTTTGGAACATCTTCTTCTTGTACTCCGAGTTGATGGTATCCTGATCTGAGATCTATCTTGAATCGTCTAAAATTTCAGATATTTTAGTCTATCAACCATCGTATCCAAGTTTAGTTGCACATCGGTCTGACCATAATTAAACATAGGTGATCAGTCTACGTTTAGTTGTGGTTCGGCCCATGTACAATAAAACTCAACTAAGGAGTTTGACCTAAAATATTGTGTTGAATTCTTATCAAGGGTTTGGGTTTTCTATATTTTTGGGTTATACATGTGTTCTCATCGCGGGACTGATTTCGTACCTAACTCTATATCTTTGTGTTCGTTGTATTCACGGGTATTATTAATTATTGTTTGTTACTTCAGGTCTAGCTGATAAGGCACCGGCCAATCAGGACAGTCGGTGGGCAGGATCATTTTAGCATATAGCCGTTCTGAAATCCAGCAACCCAAATCGACATGTCTATCCTTGTCACCGCTCCCGTAGTAGTCCTTCAGTAGTATAATTTAATAAAACTTTTTATTTGTAGGTTAAGGGATATACCTAAACCTAACAGAGTAAGCCCTAAACTATAGTCGTGCTTTCCTAAGAAAGTACTAATTCACTATAGTTAATAGCTCTGATACCAATCTCTGTCACACCCCCAGCCATCGGCGGAAACACCGGGCAGTGTAACGTCATTTCTCGTATCATAGTTATCAACTTCCGGAAAACACATGCAATTTAAAATACGTCAACATAAAGTTGGTGAGTCCACAGGTTTTGACTCCATATAAAAATCATACATTTTCCAAGTGTCAAAAGTATAGTTTTGAAAGTATCATTTTGACTCTCCAACGGTTAGTATATATATCCTAGGTATAATGGTTTACTTACCAAATAAGTATATACCTATAAGTCTCATATATTATAAATATAAATGTTTGTAATTCCATACAAACTAAGTTGCTACGTATAAATCTTATTTCAATTCTATACGATTAAAACCGCTATGTATAAATCTATTTTAATTCTATACGAGTAAAACCGCTACGTATAAATCCATTTCAATTCTATACGAGTAAGTAGGATAGGTGTAGTGGTCTACTTAATATACAAGTAATATACCTAATAGATTCTTATACTTAGAGTATAAGTCTTTAGGAAACTTATACTTAACGTTAATACTTGTATATCGACAAAGTATAATGCTTCTAAAGTTGTGCTACCATGAGTCTGTAGCTGCGACTGTATGACTTAGTTTTATACCTCGTATTATTATTACAAGGATCACACATTGCGGTAGTACAAGGATTACACCTTGCGGTAGTACAAGGATTACACCTTGCCGTAGTAGAAGTATTTCACCTTGCGGTAGTACAAGGATCACACCTTGCGGTAGTACAAGGATCACACCTTGTGGTAGTACAAGGATTTCACCTTGCGGTAGTACAACAACTATAATTAGAATTAAAACCAGGTTTTATCTTGACATAAAACCAATAACAACAACATATAACATACCTGGTTTTATCTTGACATAAAACCAATAATAACAACATACTTATCAATTAACATATAGAACTTCCGAGTATTACTCTGGAATTATATCGCACACAACATACATATAGAATCCTAAGTATAACTCAAGATCTACATTAGTATACTACTATAACAATAACATGCTAACAACTTTACGATAGTTGTATATTTTCAGATACGAAATAACTATATCCCGGTTATTATAACTATCTATGTTGGTATTAATATACTATCATATAGACATAATAATAACGTATATACAATATTTAGCTTGCGTTTTCCCCCGAAAACATTAGAAAGTGGGGCCGTGAAACTCACCCTAATAGCGTGATCTATAGAATCTAAGCGGTCAGAGGCTCGTCGTAGTGAGGCTTGGGAAGGAAAACGGCCTTCGGAAACGAGAGAGAAAGAAGAGATTTGGTGTAAGGAATGAAAGAGTCTTGATCGCTATTTATAGGTTGTTCTGGGCCATTCCACGTCGTGGCTTACTCAGGTTCACGTCGTGAACATCCATGAAACACCCCGTAGCTCTAACACATGTTTTCTAGCCCCGATTAGTGTCCCGGACATGTTTCACATCGTGAAATTAATGTCCACGTCGTGAACCATGGCGGCTAGGGTTTCTGCCACGTGTCATGTCCTTAGACAGCTGCATCTTCGGAAGGTCATAAGTTTTGCATACGAACTCGGTTTTTGATGTTCTTTATATGCACGCGTAGCTAATTTAGAGTACTACAACTTTCTTTGAGACTCTAATAGGTAATTCTAAGTCTATTTTAAATTCCTCTTATTATAGAGATTTTGTAGTGTTCGGTTTATCATAACTTCTTCACGCGAAGTCAGATTTAGACGTTCTCTATATTTTTGGAATCGTATGGATGTATACTTTGAGTTGTATCATAAATTATGCATGAAAGTTCATGCTTTAACATGAATTACATAGTAAGTTTAGCACATTACTAGTTTAACAAAATCACATTACCTGATTGGCATAATCACATGTGATTGTTATTGACCTAATTTTGACGGGTGTTACACCGAGATAGTAGATTCACTTCACGATTTTGGCAATCTCTACAAAAATCCTTAGGAACACGTCTAGAAATGAGTACAGCTTACCATCCACAGACTGATGGTCAGAGTGAGAGAAACATTCAGACTTTAGAAGAAATGCTACGAGGCTGTGTAATAGACTTTGGAAATGCTTGAGATACTCATTTACCGTTAATTGAGTTTTCGTACAACAGTAGTCATCACACCAGCATCAAGGCTGCACCGTTTGAGGCTCTTTATGGACAAAAATGTGATTCCCCAATATTTTGGGCAGAAGTTGGAGATACGCAAATGGCCAGAGAACGTACAGGCGATAGCTTACGTACTGGACCAGAAATAATCCACGAGACAACTGAAAATATCGTGCAAATTAAGGATCGATTAAAGGCTGCACGTGATCGTCAAAAGAGCTATGCTGACGTAAGACGTAAGCCTTTAGAATTCCAAGTTGGAGATAAAGTAATGTTAAAAGTACCTCCATGGAAAGGCGTAATCCAATTCGGGAAACGAGGCAAACTAAACCCACAATATATAGGGCCTTTTGAAATTCTAGCAAGAATTGGTTATGTCGCATACCAACTCAAGTTGCCTCAAGAGCTAAGCAATTTACACGATGTTTTTCACGTATCAAATCTCAAAAGATGTCTATCCGATGACAATCTTGTTATACCTCTCGACGAGATACAAGTCAATACGAAACTCAACTTTGTAGAAGAACTTGTCGAGATCATGGACCGAGAAGTCAAACGAGTAAAGCAAAGTTGTATTCCCATAGTCAAAGTTCGATGGAACTATTTACGTGGACCTGAATTTACTTGGGAACGTGAAGATCAGATGAAAGAAAAATACCCCCAACTGTTTGACAAAACCCCATCCATAAGATAAATTTCAGGACGAAATTATTCTAACGGGGGGAGAATATATCACTACTCAAAATAGATCAATAACAATCACACGTGATTATGCCAATCATGTAATGCGATGTTGTTAAACTAGTAATATGATAAACTTACTATGTAGTTCATGATCAATTCTAATATAAATATGAACTTTCTTTATGATACAACTCAAAGTATATGTCCATACGATTCCAAAAATATAGACAATGTCTGAATCTGACTTCGCATGAAGAAGTTATGATAAACCGAACACTATAAATCTCTATAATAATAGGAATTTAAAATAGACTTAGAATTAGCTATTGGAGTCTAAAAGCGAGTTGTAGTACTCGTAAATACCTACGCAAAACGGAGTTCATATGCGAAAGTTACGACCCTCCAATACAGCTGTCAGAAACCCTAATCCGACTGAACTCACAACGTGAGCATAGAAACTCACGACGTGAGGAGTCAAATTGCCACATTTCGGACCTAGAAGGTGCGTGAAGAGGATACGAAGTGATAAGTTCCAAACTCACGACATGAACAAGGAGTTTCTCACGACGTGAGGAGTCATATGGCCACCTTCCGAAGCTAGGGACCCAAATGGCAAGTCTACGAGGTGAGCAGGCTTGACTCACGACGTGAAAGGCCAAAAACCTTCCTATATATAGCAGGTCCGACTTCAACTATTTTTACACCTGAACTTCTTACCTTTCTCTCATTTGCTGAAGCCCTCTTGCATCTCGAGCCCGACGACCTCGTACCGCTGACAGATCCTGCTTAGATTACATAAAATCACGCTACTAGGGTGAGTTTCACGGCCCCACTTTCTAATATTTTCGGGGGGAAAACACATGTTAAATGTTGTATATACGTTACTATTATGTCTATATGATAGTATATTAGTATCAACTTAGATAGTTATATTAACCGGGATATAGTTGTTCTAAATATAATATTTTGAATATAGACAACTATTATCAACTTGTTAGCATGTTCTTCTATTAATGTAGATCTTCAGTTATACTTAGGATTCATTATATATGTTGTGTGCGATATAGTTCCGAAGTTATATTCGGGCGTTCTATATGTTAAAAAGTACGTTGCTATTATTGGTCTCATGTCAAGATAAAACTTGGTATGCTTTATGTTGTTATTGTTGGTTTTATGACAAGATAAAACTTGGTTTGTTATATATTGTGATTGTTGTTTTACGTTAAGATAAAACCTGATTTTTCCTCAAGTTATAGCTATTATACTGCCTAAAGTAATATGAACTTAGGAGTAATGTTTAAAGGCATAGTCTAATAACTTAGGGTTTTAGAAATGAAAATGATTTTGTTGTTAGAGCTATAGGAAGCCGTCAGAGCCTACATGAGTAATTGTATTCATCAAATAACATTGGGGATCTTAGCAGAAATCCTCTGAACTGTAACCGTTAATTTCGTGTGAGCAAGAAATTCGTGTATAATTAGTATACGGGTTGACAACCCCACTCGTGATTGTTAGCTACAGTCAACCATAAGCGAGTGACGAACTATCCCTTTACTTGTTCTCGTTCCGGCGTCGATGAAGCATGCGGTGTTGTTTCTCATGGAAATCATGAGTGCGTTGTTTCTCATGGAAATCATGAGTGTGTTTTATCAGAGGTATTATGTCGTAGCAGCGGTTACGGGATCATGGTAGCAAATTGTTAGAAACATTATACTTTGTCGTATACAAGTATTAATGTTATGTATAAGTTTCCCCCTACTTATACCCTAGGTTCAAGGAACGTTTAGGTATAACACTTATTTGATAAGTAGACTATTATACCTAATATATATACTAAATGTTGGAGCGTCAAAATGATACTTTCAAAAACTAAACTTTTGAACTTAGAAAAAGTATAATTTTCATATGGAGTCGATACCTGTGAACTCACCAACTTTATGTTGACGTATTTTAAAATGCATGTGTTTACAGGAACTTGAAAACCTGGTATGTATTCAAACAGGAGAAGTTTTACTATTACCTTTATGTTCATTAAGAAGTATGCCATAGTCGGATATTATGTAATAAGTACTAGGAAAACAATAATGGAACTTTCAATCATCAATAAAGGTATGTATTTTCTTTAGTACTGTTTAGTGTATGTTATATAACTGTGATACGAAGAATGACGTTACACCACCTGGTGTTTCCGCCGACGGCTGGGGGTGTGACACAATTGGGCAGGAAGATAAAGATGCTGCGATCCGATCGTGGAGGAGAGTATCTTAGTATCGAGTTCATTGAATATCTTAAGGAATGTGAAATTGTTTGACAATTGACACAACCTAGGACACCACAGCTTAATGGTGTAGCTGAGAGGCGCAATAGAACCTTGCTAGACATGGTTCATTCCATGATGAGTCGAGCTTCGTTACTCTGACAACCCGAAATTTTTTGCTTTGAAAGCTCAGTCAGTCAACTCAACTGAGTGTCAGACTCGTTGGTAATGAGTGTCAGACTCATTGGTAATGAGTGTCAGACTCATTGGTAATGAGTTCTGGCCTTGTTAAAGGTCATTCTGAGGAGTTTTAGCCTAGTACACTTAAGGAATAAGTGTGTGGAAGTATCACCGAAAGTTCTAGTCTACCTAACAACCGTAAACCTCCTCAAAAAGGAGTTTACGGTTAAGACTTTAGAGTTTACAGTCAGGGTGACCGTAAACTCCCTATACTTATGCACTTTAAGATCATTTTGATCATTTCTTCCCTTTCAAACTCAAGAACTTCCAAATCCTCTCAAGTATCATCGACTTTTCACTCTAGATCTTCAAAAGTTGTAAGTGTTCTTCCTTTAGTTTGATGTTAATCCTTCTTAGCTAGCTTCATCTAATGATTTCATCCATGGAAATCATCCTTTATAGATCTTCAAGAAATACCAAGAACACCAAGAACACCCACTAGTGTTCTTGGACATTAATCACCATTTTAAGCCTCTATATCGTAAGTACTCTCTCCCTAGCTTGTTATCTAATTGAAACACCTGTTTAAAGCCTTGAAAAACATCAAGAATCCAAGAACAAAGGAGTTTACGGTCTAAGTGTATCTCCTTAGACCGTAAACCCTTATGAAAAGTGCATTAGGACCGTAAACAAGGGACTGTAAACCGACTAGACCGTGAACCCACTAGACCGTGAACCCACTAGACCATGAACACACTAGACTGTAAACACCCTAGACCATAAACACCCTAGGCCGTAAACTCATGATAGTGCCATTCCACTTTCCTTTGATGAATCACATGTGATTCCAACACTTGGACAAAGTGTTTCCTAGTCCCGTTAGGTTTTTCTTTGCATTTAGTTGCTTTGAAACACTAAATTCAAGCCAATATATGCCATTATATGTGATTTAGGACCCGTTGTGTCTCGGGAGTTCATTCGTGGAACTTCTCATCCTTACGCTCGTATTCGTTTGAATCACCCACGTCAGGTGAGTTCATACCCCGTAATGAATCTTTTAATTGTTTTAAATGCTTTTAAGGGGGGGGGGGAATACAAGTTGAACCCAATGATAATTGTGTAATTGTTTGTTATAAACATTTTCAAAAGATTACTTATGTCATTTATAAGTAGTCAAAACATTTCAAAAACTCTTTTAATGTATGTTATTTTATAGTTTAACAAAACTCCATTTTAAAGTACAAGCATAACTTAGTAGATAAATGAGACTTTTCAATAACAGTTCAAGTAAAACATTAATAAACTATAATAGGTATAGTTTAGGAAGACACTACTCATTACTTCTAGTACAATAAAGCACACAAAGAGTCAGTTCATACATGAGTCAGAACATACTATATGAGAAACAGAACATACTATATGAGAAACAGAACATACTACATACTAGACAGAGAGAACATACATTACACTAATACATACAATACATATACAAGAATACTATAACATAAATGTGAGCCGCGGTTTCGGGGCATGACATCACCTCTCATGGCTCGTTTTGTATCCAGAGTCTCCTAGAAGGAGGGAGTGAATTTGTGTATAGATCTATACTGGATTGACTATCGTACACCTTGATGTTCGCTACAGTGGGACT